>NW_026712938.1:3000000-3536210 GCF_030625045.1 Achroia grisella
TTTTGCATAATCATCCATAGGTTTGTCACGTAATAATATAGTGTGAGGATAGATCAATATTGGGTAAAAAAATATCCATTTACGAACAATATTTTTAAATTAAGTGCTTAATGCTTTTCTTGATTTACGTTTCCATTTGTCACTCTGCAAATACCAAATTGTAATCTTGTTTTACTAGAAGTTACACAATTTATTATTTGTAATGTTACCTACACTTTTACGTCATATGTTGCGGCATTTTCGTGGTCTTGAATTTACATATCTGCCTGCTCATAATCTCTTTGTTTTCATTGTGAGACTTTACATTTAATTACCTTATGTAGTTTTTAAAAATGGAGAGATTTATTTTTTAGTACTGGACATTCTTTAGCATAAAGCCGAAAATTAAGAGCAATTTGAAGTAAAGCATTAATATTTTTTATTCCATGTAGAAATTGCATTGGAGAAGTTATATCAGTTATAATGTAAAACCTTCATATGAACAATCTATTTTTAGAAGTCGTTTTGAAAGAATATCGATTATTGTGTGTAGTTCAATTTACAAGTCTTAAATTATCGAATATCCACGCACTAGATGCTAAAAATTAATAGGTATATAAATATTAACTCAAGAATAAGATATTTTTTATATTTCTTTCAATAGTTTTATAGTATTTAGACAAAAGTTATACGGAAGATAAACATGATATACTCATGTGTATGCTAAATATTATTCATATTCGCAGTATTGGGAATTCTAAATTTTCTATAGGTTTTAGTGTTATGTGCATGTATATATATTAACATTCTTGTTTGTGTAATTATGAACATTACTATGTGGCTTGCATAACTGGTGCAATCCGTATCCAGACGCACATCTGGGACCATTCGGCTTAGACACACGTTGCTGCGTTATTGTCATTACTCATATGTCGCGCACACGACTCCATGCAACCGACTAGCTGTCGTCTTTTATGAAATGCCACATATTGCATCTCGTATATCTATAATGAGAAGTAATATCGTGGCTATAGAGTTTAATTTACAGCATTATATTAGGGTCGATGTAACGTATTGAATGTTCGACTTAGTAGCAACGCATCTTCAAACGACATGCTAATTGACATCGGCGTGAAACGGGCAGCAGGATGACATTATTTTTTTGTGTTTAACTAAACCGTGGCGTTTTGGAATATCTAAATAACAACACAATTTGGTATCAGTTTCTATAGATATGTAGGTATGTATAGTTAGACTACTGAAGTTTTCTTTATAGAAATTTACTTTTTCGGAGAAAATCATTAGGTATTTATTTTTCATGTATTGTACGAAAGTATCATTATTGGAGCATATGTTATACTTATTTTAATAATAATATTTTAACTTTATTTTTCTTAAATAAAAGAAATTTTCAAAATAAAAGTAGCCTAAATTATTCATTATTACATCAGCTACCTGCCAAAAAACCTTCCGTTAAAATCGGTCCAGCCATTTCAGAGATTAGCCGGAACAAACAGAACGACAGATAGACAGACAAAAATGGTAAAACGTGGTTTTTTGGTGTATGTACCGTATTTATTTTAATATGCATGTAGTAAAAACAACGGTTATCTCAATATTACAAACAGACATTCCAATTTTTTTGTATGTATAGATAGATGTATAGATTAAATACATAATATACAAAGATAAGATCCAGACCGATAAAAATAATCATTCTCAAGAATATAAATGCTAATGTAATGCATTTATATTCTTGAGAATGATTATTTTTAAGCAAAAATGTTTGGGCCTGTTTTAATATCATAGGAATAGAAGACTATGAAATACTGTAAATTCAAATGGTTTCCTACATGTATGTAGATGCTTTCATAATGCGTCTATTTGTTTGTGACGATAAACAGTACCACAGATAAACGCGAGTAAAACAGACTGTCGAGTTCACCTATGTGATACTGATCTACGTATCATATACTGCGTCAAGTGTTATCAGATGAATACTGACGTAGAAATGACACCAATTATATTATATAGTATCTGCAGATGGCCGCACGAAAAATGTAGTAAACACATTTACGATTACAGTTTAATTACGAGTCTTATTACAAAAAATAAGGTCAAGATTTAATGGCTGATATTTTTTAAGATCATTCATTTTTTTATAACTCTGGAAATGACCATCAATCTGGTAACGCGTGATGGAAAATGGTTGGCATTTTTTAAACTTTGACATTGACGTTCTAATGGGCACGCCGGACGCCACCCAGATTGGTAAATCTGGACAACCACATATTATTTTATACTAGATGGTCTTTATGACTATGATTCGATCAATTAGGATTATTATATCACAGCCTTATAAAGTGTTCAGATACTACTATTCAAACTTATAGCATTTTTTAAGTTATTAGCGACTATTTCTACCTCTGTAGGTAGAAATATTAGCTGTAGGTACTAATATGAGATTCATAATAATAATGTATCCTATCCTAAACTTTGATACCGCCATTATATGTAAACACTTTAGTTATCATCATCATTGGTTTAGTCGTATATATTGTTAAAATATATTTTATATTTTCTACTCTTATAAACATCAGTCTATTAATTCGATCCAAATTTCCTGCACAGTCCTGTCAAGTTGTTATTTTATATTTACCACGTTCATTGAAAGCTAATCGATAAATATAGATCAAATGAAACCGTATAATCGTTGAATCTTAATCTTGCCTTTTATTGTATGTTTATATACTTTGCTCATTTTATTAAGTGACAGCGACTGTCTACAGTTTCAATACCATATTATACTTTTCTATAAAATTACCTGTGTTGATGTACCTACGTATACCGCATGAAAATCCGTTCACTAGTTCTTTAAGATTATAAAGAATGTACAAAGACGCGGCGAAGAACTTACGAAAGAAGGAAGGACGATGAATAGATTATTTCTTGTATTCTAAATAACTACATAAACACCTACTTTGTGACATTTAGGTTATTGACTACTCAAAATATTTTCACATATTACCAATAATTTTTATTGTGACAAGTTAAAAAAGTGTTTACATATTGGATACTATTGCTGCTTAAGGGCCTTAACAACTTATGTAATAAAATAACTATCTACTTTTTACACAAAGAGATTTATTGATATCTGACATTCTCAAGTAAGGTATAGCATACAGCACAGCCATTTCATATTTCATTTAATGTCTTTCGAAGCATAGAGATATTTTTTTATACCAAGAGTAAGCAAATATTTGAAACTTTTGGTATCTATATTCGATTCTGGTTCGAGTATACTCACGTAGCGTGCATTAATTATCTTTGTCTCTTCTCAAATGCCATACCGCGGGTTCTCAATTTATCATTGTATGTGATAATTAGTATTTCATTACATTAATTGAAATAATGGGTAGTAGGTAATTATTATTGTCAGTCTAATTATTTAATTTGTAGTAGAATTCACTATTAAAAAAGTACGTAATGGCATTGATGTTCCGCGTGATATGATTGTTTCATAGATTTCTTAATTACTTTTTAATAGATTAACTCAACATATTATTATATTAGTTTGACCTCTTCTAGGTCATGATTTTATGAGTACTCATATTTTTATATTTTATGGCAATAGGCCTTTAAAAGTCAGGGTAATTAGACTTGCAATAATTTTATTAGGAAATATTTGATAAACTGGTTAAAGATACCCAAACACATAATTAGGTAGGTACAATTAATAATGATATTAACTAATAGTTAATATACTATTTTTGTTATTTTATGGTGAACAGAGTATATTCTAGTTCTAGAATAAGTATATGTTGGATGTTATATAAGTAAGATAAGGTTAATTAGGGTGTATTGATCTTCATTACTAACCATCGTAAATACCCTTAATAATAACTTCTCAAATAGGTATACGCGAATTCAAGTGTTATTATAAACCTGTATTGTACTTATTCATGCCCGCATCATTAAGTTACTCTTATTATTTGAGTAATCTGTTTTTATATTCTTGCGATTATTTCTTTTAACCGCATTCAAGTATCTCTATACACCCCAAAGGTTGACTGGGAGAGAATGGCGTAGCATTAAGTCCACCATTTGTACAATTTAAGTGGTCAATAAAGCAATATAAAGAAATAAATAAAAAATATATCGCTAGCACGAAGATTCCATAAAAAAGTATAAAATAAGAACTTAACGAGAATTTAAAATATGGAATTTAGACCGAGTTCTATCTTAGGATATCCCAATCGCAATCCAGCTTCCCACAAATCGAGCTGTCACTGCTCCAAACTACTTAACTACCTATATAATACATCTGTAGACGACGCGTTAGAGAAATCCTAATGCTTTAAAAATCTTTGGAGAAATCTATTATGTTGAAATACTTATTTGAACAAAGAATATATATTCATTTTACCAGTACTTAGCACGTGTTGAGCCACGTACTGACCAAATATATTCTCCTATTCTTGCATTTGACCGTGACTGACAAATTTATTATGAATCTAGTTGAGGGGAAATCTTGTTCAAAATATACTCTGTGTTTTTATCTATTTTTATTATTTATATTATATTTTTCTCATGCTAGAGACTCTCGTTCTGTAAGCCACAATGTGTGCATATTTCATTCTGAAGGGCAATATACGAGTATATTGCGATTTAGGATAGATATGTATGACAACTTAATTCTTTAGCAGCATAAGCATATATTATGATTATGGTTTCAGGTGTATTTTTCTCTTTCTCTTTTTCAAACCTAACTATTATCCTTTAATAAACGATATAACCGATTTGTAACATTGCGATGTAGACTGATATAGGATATTTAAAATATACATAGGTATACATATACATAAATTATAAGCGCCGCCAAATTAAATTTGAAGTCGCTTTTCTACAATAAAATTATTTAGTATCACACAGTAAAACTATCTATTTATATCAGTAAGATGAACTGAAGATGTTCTCATCTTCTTTGCTTTGCTTATTTTAAGGTTTCGTTACATATTTTCAATATGAAAATAATGTGATTCAGGCGATTCGGCCAGATCAAGCACATCTGTTTGTTTGAACTAAATTTTATTTTGCATTTCTTGCGACTAGCGACCTTGAGTACGTTATTTTTATAGGTTAATATCAAATGTTATGTATTATTTTCACTGTAAGTTTTATTATAGTTCAAAGGAAATAATTTGGTCATGATTTTAATCCTATATGACGTAGCATTTATAAGTATTAATATAGACCACAGAGCATGGCTTATACACTATTCAATTGAAACTTTATTAAGATCAATGCGGGCTGAAGTAATTATCTCAATAAGCCAACAAATAATTTTTATTCTGTGGGTACAGAGTAAGCGAATTAGACGGAGGCTAATAAATGAATTCAAATGAATGTGACGTGTCGATGATTAAGAGAACAATCACTGTGTAGACACTGACCATTATTTAAATAGATTTCATGTATCATGTACATAGATCTACGAAGACAGGATTTTGCAAGTTCATAATACAAATTAATTGTTTTTGCACATATTTTTGCCCCGCGTCATTGTAAGAAAAAACTAGCAGGATATTATTTGTCACATCAGCTAAATCTCAAAACGTTTCCTATCGGAAAGAACATATTAGAACAAATGTTTGAATCGATATATCGATGCCACTTTGGAATCCAGCTGTAAATATACCCATCCAAATTGCTGACAACATGCAAGAATATTTAGTTTTCTACATACTTCTAATATTACTAACTACATCTAATAGTTTTACCCTGAAAATACAACCAACTCTTTTTCGTTCATATATATATTTTTATTAAAATTGATTTTTAATTTTAGGAGTTTAGCATAAACTTATAGCTATCTATAGTTGGTAATAATACTAAATAATAAACACTTCAGATAAATACAGATAAGTCAGGATATTTTTTGTGATAAAACATTGTATCTTCATTGAAGTGTACATAAATATATTTATACTGCGTATTTACTTATACAGCAGATAATATCGTAAAACCTACGACACTTAATTCATATACTAGACGGTAGGAATTAAGGTTTTAGGCACTGCCAACGTCAGTTTATGCAGACTTGCGTCCGCCACAATTAATGGTAGTTTCCCTAGACTTTAAAGACGTTTAATGGAAGCCTCCCAGACACCATGTCACGCTCGCACGACTCGGGACAGGGGTTCTGTGTGTCTAGGGATACGCTAAAGCAAAATTTAGATTAAAAAATTAAAGTCTTGCATCAAGTAAATTAGTGCATTGTATAGAGCGAATATATTTACTCGAGGCTGAGATTTTCATTTATTTGGTTTAAAATTGATTACATCAATACATGTTTTCCTTAATATGTTCCTTATGTTTTGTCTCCCCTCTCCTTCCGATCAACAGATTTGTTATTAGTTATTCTTAGATAGTATTGGACTTTCAGTAAACGTTTGTTCCTAAGAGCTTGGCTGGTTACTTTTATTTTAGTAGAACCGGGACTACTAAAGTAGCCAGCCAAGCTCTTAAAAAAAACTTTTTAAATTGTTACATCCATACTATATCTCTATCCATCGCCTTAATGATAATAAAGAAATGGCGATTTTATGCATCGCAAATGTTATCACAATTTTATGCAATGGTCCCATTATTTGAGTGAAAGTTTTGGATGAAAGCCAAGATATCTCGATGTCATGATAAGAACACTATTGCAGTAAAATATATATAACATTCTTACAAACTTTTCAGTTTTTCATGAAACTTACAAAATACTAGCACTGTCACTTTTTTATATAAATTGCTACCTATATTTAAAACTGACAAAATATGAGATGCGCTGTGTAATCTAATCACTGTAATTCTAACCAACTTAGTTACTACAGCTATATTTCTTTACCAATTTACATCGATTGTTATTGTTTCTCATTATATTAGAAGGCTTTGTATGTACTATCCAGCTTTTAAAATAATCTATTCGCCAAATCTGCTGATTTGTTGATTAAATTAGCATATTCGCAGTTTTACTCTTGTCTTAGCTCCATACTAATTTTTAAGTTATGATCTAAGCCGTTTTACTTCAGGAAAATATCAAAATATTTTGTTTCCACATTTCCTCATTTAATAAATTTTCAGGCTAGGCGGTTGTCTTTTTATTCAATTAAGTGCATTTCGAAATATACTAATTCGATTTACTTATTACAAATCTACTATATTTTGGTATATCTAGACTTCACCTTTAATTTTAATAGTTTGGCCTATCACCGATTTGTCAGTTGACCGTTATAGAATTCTGTATTTACAATGTCGGTCTAAATTTAAATAAAAATTGTAACATTTTAAATGATAACATTTTAAATATGAAGTGAAGTGTCATTAATGTAGACAAAACACAAAATAACGTCGTTTCTGTTTATATTTTTGCTGCTTGCGATATTGTTTGTACTCGTATTATTTGAAAATTAACACAGTGCTATTTTTATGTAGCCAAAATACTTTACATTTTACCTCCGCCTTTTATATTTATATTTAAATAATAAAAAATATACATGATAGTGTATACATGATACTTTACTGTGTCTAGTCTTGTTTATTTTGTCAGCAGTGAATACATAATAGCATAATACTAACCAAAAACATTATATTTACTAAATACGAATAAAACGAATCTACTGTTATATTATATTAACTCAGGCAGAGTTTGTATCCTTTTTTATAAAAGAGAGTCCGTGTTGTAATGTTTTTTAAGACCTTATTTTTAATATTCATTAATATCCTATCAACCGCTTAGTTCCGAATACATAACAAACAGATTGATAGCTATCCCCATTCATATTATTTCTATGGATTTAATTATTATTAATTTTTATTCTGAAAATAGGTATCTGAAAATAGAAAATATAAACAATTGTTCGATTTGATGTTTAACTGAAAGAAGTTGTTTCATTTTAATGAAAGAAATACTTCAGCCGAAAATGTCTTGTTAACATATTCGACTCATCGGAGATTATTTGCGTCGAGATTGTGACTGTTGAGTGACACTCCGCTGCAGTTGTTTGTATGTCGATGTCTTTTCATAGGGTTGCCACATAAACTTTTAATATAGGTATTTTTCCTATTTTCTATTATTTCAAGGTTTGCTAATAGATTGATATTTTTCAGATTTTAGAGTTCGCTAATTAGTGTAATTTTTACTTTTGTGTATGCAGTTAGTATAAATAATGTCATTATAAAATATATTATTTTTAGATGAAATCTTGAGGAAGTAATTTTCAACAAATACATTTTTAATAGAGTTGTTTCTTGGTAGTACTCTACTAGATACTACTGTTACTAATTAATTCGCAATGCATATTCCTAAGTAAAAGGCTAGAATCAGTTAATGTAATCAATAAGAAATATGTTTTTATTTACTTGTGTCATAATGATATCAAGAATGCATAGAAAGAACTGCCCAAGCACACTTTTGAATGTGATATAGATTTATATTTATTTGATACATTAAATTAGTTATGATAGTCAAAATAACAGGGAATGTAGTTTAGCTAAAACTTTAGTATGCGTCACAACCTTATTTGTTGACCTTTGCGCTGCGCACACGCATCCCGCTGATGAACTGCTCGTTGCGATAGCATTATTGCACTTAGAAACTAACGCAAGGAGTCGCGACACGTCATTGAACTTTAGTACATAACGCGTAATTACACAGGCATAGATAGATATACTAACATTGGATGCATTATATGCATCGATATTATTCACATAATAATTACTATAATTAATATATAAGTAAATAAATTTGAAAGTAGATTCATGTACATAGTTTAAAAAGTTGAATGATATCTAAAGGTAGTAAGAAACAAATGGCTCGGGATTGTATTCAGTGGCGTCCTATTGAAAGGGAGAACTATTATATATTCTATAGTAAACGAAATATGTGGAATTAATATTTTGACTAGATCCTTGAATTTTTTTTATATGTGGAGTATATAAATATTTTGACTAGATCTTGTATTACTAGATTTTACGCAGTAATAATATCTCCTTTCATAAGTAATACAAGAGAATTTGAAAGATTTTCTATATATATCTTTATATATATATATATATATATATATATATATATATATATTTTCTGCAAGATGAGATGAGTTAATGCCATTATTTGGATAGTTGTGGGATACAGTAGTAACAGCATGTTTAGGAGGGGCTGTGTAGCATATTGAATGAAAATAGGAACCTATTGAAGGTTATTTATTATGTAATTTAACTAAATATACTTTAATTAACAATGTAAAAGTTTGCATTTCGACAAATTGATCCCATAGTACCTACTCGATGCCACATTTTTCTGATATTCAATTAAAGTGATTTCCCCGTTATAGTATCTAAGGTATATTATTGAATCCATACCAAAACAACTTAATGTTGTATTTCTGTCAGAAGGAAGAAGCTGAAAGTTTTACTTCTCAATCTTAGCCTGCCCAGACGACGGGATAAATGGTTTACTACGTTTGAATCATTCCCACGCCTGTCACATGACCCAGCTTATCGGCTGACCAATCTTCCAATCTCAGCTGATAAGCCATGTGAATAATTTTCACATCATGCGAAAAGTAACCAAACAATATGGAATAACAGTTACAACAGAATATGAAATAGAAACTAGAGCTGTTGTACTATAACTGATAAGGTAACCGAAGGTAGTCTTCGATTTTGGTGTGTAAAAAGAGCATGCCCCAAATGTTCGAAAGTTGAGTAAAAAGAAAGCCTTTAGTGTACTTTCACGATAAACTAAAATTCGTGTAGGAAGGAAAGGAACGAGAATTCGGTCTTTGTTTTAAATGGGATTGGACTATAGGATACTATTGCCTGGCCATGTAATTTAGGCTGTGTTGATATATAGATACAATATGATACTAGACCATAAACTGTTTTAATAGGGTCAGTACGCATTATGGAACTTACTCAGAGAGGTCATACTCTATTATTTTCCTAGTCCTATCCTTTAGGTGTTATCGTCCACATCATACTGCAGCCATTTTTAATGTGACATTCTAAAGGAAATTAAATAAATATTATAATTGTCCTGACTACATTATTATTAATTATTTTAAAGATTTTTTCTTATATTTCTGAACTAGTAATAGTAATTAAAATTATTTAATAGTGAATTAATTTTACGTCAATTGCTTACTTTCCATCACTGTCTTTTTCTTAATTCTAATAATAAATTAAGTTTAATAATATCTAAACAACATGATGGCATACCTATCATGTGACTGATTCGTATAGTCTAAGTATTCTTCTATCGAATTAGTAATAGATACATTAGCACAATTAGACGGCCGAGTCGTTACAATGTTGCATCAAGAATGATGTGCCGACAAATTCGTCACCGATGTCAATGTCCTCACGTTTATAACTACGAAAATATTCTAATCAATCTTAATTAGATTGTTAGTTATTTATACATCGTAAAACGTATATTGTATTAAAATTACTCGCTTTAAAATAACTGCCTAAGCAGTAGGTAGGAACCTAACTCATTTATTTTTATAATCGAAGTCACTATTTAAAGCGAATATAACAATTGCACTTTCATAAATATTATTAATTATCTATATTGTGTTTGCAGGAAATAGCTGCGGCTAATGGCTTCATTGTTTTAAGTCTTCTGATCTTTTTGCTCTGTTGGCACATGCATGCGGACGTATGCAGAAATAAATAAACAAAAACTCGAGTCCATTCACTCTGCGTTGACATTTCTACGACGCCGTTTGGTGCCAATCTTTGTGGATTTTATGAGATTAATTTTTATTGAAGCTTTATCAATCGTGATTGATATTTCCCATGGAAATGTGGTTATATATTTTAAATTTAGACTTAAGTAACTGTAGCATTATATTACTCTAATAAAAATATTTTGTTCCTTATATATCTAAACAGTAGGTACTACAAATGATGATATTGAAATATAGAAAATCGTAATTGAACTCTTCAAACAATCAAATAGGTAATATTTAATATTATTTCATCATAACTATATCTAAAGTACTCATTGTTAAACCGGTGTTTAAAAAAATAGAAGATATTAAATATACTAATATAGCCAAACTAAACTGATCACTACGGCTTCATATTACTGTGAATAAAATTTAATATGATTTATATAATATATCACAATAAAGATACTTTTAGAGATACAAATAAACGGTAATAAACTTAACCTCTCTCACAATTGAACAAAAGTACAATACCTTGGCACAATTCTCAATAGGCAATTAGAAACGACTACAATATACATATGTACTTACATCAGAAAATTCCCAATAGGGCATTTAACTTGCATTCTAAATGTACTGTAATATATTTGTAGTATTTTTAAAGTATATTATGACCACGAACACTTAAATCATTGATCGGTTCAACTTTTCAAGGCAACTTTAAGACTAAAATAATATTTTGTTATATTGTATGTACGTCTATAATTAAAGTGTGAAGAGAGTCGAACTGCTTCAAAAATAACCGTTTGTGTGACACCGTAAATCTTGGTTACGACGAAACTTACTGTGTAAATCATCGGCTACGCAGTCTTAATGGTACATTGAATTTTATAGCACTCTCATAATAATAAAATTATGTCATAAACAGCAATTAACAACAAATGTCTGATCATTACTGAAGAAGCGACATATCTTAAAGTATTCGATTCCACAGAATATTAACCATGACGATGTTTCATAAGTATATAGGTACACCTTTATGACCGTTATTCCAGACAAGTTTGTCAGAGGCATTGTTAACTTTCAACATCGTGGTAAATGCAACACTTGACATATAATTAAATTTATATCTACTTGAATCTTTATGACTATCTCATTATTTACTGAGTGAAAAGGTGGCCCACGGTAGGTATATTAAATATTGAAGATAGTAAATTGGGTTCAAAGAAAATACTCTGTTTTTCAAAACATAAATAATCGCATTTACAGAATTTCATAAAAAGCAATAGAAAATGTAAATAATAAATGTTTTATTTATTCACAGTCTTTACAACATATGTTAAGGATAAGTATTATACATACTTACTATCACTATAAAAAACGTTATTTTTTATATGTCCTTCGTATTCCATATAATCGATATAGCTATACTCGTGTATACAGCATTGAACATCTCATGGTTAATACATAAACAGACAAATAAACTAAAATTGAACTATTGACCCTACCTAATGGTACATTAAAAATATTTTTGTTTGTTTCACGACCGGGGAATGCTAACTTTTTAAAACAGTTATTCTTATTAATGAAAGTAAAACATGTTTATGTGGATAATGTGGATAATGTACCATATAACTTTTATTAAAAAAGTAATCTTTTTTGTACTGCGTATATACATACGAACTTATTTGAACCTCTCGAAGATAGCTTCCTATATTTTATTATTTTTGGTGTTCTTTCTCCAAGCACTATATGATTTGTTAAGTAATTATTTTTCTAAGAATGATACCTATACTTTTTAAACAAAAATGTATACAAAAATGAACAACCATTCTTAGTCCTAATTTTATGATGCGTCTTCAAAGATATACCACTAAAGATTTTCTAACGTGCTAAGACATATTAGGTTATAGTAGTAGTAGATATTTCTAACATACCTTAGCACATTATACTAAATAATTAATTCACATTTGTAAATACAAATGCATCATGTTGGTATGATAAAATTATAACACGTCGCAGTTGCAGG
Source organism: Achroia grisella (assembly GCF_030625045.1). Lineage (NCBI taxonomy): Eukaryota > Metazoa > Arthropoda > Insecta > Lepidoptera > Pyralidae > Achroia > Achroia grisella. The sequence continues at coordinate 3,012,730 of NW_026712938.1, forward strand.
TAAACCATTTGTAAAGACAAATCATGAATGTTTCATGTATTCCATATATTCCACACACATACAGTATTTCTATTTCCAGCATTTGAAATATAACGGAATATTAATGGACGTATACCGATTCTGTAAATATAATATTCAAAATGGTTTAATTTATTATTGAAATAAAATGTATTGTGATATTATAAATGTGAATAAATTTGTTTATATAATGTAACATAAGTAGTAGAATTGTAATTAGCTCATAGAAATACTATAAATACAGTTTTGTCAAAAATGCTACAAAATTAAATTCATTTTAAATCCGCGACGCATTTTGTCTATAATAATGTCTTTATTAAATATATAATATTACAATATAACATGTATTCAAAAAGCATGAAATTACTAGTTATTATTAGACGACAACTTCAGTTAAATACGAACAATATTGATGGCATGTAAACGCATGTTAAGTACCGACGCGTAACTTTAACTTAATGTAATAGTAGGTCTATATCGGCACATAATGTTATAAATCGCGAACACAACTAGCCTCTAACAGCTAGTTTCCAATGGATGGGTCAGTAATCATCTACATTTGAGACCATTATCTCAATTGGCGAGTGCTCATTGAGAGTCGACCTCCGAAGCCGGACACCGCGCCTGCTCCGCTCTACAATGCATGTTTGTTTGCTTAACAATGTGCTTTTCAGTTTAGATACAATTTCGTGTTTTAATAAACCGGAGGATCAATGATTAGCTTTAGACAGCAACGAAATCTATTATTGGTCACTAACGACATGCCCTTGCTTCGCACGGAATTAGATTTTTTCGGACGGATTAATATACACGGAATAAGGTAAAATGGACCTGATGTTTTAAATATTGTCTAAGACATCTAGACGTGTATCGATGAATACTACATTCAGTTCTATTCAGTAGTTATTAGTATTTATTTCGTGATGCATATATAAATACATTGACAGATAGACAAAAATTCTAAAACTGCTCTAATAAGGATCGCTCATATTTTTTTTGTATACATACATATAATATTGTATGTATTATATTATAGCTAACTATTAAAATTTTATTAGGTATATAGGTACAATAGGTATATCTAATAATACAGGTACAATGAAAAAAAATGTTAATCGAAAATCGAAAGTTAACTTTCTCTTCTTTCTTAACGTTTCCAATTCTTTTTGTTCATTCATACGAGTACATTAGTTATGTATTTTTAAAAGCATACGAATATATCTAGAGTCACAGTAATATCCGTGATGCTGTACATGTCTCTAGATTTTTCCTGTGCACTGCACTGTGGGGCCTATAAAAAAGGCGTAATAAATTGCAAGCAATGCACGCATAACCGTCATGTATTGGAGACATTCATTGTCTATCGCAATTGTTTACCATCATATGAGTTGTGTACTCGTTGGATACCTTTGTACCTAGTACAAGGACCTGTCGGAGTGTGATAATAAAAAACAATAATTCTGTTTAAAAATAGAAGATAACTGATACTCTCATCAAAATGTAGTCACATCAAGGGCTACGTTGACTGTAACGCCGATAGTACAATGACTACCCAAATTCGGAGCATAGTCGTGACGATATTTATGTATGTGTGTATGTAGAAGGTCAATGTCTTGCGGTATTAATATTCATCAAAACATCTAAATTGTTAGTTATATTATTTTATAGTCGGCTATAACAATTCATAAATAAAAAAAATCTTATCTGTTTGTCTATTTGCGAATACAATCTCTTTACTATCTGTATAGTACTTGGGTTTCAGTATTTAATTATCTCAGAATGCGTGTAGTATTTAATTATAATGAGTACCTATTTGGATATTGTTGACAAATTTGTTTATAATAACAACAAACAAGTTGGATCTTTGTTGATAACATTGATTTTCGTCGTTTATACTCATAATAATACCATTATTGATTATTATGATTATTCTTGTTCTTACCATCAATATATTCTATATTAAACAAATCTTAGTTTTCCTTATTCTTGGAAGTTTATTTTTATACTCTTAATCTTTTCGAAAATCTCGCTCTCGGGCACTTTATTTAGCTCTACATCATTCCACGTTGCCTTTAGTCTATTTCTTAAACTAAAGATAGAAAACTGCAGTCTGCAGTATTACACAAGGTTTCTTTATCACATAACGATATCATCATGCCTGCATTGTATAGTAAGTGTCGCCTAAATATAGTTTCCCTAGCACGTATTACTTGCTGTTTTATATGACGTTTTGAATTCCGGTTTTTTTTATAATGCAGGACATCTAACGGTATGTGACGATAACAATTAATAATAATAGTGTTTAATAATCATTCATTACACCATAGCCTTTACACAACAATAATTATATGAAATACCTTCCTGGTAATTTACTCTTTTCCACTTGGCAAATAATCCTTTATTTAGTTATTTCGCCAAATATATACCATTTTGAATTCATATATAATTAAACTTGGGCAATTTTTTGGTGAAACCAGCAGAATTATTTTCTTTTTTGGTGTTTTGCATGGTTCTTACGGGTCATCATAATAATGTAAGTAATTCAAGAGATTCTGCTAAATTTTTATTATTTTTTTTACTTTTACCATACAATCGAGTGATAAGCAAAATATATTATATTTTGAACGTCGTCATTTCATATATTAAAATTATTTTTAAAATGTAAATGCGACAGACTTTACTCATCTCTCATGGTTACACAGGTCACAGCATCGCATCGTGACATGTAACATCACATACCAGCACTTCTTTATGTACAGTCATGAATTTGACATACTAATACTTGAAACCATCTTTAGAATTTTATCCAAAAAGGTAACAGTATTTATATAAATAAAATAAATCTACACTTCCATTTATATAACACTGGCTTTCCCCGTAAGACTATTTTTATAGTATAGCACGTATATAATGTTAATGTATACTACATACTATTTAAAGTGTACCATATAAAAATATTTGCTGGTTTATTATTGATTTGCAATATTTTTCAGGTAATTGTGTGATTGTTACAGCAAATCACCTAATCCCTGTACTTATAGATCAACTAATTTGATATTTTATGCCAAAACTGTTGTTAAAATATACATACAAGGTAGGAAAATTATTGTTCAGATCATAATATTATTTATAAGTACGGGGGCTAGAGAGTAAAAGAAATAAAAAATATGATAGTTTTAAGGAGATTTATACCATTACATTTTATTATAACGCTTTAATGTATTGTACTATTAGTATGTACACCGATATATCTACCTACGTATACTTTTACTATTGTCTCAATCTGTTGAAGTATTGTTCTATCAACAATATTAGTAACCAATTGTTGCAATTGTATGTTAGATTGTATACCTACAAATAGATATTACTTGTGTTTTAGTTCTATAGATATAATTAGTACCGAATAGCGGTCCTAGTGTTTTATTTCAAGTTCTTACATTCAAGTAGATTAATTTATTAAATTCAGTTTTTCTTTAAAGTAAATACAGACACCAGAAGTTAAACTTCCATAGCGTTAAAATAATCCTAATTCTTCACTGAGTACCTATTAGTAAAGTAAAATGAGCATGTTAATTGTAAGACAATATCACACCCCTGAGCAATTGATTCACGGAGTAACTGTTGAGATATGATGCCCTTATGTATAAGAACAACCACTGTTATAAAAATTACTTACACGTTAGATTCACGGAGAAAAATATTTTTCCCAGGGTTACGCAAGCGGTAATTGTGGTGGAGCACCTTAGTTGCCATCTTCCGAAGTTTGGTAAGTGAGGCACTCCATTTATACACAGTCTGCCCGTCGTGATTCCGGAGAGAAATATTTTGTCGGTTGTACCGCTCATGCTCTGGTAACACAGCTTCTTACACGAACAGTGAACAGTGCGGAACATCACCGCATAAATAAGTCTTTCCCGGGAACCACCGGAAGCATATCTCACGTAGACTAGCCGCTTGGAGCATAGACAGCTTATTAGTTAGTTGCGCACGCGCACGGTCGATGTCACGCTATGCATGATATGATAAGAGCACGATTTCCTTATTCTTTTTATTGTTTTTTCTATGTATATTGTAATGTATTTTAGTGATTAATGCACAGTCTTAATTTCTTTTTAAATAGTTGTCGTATTATTAGTTATTTGTAAAATTAAGCACAATCTATGTTAGTATTTATGTCTTATAGAAGTTACAATATTTGGATGCAAGGAAGCTATCTAGTAATCATTAGAGGCTCTAGAAAGGCTTTACCCGGTGATCCATATTACAAGCCAACTGATCCGTGTAATGAAAGTCTGAGTCTGGCCTTATTGAGTTACTCCTCAACATTCTCAATGCATATAAATGCATCGTATATATTTCATTTTGCCAAAATTTAATCTTTTGATTCTATTCGTATATTATCGCCAATGTTTATACATTTTATTTTCTGTTAGGATATATATTTTTTATTTTAGAAATCTTATTAGGTGTTTCTGTTCATATACATTATATTTGATCTATAACCAAGCAAATATTTACAATAAGAAATTCTTTGCTTATAACTCAAACAAAATGAGCATCAAGTGAGGCAATACGTGTATTTATGATTCAATCTATCATTATCTTTAGCCATCTATTATTTACTGCGGACTACCCATTTAAAAATAGAAAGTAACCGTATATTTAGTATATGATTTTTTATGCAGGCCCACAACAACCCCACAATTATATTTTTTACTTATAACTCAAACTGGTATAAAATAATCTTCAATTTCGAATTTCTTTCATATTGTGAAAAGTATTATAATTTTTATGGAGCACGTGTTCGTTGTGATTTTTTTTTATATTTTCGAGATGTCAAATAAAGTTCGCATTTATGTAACGTCTATGAGATGTGTCTATGTGCTGTGATGTATGTTTTCTATTTTCAATCAATTATTTTATTTACTTTATTATTAAAGTTCTATAATTTTGTTTAGTCGATCTTTATTTGTTATGTTTTTGAATTGCTTTTCGTAAATAAATGGAATTGGAAAGTTCCATAACCTTTCTATAAATATTGGTGTGAAGATATTTGACGATTTGTTAAGATGTTTACAATTATTAAGAGATTCTTTTATTAAAAATATTTAATTTGTAACATCGTATAGGAATTATAAAATTACATAGTAGGGTAAAATGAGAAACAATTGGGAAAATATTTATATTCTGTTTTTATTAGATAGTTCATTGACACTTATGTATGTACCGTAAGTAGGTATAATGAAATTGAATGGTTACTACTCTAACAGAATAACTAGTTCTTACCATTATTAATTTATTATACAAAGTTCTCTTCCTTCTCTTTCTTTATATCAATATTGTTTTTGTTCTCCAGTAAATCATATTTATTGTTTAAATATTCATTGTTATTTCGAACCTCGTTGTCCAGTAGTAGATATACGAGTATTATCTTAATTCACAATATTTGTAGGTAGGAGAATTTGTGTGTTAATTATAAACTCTGCTAACTTACTAACTCAAATTCCTTTAAATAAACAGTGGTAAGAGGAGCCTGCTCATCCTTTGCTGCATTTGATTGAATTATACTCAACAAAGCAAGGATACGTTGATTATGTTCATCAACACAGCAGAACACAGTCATGAAATGTCTGTCTACTCTGGAATACATCATGACCAAAGAAGATAATCATCAATGGTGAGTTTCAGGTTATGTTGTTTTGTGTGATTCACCTGGGTAGGTACAAATGTTGTGAATGTCGTTGTATTTCGCTGTTAAAAGAACCTGGTAAAGTCTTGTATCATAAATGTTCCTTGTGCGTACGTGCGTACGAGACTTAATTTGTATAAAAGATGAGTGGGTTATATATTTCTCATTTAGATGTCATGAAAGCTCATTGATAGCAAATAGTTTTTGCTTCATTAGTTTTCAAATATACTATCTATATACAGTTGCTATTCTTGTCAGTTGTTTAATACTTTTCAGCAATTTTAATAATTCGGAGAGCTGAAATGCTGTAATCTCGTTAAAAAGGTAACGTCTGTTTAAATCGATATTGCTAAGAAATAAAACTATTTCCAACGTATGACGGATATCAATATATACTATAGTATTTTTTTAATAATCAGTTGTTTATAGAGTTTATGTATTATTTTGTTATTCTTAAACCTGCCAACGAAGGAATGAAGGAAGGTGTTAAAAAGCCATTTCGAAGAGAATATCTACTATATCTACTAAAATATTGTAGAGTAGATAAAAATTCATAAGGAAAATTATAAATATCCTTAGGTATTCAAATAAACTTTCGTCAAGAATGTAAAAAGTTTTCATTAGTTGTCTTAAAAATATAAATTCGTCCATGTAGAAAGCCGAGTTGATATCTCTTTGCAATACGATTACGCCAAAATGTTATGTCACTTCTCGACCTTTCTAATCCTTCACATTGATAAATTTAATAATACAATTTCTAAAAGCTACACACATGTGCGCGACGAGGCAGCCCTTTTATTTCCCATCTTAAAATACTTATACAAAACCAACATGACGTCTCTTTAAATTCCACCATACGTGATGAACAAACATATTAATAATTAAAGCATCGTTAATAAGAAGTTGTTTCATAAAGCATAACATCTAGAATACCTTGTGAATAATTTTCATAACTTTCTTGCATCGAAACTGCTGTAGATATTTCAAATTCTGCCTGCAATAGTTTTATTTATCTATTTATTTTGGTTAGTATTTTATGTGTTATCATACTTTCCCGTGAGAATTTCGAGAATTTTGAACATTTCCAATGTCGTTGGGCGAATGTGACTTTACTAAAATACAGATATATTATATACCTATGAATATTTTAGATATTATCTAATATAATTTTACCATCGTTTGCTTATTTATTTTTGATACATTATACTTCAAATATTTTAGATTTCAGTTGTTACAGTACTGATTGTAGTGTACTTATTTATATAAATAGTTATAATGAGCAGATCAATCCATCAACCAATCCCCATTAAGAATTTTAATGATATTTTTAAATTCTTATACATAATGATATTTCTTAGTTAATATTTGTGGCTTATGTTATTCTGTTATTCAGAAACTCAAGTTAGGTATATATATTGTAGTAATACCTACTACAGTTTTCTATTTTATATTGTCCTTTACTGCCTTGATTTGTTCCTTAATAAACTAGAATGTCTTCCCCTAATGCATATTGAATCTACTTCTGTTGAAGTCGATTTTGTATATTACACAATTTTATCCTTAGTCGAACGTATACTTTACGAGATCTTTCTGTATGGAGTAAATATGACTCGAATCCTGTGCATAACGTATAACAAATTTAACGGCATTTCTGAAAGCAATTTGTTCAATATCAGAGGCTGAATCGATTTTACCTGATTTTAGTGCATCATCTTTTTTAAAATAATTTCACTATACTGACTATCAATATTATAATAAATTGATTAACATTAAGAAAATAATAATCATTAGTCGCAGCCGTTGATTTCAATTTTTCAGTCTTGTGGTCTTTTTAAGTAATCAAATATATTGACCATAATTTCATTTTGCACAGTTCTTTCTCATATATGGTTTTGCATAACTAGTGACGATAGATTAATTTACTTAGGATCTACACAGTACTATAACAAAAAAAATATCGCTTAATTCGTGTCAATTTCGGTAAAACTATTGCTTTATATATTCGTTTCGTGCTTTACTATGTTAGATTTATGGAAAACCTGAAGATGGCATGGTGTATTCGACGTTGACTTGGTAAAAAGTGAACCAGGTTCAAGGTGTATTTCTTTTATTTTTCATTTCATGATTCACTGATAGGCTCTATATATTTGTTTTTATTATTTAGCTTTAATTGTTTACTTCATATCAAGCTCTTTAAATATAACATCTCTATAAATTTTATCCTCTGAGTCAAAACACTTTGTTTCAAATAATATCTTCAATTTCAGCAATTTCATTTCAAATTTTATAATCTTTATAGCGAATTATAATCTTCGTCTGAGGTTAGAAAAGATTTCGAATAATCTGTTGATCTGTGGCTTTCTAATGTTTTTCCTTATGTGTGTCATAATACATTCTCGTCAGGTTCCAGCCCCTATATGATGGGTTGGCTTATGTCGTTATACATTATTATTCAGATGTATTGTTTTTGCTTTGTGCGTTCCAATATTGTTTGATTTGATTTATAGATACAGACAAGGTTGATTTTAGCATTAGTTTATTGGACTTTAAATTAGGTGAACCATGTATTTCAGAAACATCTTTAATTTTTAATCCTCAATGTAAAATGTGATTTATGTCTATAAGATCGTTGTTCTCTAATCGATGGGTTCCTTTTAAAGAATAACAAGTTCAATTCAAGTTTAGATATATATTAAAACTTTTTTTAATACTTTGTTATACATATACATATACTAAGTAATAAACAAATGAGATTTAATGCTAGTTGTGTAAAAAACCATAATGAACATAAATTCTTATTAGCTAACTATTAAATAAATTGGTCTAAAACCGGTAATAACTAAATTAACAAAGCCGGCTCACTTCCGTGACAGGAAAGGAACACTTATCTCATATGTTGGTACAGTCACCACCACAAATGGTAGCTACTGGCGTTGTCGAACTTGAATTTTGATGTAACATACCGTCTCTACTGTTATACCGGATGAGATAGTCAGATGCTTTTTCAATTGTTAAGGTTACGGCGAAGGCAGCTCTTTATTTTTTTATGGATGATAATGCAATGGTTCACCCTTCTGCTCTAACGGTTTACGCTGGCGGGACACAAGTGGAGGATGATAAGATGAACATGAGGTCAGGCTAGTTTGCCCGTCATCATAAATTCTCCAGGAATTTATCATGACGGTTTCCAGGAGTAACCGCATGGAGGTAAATTTTACGTGGTATAATTCTCGCAATTCTCGGGGTCATTAGTCCACATTATTAACAATCCCCTTTCACCTTGAACACAGCACTTGATGTGCCCACATATCGCTTGGTGTATTTGAACACATCGTGGCAGGGGGCTAGCGAGAGGCGAGCCTTCCGCTATCTTTGGTATTAGGTTTTGGTTATTTTATTGGAGTCTCCCTCATCGAAGAGTCAATTTCTTTGATGTTGGCCAGATTCAGTGACGATTTTTTGGGTGTAAGTCGGGTTGAACGGCTGGAGTAACACCGTGTGTGACACACATTAGGCCACCACACATCAGATCAGAATTATTTGCGCAAAGAACCAAGAATTTAGAACTTTTAGAACCAAGACAACTAGGACCAACATTGTTCATACTTATAACCCGGTAGAAATAGGTGACTTAAAAAATATTACTTAAGAAACTACTTTTATTTTGGTGTTTAATTTGTTTGAAGTTTATTATTGTAGGTTTATAACTAATGTTTCTGTATCACTAATATTATTGTGTAACATTGATGTATCAATGTTACACACATATGAAATTAATATATAAAAAATGTATAATGTTACATATATAATTATGTGTAATATTATACATTTTTTATATATTAATTTCAATATAAATAATATGTAATGTCATAGGAGAAATTAACTGTTAGACATCCGAAATTGTTGAGTTAGTTATTGTGAGAATATTGATTGATTGTCTCATTTTATAGTAATGACGGATTGATAGTAGTTATTATTATTTATTTTTAAACGATTCATTTATAACTGTTTATCTTTACTTTTGACGCGTAGTCATTATATGGTTTCCTTGTTGAAGCTTCAATTTGGTTTACTTTAGATAAATCTAATTTAGTTTATTTATGTAATTGAAATCTGTTTGCACTTCTGGTCGAAAGGAATACTCGTTGGATAGACATAATGAGCATGCTGGGGACTACGAACTTAAGAGACCTAAGGATACAGGTTTTAAGATATAGATGTGCCATTTCTCATCACTCTCACATTTCGTCTTTCATAAGTGAAGCACAGTATGTAAACAATTGCTAGCTGCAGAAGTAGGTGAAAGTGTAGCGATCATGTTATAAATGAAAATAATGTTCTATACAATTATTTTAGAATAAGTTTATTGGTGTTGAGTTTAGTCGCGACATCGTTAGCAGTTTACTGAGCTATTTCAGAGACTTTATTTTCTTTTTAGAATTCCTTATACATCTATGTCAATGTGTCCCATGTGTTATCTATTTTTAGTGAATACTGCCCTTAGTCAAGGTTATAAATATCAATGCCCATTTGTCTAATAATAATAATACCTAGTGTAAAATGCTTCTTAGTTTGTAGACTAGATGGCGCTATATGTTACAAAATTAGTTGCTAAGGTAAGGTTAGCCTTTACTTTTTTTATCTTTACCGTACCTATTTTTGGCGCCACGCATCTTCCTTTATACGTTGTGTTTCAGATGAAGTTTGAAATAATACAGTGATTTAACATGATAATAGGTATGACATAAGATGTCATCTTATCTTAAATTCTTACCCTATGGAATAGCAACACATGAGTGATATCACGGGTTGTAATATCTGTAATAACGTAATGCCCATAGTGCTGTTTATGTGTATACGACAGTTATAGCTACCATCGTCTGTAGTTTAAAGTAAAAGTTAACCTCGTCTGCGTGAGTACCTCAGTCTCATCTATTTATATCGGTAAGTAGCTTGCTCTGTAAGAAGTGTTTTAGATGAGGGGTAAGTAAAGATAAGGTAGTAAAATTACAAGATAAGAGTCTTAGTCCTCAGAAATGGTAACATATGAATGATATCACGCGCGTTGCTTGATAATGTGATATCCGTGGTACTGTTAATATAATCAGGTGAACCGTTACCCGGTTTTTCTTTCTAATTACATTAAAAAACCAGATGATATCTGTAATCCATTGCTAACATTTCCAGCGTTATATTTTTGAGGGAATAATAAATATAATATTGACCCATTAGGCATTAAGTTGACGATTTTTATCCACTAAAAGCTCCTTGGTATTCCATGCGCAACTTTATTGGTAACGCCAAAACGCGTTAGCATAGCACTTTAGGGTGCGGGATAAATATGCAGTCTAGACGTATGTATGTATAATATATGATGAGCTGATTGTAGCTTGTGATTTACTGTAATATGAAAGTAGATAAAGCATCTCACTGTAAATAGATTTTTATAGGTTGTCAAATTGACTTGAAGATTACAGAATTTTATATTCTAAAATTACATTGCAAATTCCATTAGGATATCAAATTGTGGAATACTCCAGACTTATGTCGGTCCCTAATAAAATTAGGGTATGTGTTTAGTTTTAGTTTTAATGTTTTGTGTAAATATCGTTATTTATGTCTATTAATGTTGAGTCATACATTCTTTATTTTATAACTTACTTCTTATTACACGCGATTTCATCTGCTTTTTGAAATAAAATATAGTCTGTGTCCATCGTTGTAATATCATCATCACTTCATAATTCACGTTATATTTCCTTTGATAACAAACAAGCCGACAGACAAGCTTTTGAATTTGTAACAATACATTAAGTATGGAAGTATGGATATCTAAATAAATGTTTTAACTTTTTTGTCTACACAAAAACGAAAACAAAGGAAAGACACAAAACTGAACTACACGCCAAACTGTTTGACTGCGATGTTGTCATATGAAAATTGATGATGATAAAGAATTTTTCGTCCGAACTCAGCTTCAAAAATATACAGATAAATATAGGCTCATAGAAATTGTATAGTTATATAGTTGACGCTATGATTTTAGATATTAATTAGAAAACTCATTTATAGTTTTGTCTTTTAGTATATATCTGCATATATATAAAGTTTATATATCGAGATATTTTTATAGATGTCATAAGCGGATCTTATCTTTGACTTTTGAGAGATATCAGTCAGAAAATACCGAAGATTCTTTCTATAGCAAAGGGTTTTTACAAGATATTTCTGCGGACAACTGTACATAGATGACATTATTCACGCTGCATTCATAATGTCAATTTAAGTTCATCGTCTTTATTCAGATAGTGGCGTTCAAAATGTTGTACTACGAGTAGTAACTATCATAGCATAGTACTTTACATAGCAAAGTGGGATAAAAAGTAATTTCTTACATTTTAATAAATAGACTGGTTACTCTACTCCTATTGAAAGCTTCGCGACTCAGTGGTTTCCTACACCGACTTGTATGCAAAAGGTAACCGACATATATCCAAGGTCATGATAACTCATGTCTGGTCGACACCAAAAAAACTATGTTAATTTATAAAACAAAAACAGTGCAGGAGACGTCAATAGTCTCGCTCCTTCCGTTGTACGTTGGATTTAAACATGCTTAGTAAACTGTGAGCATGACAAGAAATGTGTTCACCGTGTCGTCTATAATTGACAATTCCTTTGGCTACTCCATCTGTGACAGTTTTGACGATATGTTTGTGCATGTGTTATTTGATTGAAAAAAATATGTGCTAATTAAAAAAAAAGTCTTGTCCTGTTGCTCAAATAAATGAAGGCATGGCCCACTTATTGTGAAGCATTTAAAGGACTATTTAGTTAAAGGGTTTGTTTGTACCGTAAGGAATCTAGCGAGCAAATATAAAATTCAGTGCAACACTATAAAAAAGGAAGTGTTCATGGTCATGTGATCTATTTGGTATAAAAGTCCAAAAAATATTTTCAGATTTGGACAATTTATATTTGTCAGTCAAATTGAAAAGAAGCGGGAGGGAGGGGGGGATCGGGAGGAGGGGTAATATTATATATATAGATAAATAGATTAGTATCATATAATATTTAATTTCATTCCATGATTGTTAGTGAAATTCTGGAGCAGCACTGATGGCATTTTATTCCTATAATCAAATTATAGGCTACCCAATCTCAAAACATATAGAACGTAACAATTAACATAACCTTATTATTAAGATCTATCTAGGTTGATTTGATATGATACTACGAATATGACTGTTCGATACATAAGGATAAAATTATAATTATCTAATTAATTAATCTAATTAATTTTGTTTTTCATTAGTAGCTACTTGCATATTTACTAATGATTATCTATTTATTTTAAAAGTCTTTATATATAGATTAGGTAGTGTAAGTGTATTCTACGTTCTTCTATCATCAGCATTTAGAATTTATTTTTTCGTAATGAACACTTGTTCATTATAACAGAAAAAATTGTAATTATGTATGACATAGCAACAATTTGTTTATTTTATTGGTGTGCCCATCTTAACTTGCACAACGACATGTATCTCATCAATTTCGTAGCAAACCCGACGTTTGTTATTTTGGGAACAACTAAACGTTCTATCATTTTGATAAAGTTAATGTGTATTCTTACCATGTTCCTGAGATAAGATGTTGTTGACATAAGTCGACACAATCTTAGTGTATAAAAATCAGGATGTCACAGTGATAACAAGCACTTATCAACTTTAAAATATTTTAACATTGTTTATAGATGACGACGGTATGTGTGTGAACGGTGTTATAATTTTTTCAACTTTCTTGTGCAATATGCAATACTTTATTATATTTATTTATTTCATTCGGGCTACTAATGGCCCATATTATAAATACTAACATACATATCGTAGATGTTCAAATTAATAGAAAAAATAAAAATAAATTGTCTGTGTGGTCACGGCACTAATGACGGTACTCTGCCATGGTTGCGCCGATACACCATACCTTCGGCCAGTGGTCCTTCCTCCTTCATGAAGGTGGTCAGTATATTATAATCTCACATAAACATCACTACATATGTATCAAAGCTTTAGTATTGTTTATTTCACTTACATGATTTTATTGCAATAATGATAAACTTATAAAGTAAAATTTACCAATATCTGAACACATTATCATTTGAATTATTACATTAATTAGTAAAGTTTAAGTGATATTAAATTATTGCGTTGTTTGAATATATTCTGGAATTATTACGTTAATAGTTTGTGTGTTATGATAACGAGACAACTTATAATAATAGTTACGTATATTAGAATGGAATTCATTATTTATATTAAAAATGTATTTCTAGGTACCTATATTAAAGTGGAAAACTATATCAAATTGTGTTTCTACATTCTCTGTTGCCTTTTACCTTGTCTACAGAATAACATGGAATAACCATTTAATATTGGAAATAATTGTTAAAGCAACGTTGTTAATAATAATAATGATAACCATCCCAGAACCATACCAAGAAACCACAGGATATACTGCAACAGCATTATCTAGTCCTAAATTAAGCAAAACTTGTGTCATGGGTACATAAACAGACATAGAAAACACCCAGACTATAAAATATAAACAACCATACTCATGATTACATATGCGTGCGAGAAATCGATCCTGCGTCATCTGAAGCATGTCATAATAGTCGGAGATGATACACGGAGATATATAAAGTAGGAACATATTTAGTACTGAGTTATTTTATTTTTTTTTATATTTAAACACGAATTTAGGTTATATACACTGGAAACATTGGTACAAACGTAGAAAGTTTAATAATGACCATATGGGGCGTACCTGTAGCATCTGCATCTTGAACAAGTAGGTACTGTTATGTTTACAAACAAATATAGTTCAAAGCAAAAATTTTATAAAACACTATAGATAAGATTCAGAATCGTATTGATCGATTAAGTGAAGTGCGGTACACATGTGGGTGTCAGATAGAGGCGTGATATGTAACGCTTGACTGGGAAACGTCAAAATCGAGTTCCAAGAGGACATGTCCCCAAATTTGCATATCGCACTATATACTACTCCATGAAATATTCAAACATAATCTGCTCCTCCACAATTTAACTTGAGCGGACGACATACGCCACCCACCCATGAGGGGTCATATGATCAAAAATATCCCATTTAATTAAACCTACTCCTTAATGTAATGCATTCCGTAGTAGTTTACGTTCCATTTTAAGACGTTTCTTGGCTAGGGTAAGGAATAATAGACGTCTTATGTTAATGGAACGACTTGCAAGAAACGAAAAGTCTAACAACAAAATAGATTCAGGAGGTCACTGCAGCTGGCATGTATTTATTCAAATGTAGATGGGAGCTTGAATAAATTAGATGCAATATCAATGCCAGATAACGACAGTAATTGCCCTATAAAGACGCGGAATGATGTCACAACGTCTAGAAATGCAATTACGTTCGCAGCCGTGCTCTATGGGGACATAACAATATGTGGCTATAAAATGTTCGTCAGTACATATTGTATCGTGATTTGGTTCATATACGACTTTGTGTAAACAATTATACAAAAAGTTAACGATAGTAAAATTATGACTAGTGTCTACAATTTTGTAATTATGCTAGTGTACACATGTACAAACACATTACCTGCAGTTTCAATATTGTTAACCAAAATTTATTTAGTACAATTTAACAAAATGTAGCCGACAACTATGGGAAATATTTTGTATAAAATAACAAGACGTAAAATAGCTAATCACTAAAATAATTTCGTTATTTTAAATCCATGCGACATAATAGCGTGGAATGCAAATTGAGTAGCACGATTTGTTTACAATGTTTCTGGTTTGTCAGCAACAATACTAATAAACGCGTGTTAAAATATATAATAACAGAAATAATTTACACTAAAATGTTATGTTCAGACGAAATCTAATTGTACTAACAATACATGGCTATGAGTCACTCGAGGGGTAATCCACGACCGTCTCTTGTAGCCAAATGGATTGCAGTATGTAACGGTTGCTGAAGCGTTTTCAGAAAATAGGATACGAGATCATAAACTGTCTTCACTTCGTATGGGCATAACTCAAAAATTTGGCTTGGGAGTCAAAAGCGAGCAGAAATTGTAGCATCGAGTAATATGGTCTACAATGTATGTCGGATTTAGGGTATTTCCAAAGCTTTGTGAATATATTTAGGGTATAAGTTCATGATGGGTATTCAAATCGGCACCAGTGTTACGACTTTATACCTTTTGAATCTTTTCTGTGTGAAATGGTAATAAAAGTGAACATCATAGTAAGGTATCTTTGTTGAGCGTTATTCTGTGATTAAAATAACCTTAGATTGCAATTGCATGTTAGCGTTTATATATAATCGTGGTACTGTTAATATAACAATATTGATAATTTGAATCATGTTTTACTATGTACTTATATTGTAATAAAATTAAATTTTTTTTCGTTTCCTAATAAGTTTTTAGTAATAAAATATTCCTGTAACCATTTAAAACACTGCTTCAGTTTTCAATGATTAATAAATGAATAATAATGGAGTAGAATGGGACTGGGGATCCCTCAATACGTTTACCACATAGTAATGATAGTTCAATAATTTTGATAATCACATTTGAAATAACTAACTACTATTATACTTTACTTCAAAAATATAATTGAAATCTTTACCTATATTTAATAGTATTAAATCTGTTATCACACAGAAACAGGTCCTTTACTCAATAAATTTTCATTGCCCAATGCAACAATAGCATCCAGCGCTGAGCACAAGGCTAAGCTTTATATCTTCAGGTAGAAGTCTACCGGTCCCAATCGGAGACTCACAGACTGGCTTATTTTCCGTCGCCGTGAAAGCCGAAGCCACGGATTCGAAATAGAGCACATTGAAATTTAGCAACTGTCTGTCGGGACGCATTACCGACTCTGCTGCCGTATTTATAAATATTCAGTCGACGTTTTGAGCTGACAGTTGAGTTATAGGTCAAGATATATTTACAGCTCAGATAAAAAAAAAAAATATTTTTGATTAATGCATTCAACTACAGATTGAATATAACAGAGGATAATTACATGTATTCTTGACGTGTAACAGCTTGAGTTATCTCAAAGGCGAACGAGACCGATTTGTCAGTTCCAGTAGTTAGTGTTTTATTGTTATTTGTTTGCTATATATGCGATATACATTAGCAGTAAGCTCTATTTGATACACTGTAGGGGCAATACTAAAGAGAGAAAATACTAAGAGAGCGGACATATGCGTATATAAACTGTCATTAAAATCAAATTTTGGCGTTGTTCCAAGCCTCAGAAATATTGTTTGCCGTCTTAGCAGAAAGGATAAGTACCCGAATTCTGAACATCTTATCTTGTCGCATTATACATTTTTATAACCGACATTCCACCCTTTATGTGAAAGTAAAAAAATGTCTATTATTAATTTAGTTTGTATCTAATTACAAGAGCACTTAAAACTCTTAAAGTGTAAATTTATTCATGTAACAACTAATAGTTTCGGTATATAATGCATTAAGAGCATCGTTGCATATAACATATATTAACTCTGAGACCACAGCGATCGTGAGTTGGAATATGGCTGACATTAATAATTTTGTGTCGATTTAATTTTGCAAGTGACAGTAAATATATCTGTAATCTATTTTAACTGAGACAATATGATATACAAGTTCATTGCTTGGATTGCTAGATATTGCATTCAAATATAAAAAGCCAAATATAGATTCTAATCCATATTGCATACCATAACTGTAACTGTGAATAAAATGATAACTATTCAGTTTTAAATCATTTGCACTAGATTACACCTCAATCCTGAGTAGTAAGTAAGTAGTTGTATTTCAATTATAAAATAATAATTTATAAATTGCATTACAAATATATCTAACTAATCTGTAGCACTAACGATAATAAAAAGAATTCTTTACATCTGTCAGAATACATATAGAATATGTGTCATGAAAAAAATGTATCTAAATATAATTTTGTAAGATTGTAACACAGTGTCACACTGTGTTATAAATGTTTAGTTCGGTTTTACGGTCCATCTGTAGTCGGCGGTATATTGCCGAATAATTTGTGAATTGCTCTGATGAATGTTAATGTCACCGGGTGCATTGTACTGATATTTAGCTCGCCTTTGAGAAAGATAAATCTACATTGACTTCCCGAATTTGTACCACTAAATAATATAAATTATCTTGTAACCTAAATATTAAAAAGTCAGATAACTATTCCAACATTATCTGTAGGTATTGAACATTTTAATGTCTCGTTTTAATGTTCGTTACTCGTAAGTCAAAGGGCAAATTTTATGATACATACTAATAAAACCAATTTTTAATTATCGTATAGAGAAATAGTGGTACAAATAAGATGTGTCGAAATAAGGATTTCATAATATCTCTGAGGAATTAATTACAAAAGGGTGTAGGAAATTTAAAAAAATCATATCTAATCATTTACTTTAATTTGTTTAGCATTTATGCTTTTAAATTTCAATGTAACTATAAAATCTTTGATTTTGTTAGAAAATGACATCAATGGACTGATGTATTTAGTTTATTGGTTCATTCACTTTTGGATTAAATCAGAAATTAAAAATTTTAGGATTTAGACGTTAATACGATTTTAAAGTTATTTTAATTATTAAGTAAATTTACAAAACTTAGCTTATTTATTATTAGGAGAAGTTCTCAAAAATAAATAACGACTAGGATGGTTGTTGAATGTATCTAGTACCTATTTGTTTTTTAATAACCTTTTTGGTTCATAGATATAACAGGCAAGAACCTAACTTTGTCAAGGCCCGAGCGCAAACTTTTCTAAAGAAGTAAACATTGTTTTAAAGTTTATTGGTGTGTCTGTGTAAGTATGTGTTATTTTGGAATTGAAAGAGCAAAATGAACAATAAAGCATAAACAACGTACTTGACTAATCCCTTAATGTAAACTTACATGCATACAATACATCTTATAATTTTCAGTGATTCGTCTAATTAAAATAATTAGACGAATTACTGAAAATTATAAGAGCATTAAAAAAAAAATATCAATATATGTAGTTGTGTACTACTTACTACGTACTACACTTTACAAACATTTTAATATGTGAGTCCAAAATTTCAGTATGTTAATGCGATATAGTCGTCATAGATTGTCCAAAAATAAGTTTATTTTGATTGATGTGTAGTTACACGCGCTCTTGTTTTTGACATCTCTAGCTGTCTTGTAAGAAGAGTATGGAGTAATATCTCGTACTAGATTTTATTCTTTGGAACTTAACACCTTACTATAGACCTGGGTCTTATGACTTATTGTCTAACTTTGTTTTGACAAAATATTAATAATTTAGTGTAACTAGAAATATAATTATTCCCGTACCAATAAAATAAAACACTATAAAATTATAACAGTTGTACAATTTTTATTACAATGCTCTTGAGCGGTTGTTTTTCTTCTGACTGACCCAACTGTCGCAAACGTATTTCTTTCGATGATATACGAGATAACCTATCTATCTAGCTGGCATTGGGTCGATTCAACTAGATGATATTATATGGTTATAGCTGTTTAGTGCGGGTTATATTCTTCTATCCTTGACACAATATCGATATCGTATCTATTAGATAATAAGTCATCTAGTAAATATAATATTGCTAGCCTAGAATCATTGTTTATCAACTCGTATGAAATTTGTAATAGCTACATATTTTCTCTACTTGTATAGTGTTAGTTATAAAAAAACTAGTCCAAAGTCAACTGGTTTGTAAATTTAAAAAAATTAACGATTTGTGGAATTGTTTGTGATAATTAACATAAAACTGGATATCGTAGTAGTCTTGAGAAATAAATTACAAGATGTTTGTCACTACAGAAATAGTGATTTTTAAATTAAAATAGAATACTCATACACTGCTGCATATATTTAATATTCGATTTTTTACCCAGATGATTGAGTTAGACGCGTGATTTAGAGCGGGGAGAGGGTTCTGGGAGTCTGGGAGGCAATCTCCGGTAGGTACGGAAGCCACCCGCGCTGCACTGTCACTTCAACTCTGCGACCCTTCTATATTATTATAACCTAATTTAACGATTTTAGCTTTTAATATGTCTGCGTCAGAGTCATTATTTCAGAAACTTATAATTTTGCTGAAATAACTCTATGTGAATACGTACAATTTTGTAAGCTATACATATAGTTATTAGACGTTTCGTTATGTTCATTATAGAGTAACAATGAGATTTATACACTAATGTTATTTATAATTATAATATATATTACTATTTATAGATATGATAAATATATAGCAGATAAGTGATTACCTATATTTCAAAGTCTGTAAGATAAATGCAAGGCCATTTATTCCCAAAGTGCGCCTACGACGGAAATTTGGTAAGATATTTTCCGATCGAAGTTACGGATCTAGTTTCCGCACTCGCGCGATAAACAAGTTACTGGCGTTAGTAAAGGACCAGGGGCTGAGAGGCATAGCGGGGGTAGGAGATAACTCATCCGTATAATTAATAAACGAAGCGAAGGCGAACGAATGGGTAGATTTGATAATTTGTGAAGGTGTGGCGCGTTCAACTTTAAGACTGGTTTGTTTTAACTAAGGAACAAAGAGATAGTATGATGTAGTAAGGCGGATTGTTTACGTAATTGGAATGGTAATCAAGCTGTTGGTACACTTGATGGTAAATGAAGCAGGGGACTGTTGTATTATATAACAGAATATCTATGTTATATAGTACAAAACCACATAAACCGCGTTATAATGTGACCTTCCTAATACCAAACATGCGTTATCATTCGGCAGGACTGAGATATTATGTCTTCATATATGTTCTTCCATGGCCTTATCAACCGAAACACCACTTGCACTACAAGCTGCTTGATGGCTAAAAATATATGAGTCTGAGGTATCCACGCAGACGACATTTTAAAAAGTCTAATTCGGTACGTTTTTTGAAATGGATTTAGATGAGAATATTGGAATTAATGCTTTACTAATTATGTTATGATTGTTGTCGATTCTTTTATCAAAATGTAAATACCTACTCGTATCTCAAACATTTTGGGTAGCAACTAGCGAAACATAAAACTGTGAATATCCTTATAAATATTTGAACAGCAAGCCGATATTAGATAAAAGGGAACTAACCCCGTTTCAGTTTGTGTACATGGTTGTGTGAAGAGTTCTCTTGGAGGTGTGTGCGTGCCAATGTCACTTGTATTTATTTCACTCCGGTTTGCTCACACATATTATTGTCAGCGAGGACGTGTCAAATGTCTCTCCGACCGACTCGCTGCGGCTGCAATAGAATGCATCGCGTTGAAAGCAACCAGACCTGTTTGCTTATCTTCTAGTAAGCAAAGGAAACTGGACTTTAACGGATGTTTGCAAAGGCGGAAGTCGCTTACATCTTCCAGTCCTAGATAGCCTTCAGCAAGCAACAGTTCATTTGTTTCCGTTAGCACTTCTGGTCCATGGCTTCTTCGTCGAAGTATCAGATGTTGGTGTCCTCTGATTAGTGAGGCACGACTAACGACCGTGACTGTGGTGTAAATAAACTTTGACCACGACAAAATATTTTACAAATATTGGATATTTCACAGTTGCCTACCTATTTAGAACCTCAAAACTGTTCAGTGATGTATATCGCGTACTAATATCGAGTAACTTATCCGAGTAAGTAATTGATTTGCGTGTGTATTAAAAAACAAAACATCAAATTATATAAAATTAATATAATATTTTATAGTTTTTTAGTTTAGTTTTTGTAGTTTTAGTTATTAGTATATAAAGTAGTATGTACATAGGTAGTATTTAATTTTATAGAAAATCAGTTTCAAGTGACTTTAAATGAACTATTTTTATCGTTACGTTGCGTTGTGACATGTAGCAAGCTACATAGATAGAGCAATTCTACGACGCGTCGCAATTCCAAGTTGAAAATTAAATTTAGCGCGATCGATTGAACGTACGGATGTTGTGTATAATGTAGTTTGATGATTGTTTATATGTTTTAAATAAAATATATTTAATAAATTCTCTGACTGCATCTTAACAGAGATGAGAAAGATCAGGATTGTATTAATTTCTTAAGTGATAAAAAATTTTGGATAGATTAAGAAATTATTAACTGCTTTATATGTTTTTAATGGATGATAGTGCTATGGTGCACCTGTCCTGTCGGTTATGAAAATGAGGTCAGGTCATTTTGCCCATCATGACAAATTCACTAGGATGCTTGATGATTTCTAGAGAGAACTGCGCGGAAGTCAACCTGATATAGTACATTGCTAGAAATGGGGTTATTAATCCACATTACAAACAATCCCATTCCTTGGCCCATGACCAGTCTTTACAGTTGTTACTCATAGTCTATGTTTCGCTGTGAATTTAAATGGTTAATTAGATATTTTGCAAGCTTTATACCTATAATGTAATTACAACGGGCTTTACAAATCTTAGGATTTAATTTATTGCTAAAAGTATAGTTTAGATACAACGTCAACATAAATATGCTAATATGCTAAAATGCTAGAAACACATAGGTACAAATAATAGTACAAATATAGTGTATAACTATCAAATATGTTTTAACGAACTTAGAATGTAAATACAAAATATCTGTGCAGACTGTATACACTTCATATTTCTAGCGATCATGATTGTGGTATTATTGCAGTATTATACAGTTAATAAATAGGTAATTTTCTCCAAATTAATATTTAAAATTAATGCTGATATTAAAATTTTACTGCGAAATTTTATATGTATCGTATAAGTAAGCTTAAAGAATTATTATGTAATATAAAAGTTCGTTTTCTCAATCAGATCGATTTAGAATCAAATTGTAGATCTCACTTCCGTTCAAACCACCACTGAGCGGGAGATGGTAGCTATTGGATTGTGTGTGTATATCCTTACTAATATTATAAATGTGAAGGTAGGGATGTTTGTTACGCTTTCACGAAAAAATTACTGAACCGATCATCGTAAAATTTTGTACACATTGTTGAATAAACATAGGATATTTTTTATTTAAAAAAAGAAATATTTTTATAAAAGACAAAAAAATAAAATATCAACATTTTGCTACTTCAGCGCCATTTAACAGCCAGTAATGAATGCGAGCGAAGCCACGGATAAAAGCTAGTAGATTTAACGTAGTAGGTATATAGGTATAACATACTGGAATATAATAATAATAAAATCGATTCGCCTGCAAGATGGGCGCGTAAACACAGCCGCAAGATAAGGATGTGGCCCTGGGAACACCACAAAGTTCGATCAAGGGTGTTATCACATTGGAGCTCCGATTCCGTAATATTGTCAGATAACAAATTGAACTGAAAATTTTCATTATTTCGCATAATTTATTTCACCGTAACGTTCGCAGTCATAATAAAACATAATCAAGAAAGTAATACGGTTTTAATGCATATTTACTAAAAAAAATTCAATATAGTCATATTATCTATACATTTACCTACCTATGTACGAATTTGCAAAGCAAGTCTATAGATGACCTACAATTTAGAAATATTATACACAAACTTCCTTTTTTTTTCTTTCTCCTTTTATATTTTACACAAATCTCTACATGATTATAATAAAGTATTGTTTTAAAAAAATTTTATTAGCTATGTAGTTCATGATTGTAAGTAACAGATCATGTCGGCTTTCTAACAAAATAGCCATATCAAGAGGGCTCCGTTAATTTACTAGCTACGATTCCACTCCTATTTTTGCTTGAGGGTTTAAGAAAGCATAATTATCAATATTTAAAAATAATCTCATATGTTATTACATTATTATAAGATATTTTCAGTATGGTAAGAGCCTAAAAATGTGGTGAACGATAACGTCGATCCATTTTACAGCTTGCTATAACATTGTCCGCATGCGGTGATTTATTGCATAATTCTCTACACTTGCATCGCACAACAATGTTGCGATGCATCAATATTGTTTTACGTTGAGTCTGTAGCTACGATTGTTGGTAAGCAGACGGTACTGACGACGATGTATCTACCAGCACAAATAGTGTACAAACTATATGATTATCACAGATAACATATAACACTTTATAAATGTAGATGAAACTGTTAAAAATTTTCTATATTTCCTAAAGTAATGATTTTAGAAATATATTTAATACATAGTTATATATACATTCCAAACATTGTCACAGGCAAAATTAGATATGAACTATAGTATTATTTGGAAAATTGATAGACCGCTCGGTTGACTGGGGACATAATCCTAGTTTTTAAGCACAATTACTATAAATTCATATATACGGCCTGTGTAATATCAATTAGAATGCATTCATTGGGCTGTGAATAACATGAATTTTAGATTTAATTATGTACGTCCGTATCAATTTAAATGTTATCGCTTCATAGTGTGAACGTGATCTTATAAGATACTGAATTAATAGTCAATACATTATCACATAAATTGTCAGTACAATCCATCATAGTTGGAGTTCTGAACTATTTTCGTGAATTAAGTATAACCGCTAGACCGGAATACCGACAAGCCGGCGGCACGACGAACTTACTTATCGTGATCAGTGACTCGTGATTCGCTTATTATTGCCATACTACGACATTACACTGATAATAACATGATTGTTGATATGTAGAAATGTATCTTATGCTACATAAAATGCCGTTTTTTTTTCTATACAGACCAGTATTTGACTACCACATCTTCGGAAGCCTGAACTTTTATTATGGAATTTTTTCCTTAATAGTACATACTTGATCCTCCGTTGTTTTTGTGGTAATTTTAAGAAAATCACTCACTTTTATATTATTATATATATTATCGTAATGTATTATTCTTTTTACTGATAAAACAAATACTTTGGACACAATGTTGAAAGCTACCTATACCTACAACTAAACTACAATGTTGACTAATCGATTCACTCATGTTATTTCATTGTTATTTCAAACAATTTGTATTATATATTATAAGTAGATTCTAAAAAAAACTATTCTCAAAGTAAACTATCTACTTAAAATAGATATTTTAGACATTGAACATTATAAGTAAACTGCAGAGCAATCGTCCGAAATGGAAAATAATACAAATATTAATAAAATAGCCAAATGATTCAGCTGTAAAACTTTTAATATTGTATTGGTGTAATATATATCTAGATAGATGTGTACATTTCTGTACATAAGTAAATTTTGTATAAATGAATTTTAGTGATATAACTAGTGAACTGACTAATTCAAGATCAGAAATGAAACAAAAATATTTTATACCGAACCCAATCATGTAATAGAAAAATTCAAGAAAAGAGCGATGATATACACTACTATTCATCAGGAA
This sequence comes from Achroia grisella, assembly GCF_030625045.1. NCBI lineage: Eukaryota > Metazoa > Arthropoda > Insecta > Lepidoptera > Pyralidae > Achroia > Achroia grisella. The sequence continues at coordinate 3,037,835 of NW_026712938.1, forward strand.
AACTCAAAGGGTAGCAGATGTGACTCCTAATTATTTAGGTACCTATGTCATAATTTTGCCAAATTACTTTTACTTCCACATGTTTGTTGAATACAATCGATCAATGTCGCAACCTATTTGTCGTCATCATCAGCATAGACTGTTGATCATTTTAATATTGTCTCGCACGCACACACACACATAACTGTGATGATATATAAAAGTGATAACGTACAGACTAGCCCTGCGTCAGACTACTTATCTTGTTTACTTTTTAGAACTTTAAATATTTCCGCTAAATTTTAATATGCGTTCGACATAATTTTACTACCTAAACTGTGCTCAAGAGTATCTACCCAAATATCTATTTGCATTCAGATATTGAAAATAACTAATCCAAACTACCGTTATTTTCCATAACAATATCTAACTAATTTCAACTACTTTATCTGAATATAATTTTTGTTCATTGTTTATTTTGAAGCATGTAGTTTTTGTAGAATTAAAATTGTAGAATTATTGAAATTCGTGTGGTATTTGCCTTATGAACTTACTTCCTTACTTTGTAGAATATACATGTTTTATTAAAGTGAAACCATTTCTACATTTGTTTTTATCACATTAGGATAGAATTGTTTCTTATGTGCTGTGATATAAACAAAAGTAACCTTAGCTACCCATAGTGTAATATGAAAAACTCAGTAATAATAATATGATAAATCAAACTTGTGAAAAGTAAATAAATAAGTTTTGTATTGACGATCGAATTGTAGTTACCAGGCGGAATATATGATGCGACTCAAAATAAATAATAACACATAGATTCCCAGGAACCGAGTTTCGCTCTAGTGTTTAAAAATAGACTTTATCTTATAGATTTAGATCATTTGGTTGTTTTTGCTATGAAATCTAATAGTAAATCTTGAAGACATATAAATTATTTATTGCCCAATAATTTTATATTTAAAATATTTATAAAAACCAAACCAAACCGACATGCGTATATATTAATTTGCATTTGTAAGTATATGTTATTTTTATAGGCTTGATCACTAAATTGATAGAGTTGGGAATGCAACATAGTACTCATGATAAAATAATTTTGCAAAACACTTTTAATTCCTTTTCATCTTTTGGAAATATCTACTTCGTGTCAAGTTGCTGGTTAAATTTATCCGTGGTCGATATAGACGTTACACAAATATGGTAATATTGAAAATTATTGATATAGCGACAGAATTGCAGACATCCTAAGGATTTTCTAAGCTTAGATGCCTCAACCTGCAATATCTCTCCAGTGGTGTTTGTTTTGTTCCCGCCATCGTACTAAGCTGCTCTTGTCAAGTTCCTTGCAATAACATCTGCTAAGAGTGATTACGTCATTATAGGTTGGTGGAAATTAACCCCTTTTTTTGTAATATTGCCACAGTTTAGCTAGCACTTTTACCTTTTAAATTTATATTTACCTAATCTCATCATATTTGTTTCTACAGAATTTAATGATATATAAAGAAATGGCTTTTCGCCTGTAGGTGTCTTTGGTTACTTCTTCTAAAAATTGCAATGTATGAGTTTCAATAATATAATATTTATCGAGTTTCTTTGGGACGATTTACTATATACATACATATATCCAAATCAAAGGCGAGTCACTTATATATGGATAAGAGGATGCCAAATTTGGATTCATCATATAGAAAGCGATAGTATTATAGTCTATAAAACAAAACGTTATTTTTAGTTTAGTAGATGCTAAAACTATTTATATACTGTGGTATATTTTCAGCTTACGAGTATAATAAAATACATACTTAAACATTTGTTTGTTCTGATTTAAAATTTCATAAAATTCTGAAGGAAACTTGTAATATATATCAATTGCACATTCAAAAACGATTTGATTTGGCTCTGTCCATGAATAATTTTCCTCCAATTATTCTCCAGGAACCATGAAAACGGCCTCAAAGAAATGAGGTATTGGGATATAATAATTGTTAAAGTTGTTTTCCAAAATTTCTAAGCGCCTAGTTTTCTATGGAGATGCATTGTAAACACTAAACATTGTTTATTCCTCTGACCGACATCTAAACGTCGCTCTCCCTAGATGAGATGGCAGCGTTGAGATTCAAGTGTTGTTTATTTTTCCTCTTTTCTTAGCGCTCTTTTTGAATCTCAGACTTTTAGAGAAAATTATACGCAGTATCTTTCTAAGATACTTTAAGTGTTCTATGGAGAGCCGCTGACGTCTCGGAGAAAATGAATTTTATATTTTCACTCAGCTAAAGACTGCATGAATTTATTTGCCTAGTTTAACTGTAGTTTAGTAAAATGAATTTACGGTTACGTTATTAAATCTGTATTTTAAATAATAATAGTTAATTATGCAATATTCTAAATATGCTCAGGCCAAGTTTACCTAAGTATTTTCGTTTGACTTCAGTTAATTATAAGTTATTTACAATTTCCTATTTCTCAGATATTGCAAGATATGCCGAAACGACATCTTTGGTTTTATTAATATGAATATACATAATAATATAGTATTTTCTGTAAAAAGAACTATCAAACTCCACAACAGCTTGTATACAAAAGCTCGATGTTCAAAATTCTTAGATAATAGAGACATTTCTACACTTCGGAAATTAACTTTGGCAATCTCAATTAACCAGTCCAATAAAAAATATTTCCTATAAAGTATATTGTAACTAAATATAATTTAATCGTATATATCAATGAACTTAATTGCATAGTAGAGTCGGACTGAATGGTCGGAATATTCCAGAACAGAAACTTATTAACATTAAAAGCCATCAGTTCATCGTACGTCGTTTAATATTTGGGTATCTTGCTAAAATCCACTGTATTTGCTTGGTATAGATTATTACGCATAAGTAGCCTAACTGCGGTGCATGAGGTTACAGATAGCTCTAAAGCTCTTGTATTTGTGTTATCGTAGCCTGACTGCATTCTGCAATGCTTTAATGTATTAACACTGCCTGTATAGAAATAATTCTATCAATTGAATTATAATATATCTTTATCCGGTAATTATAATGAGATTAGAGCAACTAATAAGTAATCTGCTGGTTAAATATTGAGAATACTAACATTTTCTAAATGAATATATTTGCAAAGAAGAAAATAATGTTCCTATTAATTTCATCAAATAAATGTATATTGATAGTAATGTAATGTTTATAATATTTTTATTATATTTCTAGTGTACAAACATTTAAAAGTATCTGTCTTATATGTATACACACATTTTGTTTAATTCTTTTTTTAATTATTATTTATAATTTATCCATTCTCACGCAAGATCCCGTATAGGGTAGCTCAAGAGCATATGATATATTAAAATATAAATACCTCCATATAGTTTCGAGGACATATACCTACTAAATGTAAAAATATTAAACAATGCAATAGAATTTATTTAAATCATTAGCATGCTTCCAAAAATATCAATGTATTTTAGCATATATCCATTCCACCACTTATATGGAAATAAAACTAAAATTATTTCAACAAAACACGATATTCGACTAAAAGCTACCAAAGTAGATACAGGATAATTTAGGAACTGTCACACGGACTGGGTCAACACAGTTTATTTAAGAACGAAATGATACTGCCTCCATTAAAGTTGCAGTGTTCCAGGTAGATGTCCAAGTATATCCAGACCTGCTGGGCTATAATGGGAATGATCGAAGCATGCTATTATTGGACGCTTTGTTTCCTATGCTCGCCTCTAGTATTTGACTGCATTGTAGTTTACCATTTGTTTTAATAATGTTCCGCGGCCCGTTGAATAAATGCCGAAGTGATTCATGTCCAGTCTGTTTGTTGATTCGCGGGATTATAAACTCGTTTATTAGTTTACGTAGTGTGGATTAATTAAAACACGACGACAATTCGTTTCATGTAGCACGTAATTATGTGGCACGAATGTTTTAATCAATGTTAATTAGATGCTTGTTGCTTGTAAGTTGACAGCAGATTGATTACTGCATGTTAAATGATATAAATATTTATGCTATCATTGTTTTTATTTTAGATGACGATTGTTAAATTTTGTATTTCTTTATATTTTGGGGTGTAACGTATCCTGGGAACTTTAAGGATTTATATATATATATTTATACTATTGTCGACATCAGAATATACTTCTTCACGCAGAAATTTAGCAATACTCAAGGAGTACTCAGTCTTTAGAATCTATATAAAAAATCACTTGGTTTCACGAACGTTGCGTACATAATTACTTTAATTGTACAAGTAAATTTGCCATTGTAATAATAAATCTGCTTCTTACACATATTATTTAAATTGCGTATACAATAAAAAATACAACATAGTAACAACAATAAGATGTAATTACGGGTAAATTAATGTTTACATCTGAATATCTGAAATCCTTCTTTAAGAATTTCTTTCCTTCGTTCCTTCATTCAAAAATATTTTTATTATATCTATGTTTTGGGAAATATATAAAACTTGCAACAAAGATACAAAATGTATTAAGTAGCCTTTAAAACATATACATATCCTATTATGAATAATAAAGGAAGTAATAATAACAATAACGATATTATATTTATTGTTGATTTAAATTTTTTATTATATTTCTGAAACTTAAATAACTACAACAGTGCGTTCTAGGTATATAAACACTTTAATGGTTATTGCGTACTACTAATATGGCACAAACGTTGACATTAATGTGTTTATGAGTTCGTACCCGTTGACAGCGGCATTAAATATTTTGACAAATGTTAGTTTTTAAATTTTCGACTAGGTAATTAAGTAATTACGAACGAACGAAATTTTACTACATTATTTGGCTAGTTGACAATGGCGAAATGATGTAAAACAAATATAATTATTGTAATGACGTTGTTTTTTTTTTCGATTAAATTGCTTTATATATATATTCAAACGAGGATATTATAATAGATTTAATTAAAATTAAAAGACCATTATCAATTTAGCTGTATATGTTAATTTTGTAGCTATATTAGAATTTTCATTAATGTAAATTCGATCTTAGAAAATAATAGTTACGGTTTAAAATCACAAACAACGTTTTATTCATTAATATCGTCATGATATCCACGTCCTGATTCCTGATGAAGTCACCGTGTTTCACATAGTAACTATTTTTAAAATACTTGAAGTCCTAGCAAACCTAGCATACTAATGTATAACTAAGTAAACCTATGTCAGATGAGCCTGTATTAGAGTATTCCACTAAAATTATATTTCACAGATTTTTTAAACACATGTTACCAAATTGGTATGATTGCGTGGCTCTTATTATTAGATTATCGTTATTTATAGAACCACTGAATCGATTTCCACAATGTACGGCGAATGTAAACAAAGTAGTAAAAGCATTTTCTTTGATATCTTTACAGGCAGAGAATTATTTGTGACGAATGAGAACTGTAATAGAATAGCACTAATACGTTTTCTTTTTGTTCCAGGTAGAATTATGCAATAAATTGCACAAGAAGTTCTTTGGCTTAGTGCCTTTGGGCGTAGATACGGGAGCAAAGTAAGTCCTGATATTAACTAATGAAATTAAATCTTCAGCGTATAGTTTTATGAATTATGTATTATCCGGTCCTTAACGACCCACAGTATAAGTAATGTCTGTCTTACCTCGGCTATTTTTATGTTAAAATATTAAAGACTTTCAAATGATAAACTTAGAATCGGATAAGATTTCCTTTGAGATACTTTATTTATGATATTGAAAGTCTGAAATTTTGTGGCAGTATTTATTATTTTAGAGTAATGAGAAATTCTATTAAATAACTGTATATTTAGGCTATGGTGAATCTATTAATTGTGGGTCATATGTACATATATTATCTGAGATAGAAATTATCGATAAGCTGACACATACAAAAACATTAGAACCCAAAAGCAAACCACTCCTGCGTAAAATAAAAAGGTTAATAAGTTGGCTATAGAAATGGAATACAATAGAATATAAATAATCTTTATTAAAAGTAATATAAGAAGTTTTTATTGTTTGGTTTTGTGTTATTTCACCGCCATATTGACGAGGTGATGATCCTATAATTAAACTAATCTACCATAATCACTACAGGGACGGGATTATGGGGTAGGTAACAATGACAAACGTGGATATGTTTAGTATCTATAAGATTAGATGATGAGAGGTGTTAATCTTTATGGTCAATAAGTATCTGTATATGTAAAACATGATAACGATCTCTATTTTTTAAAAGATTAATTTGTATAAACAAACATTTCTTAATATATTTTACACAAATCATTCCACATTTATAATGTAATAATTTGAATAAGTGTTGCGTAAATATGAATAAAATATTCTACGTTGGAAAAATCACGCCAGAGAAAATTAATCAACAGAAATTAATGCCACTTTTAATGAGCAATAAAAAAGTAATGATATCAGATTTTTTACATTTTCTCCGAAATTTAATGTTAACAATTTAAAGAGGAAAGAATTCCTCATTGTTAGCATTAAACGCTAGCGGAGGGCGGGCGCCATAATAATAGGACATAATATATTCAGGGTGAGTCAAATAAAATTAGCACGGTGAAAAATGTAAACGGTCCTTTTAGTGCCTTGAGGACGTGTAAGTATTAGGTTGTGCCGAGTGCCTCCCTTTATAAGGAATTTTGCTCTTCTCCATTTTGGGAATGGAATAATTCTTATTCCTTAGGATATCTTATGAATTTGACGTGGTAGCGTACTTTCGACTAACTGATCTAACGTATTATTCGTACTTCATTTAGTAACAAGATACAGTTTTTAACGAGTTTAGATTGGATTTCGTACGAGTGAAGTGCTTGTAGTGCAGCTTCGCTAGTCCTATAAATGTATAGGTATATTCAGATTGAAGCATTTCCAACCATTTTATTAAGGCGTAGGTTATTATCTGATAGATTGAGACGTATTTTTTTAATATATTATATATAAAATGATATAAAAAATATATATTTAATATATATAGTCGCAGGTTTTGGATTTTACTCCGTATATTAATTATATTCTATTTTGGATCCGCCTGTGTACAAAACTAGATCTTTGTCGCAGTACTACAGGCCTAAAATACATAGTAAGAGCCCAAACACTTCAATAAAAAAATGCTAATTGCTTATGCATGTGTCAACTTATCAATGAGATAAGTGCAAACAATTGACTACCGTATAAATAATATTCAATAAATAGAACTACCAATATGTTTACTACTCTACTCAAAAATATTTGGTACCATTCTGTCATATAGAGTTTTGTCAATTTCAGTATCAGGGATTAGTATTTGAAGTAGATTTTTAATATACAAAAGTCACCAATAATCCATACTGTATTCAAATTTTAATCACGTTAAAAAATGAAGAAAAGGAGAACACAATATTTTCTGTTTTACGTTTTGAAGTTTGCGCGGTATCTTTGTATTATACCTACTGTATAATTCTAGATGTCATTTTTGTGTAACGGTTTATTGTTATATATAGCTTTTTTATAACAGAATAGCAGAACATAATTGTATTTATTACCAAAGGGATCACCGATTGGTCGCTCGCTCGTCAATCGAGATCGCGTAATATACCAATACCTACATAAATAAACACTGAAATTGAAAATTGCTGCTTTGTAAATCCACTACTAGGAGTTCTAATTTCAGCACGGACTTTTTCCATGAAATGAATATAGAGAACATTTTTGACGAATGAAAAGAAGTACCAGGTAATATGGTAATTGCAGAGTTTCGAATCAAGTTAATACGGAAAAAGGTTGGTCCCAGTATAAATAGTTTTTGTAAGTCACTCAATATATACATAAAATATGACACGCTTTGTTTTCATACAAACTGACAAACAAACAAGCCTACCGCCTAAGGCATTGTCAAATGTCGTTGTTATGGTGAACGCAACAGTTCACATCCATTTCGCTTTGTATATTTTGATTCCAACATTATATTAATTTTCGGATTCGGACTCGGATTAATTTTTAATTTGATATCGATATTTCCATCACCGGAAAGTAATCAAATCAAATTGAATCAAATCATATTTTTTGCGATAAACGTATGCCAGATATACTATATAAATAGACTCACAAAGTGTTTTTTGGTGTCCGCTATATTTGAACTCGTAACTTTCTGGACGTAATACAGAGTTGTATACCACTAGGCCACGTCGCTCTCTATAAACCGATCTTGCTGTATATATTTAAATTATGCACCTGCGGTAGTGAATGGGTCTGACAGTTGAAACTCCAGAAATATATTCCTGGGTTTCCTTAATATAGCTTCCCGTATCGAGATGCTAACTTGTTAATGGATTCTGCAAATTTAAATTCTCATAATTATGCATTGTAGATCAGAGTATTTTATATTTGTGGTCCATATGATGCACAGATTATAAGTAACGTAATGCATTATACGGCATTTATAGTGTTTCTATTTTAGAAAAAAGGGCTGCTGCTTAATTAATTAATTATAATATTATAGAATATTATTGAATTTTCTATTATATTTTTTTGTGTTACATCGTTCATTAATCATAGTCGAATATAAATTACGAAAAACGATAATATTAACAATGTCAACATGTGAAATAAAAGAAACATTTGCTTTACGGTCTGTACCGTTCAGTGATCGGTGTCACGTGACCGGGCGACCGGCGAGTTTGCCGGATGCCGTCATGTGGCCCACTACATCCGACAGTATTCGATATCCGTGGCGCAGCATCCTCTGGTTGTGGATGCCAATTCGAAAATTTTGACAGTTATTAACGAAAGTATACTGTAAGGTTTGTATATAACATATGATTGAAAATGTAGGAAAATTTAAAAAATTACTATATATAAACAGTAAAGTATATCGACCGAGGCAGTCGTCTCTATCTGAATGCAGATTCAGACAAGAAAAAACTAAGATTACAGATAGATGGAAGTTTGTGAAGGTGTGTGACAAGTCATTACAATAAAAAAATCAATCAAGAAATCTAATATTCACTTATATTTATGTAATAATTTCTTATCTGTACTTATACTAATTCATATTATATTTTTTTTATAAAATAAAATAAGTAGGTATATACAAAAACAGACACCTATGCTGAAGAAGAAAAATAAAAGAATATTTATGAACACTTTGGAGTGTGTGGTGGCGATATCTTTAATCCCCTTCTACTCTATTCTGTACTTTTACGTTCCTTCAGATTTAGGGGTTATTTTTAAACTAACAGATGTTTAAGTGGTATTATTTTCAAAAGTATCTATTTATACCCTCTTACGGCTACAAAATATATTATTACCTATTTCTGTATAAATATATCTTTTGACATAACTGATTTTTTTTATTCGTATTTTATTTAGGCGACATGTTTATCCATAAATGCGAAGGTGTGTTTTTCTGTCTGTCTGCTTCTTTCTTTTTGGGACTAAACCGTTGAACGGTTTTTAATGAAATATTGAATATGTCATGAGGCCAGCTGTTATCAATAATAATATAATAATAGTATCTATTACTACCTATTACTAGCCGTTTGCTTTTTATTGATACTTATCTTGAGACATAGATATTTGATGTTATATTGGTAACGATAGATTCATTCGCCTTTTGTTTAGATCCTCTAGTTCAGACTAATATATTATGTTCATTGACGTAGTCGTCAACACGGCCACGTTATAGGTAGGTATAAGGTATTAGCGACCATGGATAAATGTATTTTTAGTTTCTTTGTATATATTCTAATATTGTATAAACATAATATGCCTCCTATTTTATAATAGTAATAGTAAGGATTTAGTATCAGTAAATTATATTCCGCCAAGATTATTCAAATACGATTCAATTAGGATAATCATGTCAATTCAAATTAATTAGGTAACTAATGCAGGATATTGCTATGGCACGAGATAGCGTCAACACAAAACAATGAACTCCAATGTTAATTACATCGTAACAGGTATTAGCGATGGTTTGAATTACAGTAGCTTCAACTTCAATCTTAATATCATTTGCAATATACATTTTGTAGTTAATATATATATTTAATATATTAATTATATGAAAATTTGTGGATAATAAGCACTTATATTTTAATGACCAAATTTAAAACAATGCACTTTTATTACAAAAAAAGGTATCTTGTTCAAATGAAATAATACTTTCTGAGAATTTAGAAATAATTAGATTTTTAATTATTGTACATTATTTTTTATCTATTATAATTGAGATTCCAAAATAATTGACGGTCTTCTTGATGATAAGCAGTAACCTTCGCCATACGACATTTAGCACACCGTGTTACTTCCGATGGTCGCGAGTTCGATTCCTCGCATGGCGCAAACATTTGTATTCCTGTGTATGAATGTTTGTATCGGTCTGGGTATTTTCTATGTATAATATGTATGTATTTACGAAAAAAATGTATCTATGCATTTGTAACAGTTATCTAGTACTCATAACACAAGCTTTAGTTAGCTTAACTTGGTCTAGATAGTTCTGTGTGAATTGTCCTGAGATTATTATTATTATTATACATGAACAGCACTACTGGCATCATTTTACCATATGATTGGTATCTGTCATATCGCTTATAGGTTTCCATTTCCGTGGACTAAACCTTATTCACCCTGCTACAAAAACACAGTGTCTAAAGAATGCTGAGATTCAGAGACACACGTAGACGATTTTTACTGTCTATCTCGGTAAATTCATATTATAATTCCTACATCTACGCCTGTATTAAGGTATTAAATTAGTGCATTTTTCAGGTCAGTTCAGTTCAGAAGTAACAAGCAACTGAATTGATCAAGAAACATGGCGTACACTTTATACATGTGTGTATAGATTCCTAAGTAGAAACCTTAGTAATTGGTGATATTATAGCATTCTCTGGACGACCGTGTCTTTGTGTTGGCAAGGCGGGAGTGGTGCTGTGTAGCCTATATGTACGATACCAAAACTTGGCACTCATGTCGATGTGAACAATTTGGGCCCCAGCCGAGTCACCTAACTTGTTATTGGATTGTCATAATTTAACATGGCGTGTAGGTATCCGATGTTCGAGAAACTTGATAGTGTATATGCCAAAATGTGTTACCTACTATCAAAATTAGTTTGAAGTTGTTAAAGTTTTATTTTGTTGGGAAACAAAATCATAACTAGAAATAACAGAAAACTACATAGGATAAGATGAAATTATTGCATAAGAAATATTTATGTTTACGCTATTGTTTCATCATAATACGATATTATTTACAATAGTTATCTTGTCAGTTATCTTGTTACGATGTCTGTTATACCTAACACCTAATGATTAAATTTGTTTTGGAAATTGTATCACAACAAATATAAGTAGTTAAAGGATTTATATTATTTTGTTTAATTCCTCTACAATTAGCATGATGACCACAAATATTCAGTACGGAAACACTACTGTTTGTTAAATTTAGACATAAACATCAGATATTAGATTGTAACATAATATTTACCTGATGATCGTTTTCTATATTCTAAAAATGATTCTATTATCCGATAATTTTTAGGATAATAATTTGAGTTTAGAAATCAAATGCATTTTTTACAAATAAATTTGTACATTCGCACATAATTCAAAAGGAAGGTGGTATTTTAGCTCAATATATGATATCTTCTGCAAATCTTTACAGATTATTTGTTATTTTTATAAAATCGACTCCTTTAATCCCGACTTTTTGCTTTCTTCTTTTCGTCTGTTTATTCTATATAAAGATGAAAAGAAGAAAGCAAAAAGGTATACCTAATAACACCAATAGAATGATTGAAACACACAAGTTATAGCAGTATTCATATTCTAATCATGAAAGCAGTCAGAATATGTATTATTAGATTAGATGCATAAATTATTGGTTTAAATTTTATTAGTTAGTTATATTAATTAATTAAAAATTTATTCACAGTTGTGCTGAGTATTAAAAACAGAATGAGCGGTAACCTTTTGGCATATTTGTATTACAAATTGTGATAATTCATTCTAGCTAACTATTACTGAATACCTAGCATTTGAAACTGTGTCATTCTTGCAATTTATATTGCAATAGTCAAGAGAGGCGTGGGAAACTGGTGTCGACAATACTGTATACTAACCGACGAATAAAAAGATGAGACCAACAATGCGCTCCTATATGGAAAACCACTAACCATGCCGCATTCATATCACTAATAACGTTCACATGCTAAATGCGAGAATAAACATGTTTAATGCGGTTTCATTTTCAATCACAAACGAGACAATAATAACGAATTGGAAGACACGTACCTACTGCAGTTTTGTGCTACTCTAAATATTAACATGGAAATATATGACAATCTTAATAAATGTCGCTTACAGACTATTGTGGCTTACATACATAGAACTGATACGAAAACCAATATTTTTTAATAATGAAAATTTCACTGATGTCACACCAGTACGATATAATATATTTTATAAAATATACACAAGTATTTATAAGACAAGCTACTCAATAAGTTAATTGTTTTCAATTTACCATGGATGATCAGTATCTATAGATGAATAGATTGTTCTAATTATTTAACTCATTACCGTTCAAATATATAATGATGTTTGAATACTACAATAAACCCGAACAATTCAGATCAGTAGCGCAACAACAATTCGGTGGCAAGCTGATAAAATAGTTCGGCCACTCGCCCAGAGAGGGCCTTGGTTTGAGAGCCAATGAGTATAGAACATTTATTACATAATTTAGTTAAAAATTTATATTCACAGATATGTCACTGCCACACATCCTAAAAAGTGGTTTAAGCTGTGAACTTTGTTGTCCTTCTTTTTTTTTGTCTATAAGATACAATTTTTCTTGAAGAATTTGTTTGTTTGGTTAAAGCTTAATAACACTGTAATAGTTAAAATAGGTTTATAGGATGTTTTTGAATAAGGGGGTTTAATAAAAAGAACCTGGCGGTGTAGGTTCTTTTAAGGCCAAACGCTTAGATGAAGGACCCCTTTCGATGAATTTGGTACGTGCCTCAGATGGTATAGTTAGGGTATTGATTGGAGGCGCATCACTTAACTTGCTCTGGAAACATAAACCTACGAAGTTCACTTCTCTTAGATACATCACGAGTATATTCTCTCCAAGGGGTGACCGCACTTAACGTTGTATAAAGTTGTTGATCGACATCGACCGCAAAGTGCTATTGGACTATGAGCGCTTTGACAGCTATTTTTATTAAGTGTATCGATAGCGACTAGAAAAGTATATAAATATAAGGAATGAGAATGTATCGTCTATTTACATCTTTTATCACTATCATCTACCAATCACATTAGTTGTAATCCAAACAAATTTAACGTTTCGTTTTGATTACAATGTAAAAAACTACGAGAGCCAAAACTTATAATAGTTATAATATACGAAACAATTAATAAGGAAGTGTCAATTAAGATTATGTACAATAATTTTTATTTGAGTATTTATGCACTGGCTAATCGGTTACTAATTTGTAGAGTATTTATGTTTGACTCAGGATATCTAATTCTTTTTTTTGTTTAATTTACAACTTTCTCCTTCAGTTGACATTACAGTATATTATTTTATTTTAATTCAGTCTACTAATGGCCCATATTATAAATATCTTATAGACTAATACATATATTAAATAATAGATCTAATTATAAATTGTCTCTGTGGTCACGGCACTTACGTCGGGAATCTGCTACGGTGACGCTGATACACTACCGTCTTAGATTAACATAATTTCTATTTCTTAATTAATATTATTTCATCATACTGTATTTTTATAATAATTACTTTTCAATCTAACAAAATTTATAAGACCATTGTTCTTTTATGTAAAGTTCCACAAATATGTTTTTACTAATCTGTAGAATTGTAATAATAATAAAAAAAATAAAACAAAACTGAACAGTTTTAATAATAAATTTGAATCAGTAGTAATAAATATATCAGTAAGACTATTTGTTAATAATTAATTGTTTTCAATTAAATTTCATATTCAATTCACAGTTAATGTAGATTTGTACTCCTATATATTATCCACAAGTCTATGGCAGTCAATTAAATGTACAGGCTAGTCAATCTTCTTAACGTGTATCCTCATAAATAACGTATCTGATAGTAATATAATATATCAAAATGTCACTTGTCAACATTCAGCCTAGCCGAGTTTGTATACTTGTAATTGGTTAGACAGGTACAGGTTACAGTTGGTAGTAAGTCTACAAACTGTCGCTTTTCAAATATTAACAAGTTTATTTCACATATTTTTTTTATATTTCTTGATTTTATTATCATGATAGCTAATAAATAGCCCTTGGTTCCTTTATCGTAGATGTGTATCCGTTATCAATACTAATATTAGAAATAAATTACCCTTTTAACTGTTTGTTACCTTTTCGCGTATAAAAAAATGTGAACGGATCTTAATGAAATTTGGCATGAAGATCACTAGGACGTATATAGGTTAATCTATCTTTTATCTGAAAAAGTTGACGAAGTTGCGAGTAACCGGGAATATCGAGGTAGTCTTTGTAAAAAGTATTCTGCGAGCAAAGTCTATTTTAGCGGCCAACCAACATCATAGTGCTCGAGAATATCTTTACAAAAGAGAATTTATGTATTATGGAAAATATATAAAGATAAGTAACAATAACAGACGAAAAGAAAAAGGTTAGATATGCAAACAAGTATTAACACTAATCACTACTTGAAATCTAAGTATTCATGATACTTAGATTTCACGAAGTAATTGAGTTCAGCCTAGGCGAATGTAACGTGTGAATGCGTGAATTTACCTTCCAAACTGTGCGAACTGTTCACAATTTGCACTTTAAGCCAACACCTCTATATAATACTGCACTAAACGTACGGAGTCTGTTATGTTTCACAAGCAGTGCATCAGATAAGTAATATACTATATATGAGTATAGCACGTAGATACAGTGATACTATCTGATCATTTATTAATGGATCTCTTTTTAATTTAGTTAATATATTTTTTTTTTCTTTATTCATCTTTATTTAAGTATAACAAAATCAATACAAATAGATATACATCTAAGAGTACACAAACATATTTTTTGCGTTACACAGACAATAAGTCTTTTTAAACATATAACAGTACCCAAATAATATATACAATAAATGTGACGATCAATAATTAACTCTTTAAAAATGTTTAAGTACGGTTTGATAGATACCTACATAAAACAACAATGAAACAAAAATAATATACAACTAGTATTAGAGCTACAATAACGTTAATATTGCCTGAGTCATGTCGTGAATTAGCGATTTGAGGGTAGAAGTGTAAATTTTAGATCGGTCGGTCGCCAACAGCCCATACCCACTATTCGTTTAGTTAATATTGGAGTCATTTATACCTACATAGTTATGTAGCTCTATATTTATTCATAATCGATAGTGCTGTTTCATAAACAAAACGATTTTGCTTTCATAATTTGGTAAACAAATGAAAACAATTACCAATTTATCATAGATGTGTTTAAAGGCAAATAATAGACAAAGGCCAATAAATCACTAAATTATTTCTAGAATAAGACAATCTTATTTTGGATTTCAAATAATAATTTAAAATTGATTAATTACTGGTAATAACGAATGCTTTTTCTGCGGTATACCTAAAGAAAACAATTATAAAATCCATATAAAGTACCACCATCTAACTAACAGTCATTAAAATATTCAGCCTCAGTCGAACCTTTAATTGAGTCAAGCGTGAACTGCGTGGCCATTAATAAAATTTTATAGCGCATTTTCTTTACCGCAGCAGTTATTAAGTCTGTAGTTAGACGACGACTAATTCAACGCTTAAATGAGAGTAACTAAGTTAACCAACGCCTTCTTTATAAAACTAGCAAATCTTTATGTTTTATATAATAATATATAAAGTAATGAATATAAAAAAATAATAAGTTATAAAAATTTAGCTTTCGAAGGTACAGTGTTGAAGTTGTAAATTAATTTCTAAGGGAAAGGGTATTTATTGAAGTAGGTTCAATCTCTACATTATGCCAGCATCGAAAATTGACGTAATATCGAAACTTGAGCGATATTGTTTTCAAGGTACGACTTTCGCTGTAAGTATAAGTATTCTCGTCGTTTATGTTAAACTGTTTATGGAAATTAAGTAAGTTGTCGCCTTAGCTCTTGATTACAAAGAGAACTTGAAGCAGTTTTGTTTACGGTTTAATCGTAGTTCGGTCTTGTTTTACTTGAGAGTTTATTGCGAGGCAGGTGCAGCTTAGGGGATTTTTTCATGGTAACAGAGTGTTTTTGTATTTTGAACTTTCGGCTTTGAGAATAGGCTATGTTTTTGCGAGTCGTTGTTACAATATAAGTATCAATTACAATTCACCTTGGTTCTAGTGTTCGATTTTATTCAGTAATATAAGGTTCAAAGAGAAACAATAATTCACTGACTTGTACCCAATACTAAACGAGGAAATTGAATAATCAATATAAATAAACTCGATTCGGCCAGCTGACAAAATTTAATATAACAATATTAACGCTTTACGTTATACATAATATATACATTTTTAATACGACTACAACGCTAAATGAGGTAGTGTGAGATATTGTACTGGTTGTTGTTTTAAATTAAGTCACAAAATTCTCCTTGTATAGATATGTCAACTATATTCAAATCTTACGTAAATCTAAGGAGCGCGGTTGTCATCTATAAAATCAATTAATGAGAGCAAGACAATATAGGAAACAATATAGTAATATAATTGATTATGAGTTATTCTCTAAATATCGCTCTAGATTTAAATTTGAGAGTAAAAAATGTTACTTTGGTTATATTAATCGAGTGGAAGATGGGATTAAAGCTAATTTTAAATATTTTTGGACTTATATGTCAAATTGTAAAAACACTTCCACAATACTGGCCACAATGCATTATGAGAATACATCTGTATCAGAACCTACAGAAATATGTAATATTTATTAATTATAATACATTCTCTTCCTTTTTCAATTCATCTTTTGAGCCGTCAACATTGAATCTTAAGGAATGGCATCCGAAAACTTCTTTTGCCAATAATTGTGATATTATAAATGATATCGAATTAAACCTTAAAATGATATCGAAAGGATTAAGTGACCTAGATATCTCCAAAGGACCAGGTCCAGACGGAATACCTGTAATTTTTCTTAAGTCTACAGCTAGCGCTTTATCTAGGCCTCTACACATTTTATATAATAGATGCCTAAGACAGGGTATTTTTTCTACATTATGGAAACATGCTCATAACACCAGTGCATAAAAGCGGAGATAAACACAATATTGAAAATTACCGACCAATATCTATTCTTTCTATATTGGCAAAACTATTTGAGAGCTTAATACATAATGTTGTTTATCCTAGTCTCCATCGTGGTATTATGTGTGAACAGCATGGTTTTGTTAGCGTCGATCGACTATAACTAACCTTATGATTTTTACTAATAATCTATTTGAAAATATGGATTGTCGATTGCAAACTGACGTTATTTACACTGATTTTAAAAAAATTTTTGATAAGGTAGATCATAAACTACTTATCAATAAAATAGCTTATAATGGCATTCGAGGTGACCTGCTGAGGTGGTTCTCATTTTATATATCAGGCAGAACACAGACAGTTGTCGTCAATGGTCTTAAGTCCGATATAGTCAATGTATCATCTGGGGTTCCACAAGGTTCGATCCTTGGACCTTTATTATTTGTTCTATTCATCAATAATGTAAAAAATTGCTTTGTAAATTCAAGTTTTCTGATGTATGCGGACGATTTAAAGATTTACAAAGTTATTAGAAATTTTGATGATCATATCCAACTTCAACAAAATTTAGATAGATTTTTTCACTACTGCATCAATAATAAGCTGTAATTTAGTCTTACTAAATGCTGCAATATAAGTTTTACAAAAAATTAATGTAAATTTAATTATAACTATAAATTATTAGATACTGATTTGAAAACCGTTACATTAGTCAAAGATTTAGGTATTTTGTTGGACTCAAAGTTGCACCTCGATGAACATATAAACTCAATTAAAGATCGTGCAATGAGAATGTTTGGCTTTGTTATGCGAATTTCTTGTGACTTTAAGCGACCCTCTACACTTCTATTTCTCTATAAATCTCTTATAAGATCCCAACTGGAATATGCGACCCCTGTTTGGAGTCCGGTATTTAACAAATATATAGAGATGTTGGAGAAAGTACAAAGTAATTTTTTACGAACAATTGACTTTAAATGTTGTCGCTTCAGGCTATCGAACACACAACTATTAGACAAATACAGGATGCTGTGTTTGGAACGTAGACGAATTTTGCTTAATACTATGACCCTGTATAAAATTTGTGCAAATATATTTGATTGTACTGAGTTAACTAATAAGCTGTGCTACGTGGTGCCAACCAGTGTGCACTGTCGTTCGGTGAGGGTACGTTGTGTATTCTTCACCCCAACCTATCGGACGTACGCCGGTGCACGAGCACCTCTTCACCATATTGTTGATGTATTTAACACCAAATTTCCTGATTTTGATATATTTGATTTGTCATACTTTAAATTTAAGAAAACCCTATTAGATATATTAGTTAGAAACCAGTAAATAAATAATGTACATATATAATAATAAGAGTAACATAACATAAGTATTAACCCGTGGATATCTGTATTGGTTTTACTATTATTAATTCATATCTATGTACTTATATACATACTACATTGTGAAACTGTTTGTATCCCAAACGTAATAAAAAAAAAAGACGATTTTTATAACTCACTCAATAAGAAATTTTAGTATGTGTGTTTGGAATTATGATATCCAAATTTTTGTAAAATGAGTTTATCTGTTTGTAAAACCATCAAATCTGGTTTATAGGTAAATTAAATAAATTATTTAAGAAATAATTACCCTGATGGATGCTAGGTCTAAACATGTTATTTATATTCTATAATATACGTGAAAACTTTCATTATCGAAGCGTATCGGATAAAAAAAAATGAACTCAAACAGATCATAACACAGTAAAATAATGTAGACCTAGATCGAACTAATACTTAATATTATTAGTCGTAATTTTGTAAAATACAATAGCTGATAAAGGAGCAAACAAACTAGTATTCAAACAATTGAATACTAATATATAATATGCATTTGAAATTTCAATCAATTGACTGATCTGATTTATCGTTGAATATAAAATATCAGAACGCTGTGGAGATAAAATGAAATTAAAACTTGGCGCGAATGGAAAAGTTAGAAATGTATTGAGAAACAGTTGGGTCCGGAGATTAAGACCATGGATCTCTAGTTACTGTGTTATCAACTTACAATTTCTCATCAAAGTAGAAATACGTAGTATTTCTAAGACTTACATATATAAAAAAGCAATATATATGGAATCCTTATAATGGGCGAAATATTGATTTATGTCTTTCTGAATTATGTAAGTTCCATATTAGGAAATAATGAAATACTTTTCTGTTTTACATATTTGTCTACTTTTACTACGACTTAAATTATTATTGTATTATGGATGTTGGTGTTAATGAGCTTCTTCAAATCTGCATTTCAATAGCTGCCGGCTTAAATTTATCATGTGACAAAATTTTATAGTGTATTTGTTTAAAATATCATTAGAATTGTTTATAATTCCTACTGTGTCACGTAAGGAAATATATTTGTGAGGCTATGCGTTATTCTTATGAGTATATAATATATATTATTATGAGTATATAATGCTAGACAAATGTAGTTGCCGAATTAAACTTTGTAAAAAAAAGGCTCTGCGTGGCTCACACCTATTTAAGCTATTATAAACTGTACTTTGGTTGGAAGGGTGGGAAGATAAGGCAGTAAAATAACATAATATGAAGGAATGGCAACACATGAGTGGAATCATAGGCGTCACAAGGTAACGTAATGTTCACGATGCTTGAGTGGAAACACGGGCACCATAAAATAACATGTTAAATTCCCAATTCCTACCAGGTAAGCCGTCAGTTCTCATTGTAATACATGTAACTTACAAAGGAACTTAAAGAAAAAAATACAAAATAAAGTAAAATATGTTAGCTAACACTTCTGTAGAGATTACAATAAAAATCTATAATTTAGAGAATAATGTAAATATTTAAACGTCTCTTAGTATTTTCACGGACACAAATACCAGTAAAATGTCTAAGAATATTTTTGGGTCTTAATTTAGGAGGAACGATTTAGTTAACAAAATTAAGTACCGTTAAAGATCATTTCAAACCAATTTCACAGAGAGAGGAGTCAATTTAAGGGGCGGAAATTGCTTCGTTTAACGCTGGTGACAAAATAGTCTTCACAAACGTTTACCTATTTTGTACGTTTCCTATATTAAATTCCCTTTAATGGTGTCATAATGTGTATTTTATATTAATTAACATCAGTCTTCCAATTTATTTGTTAGATGACAAATTGAAAATAAATGTAATGATGTGAAAGTGGCTGTTTACATTTGTGTTTTTTTAATAATCTGTATAACAATTAGAAAATAAATTTATTGAAGGCTTTTCTTTTTAACAAAGTTATACAGTATCGAAATTGCATTTCTAAATCCATAGTATAAATAAAAATTAATTGCCTTGCTTTGAAACTTGCATTTATTTTTTCATTCACAGTTATACCCAGAACATAGTTGTTATAAAAGAAAATACTTTATGAATTTAATTATTTCTACGGAAAATGTTGTAAATGGTATACATTTTGGGATAAAATCTACTTTCTTAGTATAGGCCATATACTAGCCTACATTATATAGATATATCTATGTTCGCGTATATACTGTAGTAGCCAACCACTATACAGATAATGTACCTATAAAAAGATTTTAAAAACATTCATTAAAATGATTATTGTTTTTTTCGAAGAACTTGTACGTACTTTTTATTAATGGCGATTATAATGAAACGGAATATTTTTTAGTTCCGTATAAATTAACTTAGCTTCGAATTTAGTTTTTAGTTTGTATTTGTTGTTTATAGCAAGACTGCGCACCGTAAAATTATGCTTCACACCTCTTCTATTTGCCATCCTTGTCTTGGCGTTGCGACATCTTCACGCGCGATGGTTTTTCAACTTGAGTGCGCCTGAACGAATGCATATAGAATTACGCGACAGAATAGAGAGGTTGGCTCCTCATGAACGACTTTATTCTGGTCTACGTCTCATTCAAATCAATAGAGTTATATCTAACAAACACATCGTGTTTACCTTCTTATACAAACAACGCCGATTCGTTCGGAACAGTTTTGTTTTTTTAAGGGCAAGATAATGCGTTAGCAAATATTTCAATCAGAATACTCTGAATGACAATGACAATAAACAGAATATATGAAATACGTTAGAATGAAATTATATATTATCTCTAACAGCACGATTGTAGCCTAGTTTTACCAACATATCAAACCTTTAGTTAATAGTCAACAACATCCTATTGAGAATATGTTGATAACTCGTAAAAGTAATATTCTTCAGAAGTTATAAGCCTGTTTTGACTAGTTTTATAACTGTCATCGCCCAAAACCAAAGTAAGATGAAGAATGCTGTATAATAAACCCTAATAAATTTTACTGATCAACTACCTCACATTTCAACGAATACGTATTAGAAATCCGATGCAGTACATGTAAATAAAATAGAGTATTATGTAAAAGATATACCTCAAAATATGTCAATTTTAACAATATACATAACTAATAGAGTACAAATGAAAGTATCTATAAACGTTCCAAAAAACACAATAAAGCTAATCAGCATTTATACCTGCCACATACAAATATATTCGATATCATGTTACTTAATAAACAATACAACTTCTTTAATTATTTCTTTTAACGCTCGACTAATAGCGCACATACACGAGCACTTACAATCGTTTCGGAAATATATCCTCAAACTGATTAGCGGACATGGAACCTCCGCCAACTGGCACGCGTGCTGCCGCGCCGGCCAAACTGCCCGCCTCAGCACGCCTCAAT
Source organism: Achroia grisella (assembly GCF_030625045.1). Classification (NCBI taxonomy): domain Eukaryota; kingdom Metazoa; phylum Arthropoda; class Insecta; order Lepidoptera; family Pyralidae; genus Achroia; species Achroia grisella. The sequence goes on from NW_026712938.1 coordinate 3,059,887, forward strand.
GAGTCGATTGCCCAATTAACTCCATTCATACGTACGCTGCACTAAGCCCATACTCCAACAGCCTTTTTCCAGCTAATACGGTCATTTACACAGCCAAGTTTAAAACAATTAACTTTATTGCCTAATATGCTTGGTCCTGATTCCAGTTCTTGTTTATTTTTTGTAAACAATTTGGTGAACTATGTTGGTATCCTTCCAATTGTACGATTCAAAACTTCAAGCAATATTAAAGTAAATGTACTAAATTAGATTTGTTATATTTCTTGATACAATAATTATTTTATAAGTTTAATAGAATTGAATTATAATAAAAGAAAATGCGAGATCAGATAAGAAGTCTTAAGAGTACCTACCACCATCTAAGCGAAGCAATTAATAGACCAACATGTTATGTTATATCTATACACACAGGTAGTGGCGAGTATTTTTTCATTTATACATATTCCGGGCACTGGAAATAGGATATTCTAGCAATTATACGATTCGCCTGGATCTGTTCAGTTATTGTGAAAGTAGTTCGTAATATACAAATAAAAAATAATGAAAATGAATGTTGATTATAATAACGTTTTCCAGTCAACTGAAAAGAATAAATAATGTAATAAAGACTAAAATAATATTCGAATAAATACCTTTGACATGAGTGTAAAGAAATTCTAAAGCTCATAACAATTTATGGAATCCACATTGTTCTTTCATAGAGTAATTAATACCACACCGCACAAGTTTAACCATTTAAAATTTTCTAATGAATGGTCGTAGTTCGAATCCCGGATTGTTAATAGGGTAATATTTCACCCAACTATGATATCAGACTGAGTAAGGTGAGCACTATGGGAAGTGAGAGAGGTACGTTGGTAATAATTTCAATATCTTGACCCTTTTATGAAAGGGATGAAGGCAGGATAAAGCCGAAAGGCCCCGACCAGAGCCTTGTCCAAAGAATTGTAGAATTACATTATAGACAAGAATATAACTGCATATTAAGTCTACTGACTTATAAAACTCTTGGCCACGTCGAATACTTACGAAAGATTTCTGATACCTAAGTAATTCATCCTTATACGGAAAATGTTTTCTGAATAGATGTAGCTACGAAAAACTTTTGACAGCGAAAAGTAAGTAGTATTGGAGTGTTCCAAAGTAGGACAAGTACGAGAAATGTAAGTTGCAAGCCGGCAAATATTCGCAGAAAGCATCTTAAATGGTAGCAAAATAGCGTCGTTGTATTGCCGATAATAATACATTTATTATAGTTTTTAAACGTGTTTTTGTTTCTTTTTATATTATCATACTTTAGTTTCATTTATAATTTAGATTGTTTTATTTTGTACTGTTGTCTTAATGTAGATTCAGAATTATTTATTTCTTTTTAGTAAGTAATATATAATTATTTCTTAACTACTAATAGACAATTTATACTAGCACCGTCTAGTCAAGAATTAAGTAAAATTTTGACAATACATACATAATACATTTTGAAAGTCCTAATATTACTAAACATACCTTTATTATTAATATTCGTATTCTGCAGGATTTCTCTCAAATGAAGGCAGTGTATTAAAATACTACACTAACCAAGGTTGTCAGTGATCTACCACTTCTTGAACCTTTGCGATTTTGGTCTCCGCACAAATTGTGTGTGACCTATTCGATTTAATTGACTTTTTCTTCAGAGACAGATTATAATTCTGGCAATAATCCGAACATGAGAATAGAATTACGACACGTAGAGTCAATTTTTGTACGCCAACATTACTTTATAATTTAGTCTTATGTAAACAATATTTTGTCAATTTCGACTGCAACGATCGCATTGTATTAAAACAATAAACTACACGTAAGCAAAGTAAGATCATTCTAGTAGTTTGATAATTCCGGTAAATTGGACTACCGGCACGCGTTCACACGTCGGAAATTATTGATATGCGCCGTGACAACCCCATTAGTGGAGCGAAATGCATTTCGATTAATATCGTTAACGATTTAAACCGATAATATTATAGTCGAACATAATTTTTTGATGAAAATGGCCTTAAAATTTGTTTAATATCCGTTTTTCATAATGTAAACATGTAATAAAGATACTGTATTTTATATTTAACTAAGTATACACAAAAAGTAACAGAATTAAATTATTTTATTGATCCTAATTAATATAACTAAACATCAAAAAAGAGTATTCTCTAAAAATTGAGTCTACGTGCAGTTTAAAAAGTTGTATAGTATTGTAGTCTGCGACGATACGGCATAATACATACCTATATAATAAACAGTCAAATAAATAATCCTTTTCTGAATATCGATTGTAAACGATTCCAAACATACTCGTAATTATTTGCCAGGTAACTTTGAAATTTAAAACACTTTTTTATAGTTCTGTTGTTAATAATAGAATATCATAAATTAACGCAAAAATTGGAATTATTTCAGCAAAATAGACTATCATAGAGATTGTAATCATGAACTGGGAAATTCTTATAGAATACCCTAGGGGTGCATTCCCGCAAAAGTCGGTCAGCGGCACGCCAACCAAGAGCATTGAATAAAAAAGATGCGATCCAATTTAAAAAATTACTCAGTATAGATTGCTATATACTTAACTTTATTGCAACAAAATCTGTACACATTTCAGACAGTAATATCATTTATGAGTATACAACATAATTAATGAATCTTATACACTGTTATTAAAAAATGTGTTATGCTTATTTTACACGATATTACAGTAAAATATAACTTATTATAATAATATCTCTAATGTCCAGTCCCCCTTCAATGCTCCAACAAAAACAGCCCATCTTTTATTCATATGTAGGTGAATAGGATTACCAAAAACTTTCGTTTATAATTCATATTGAATAAAAAACCACTTTATAAGAAAGGCATATATTCTTTTAAAAAATATATAAAAATTAATGTTTAACCGACCTTTTTTGGAATATTTTGTCATACTAATTTAGTTTTTAAAGTGTAATATATACTCCTCATAAGTTTCGAGTGTATTTTGCCAGTCATGAGTCCGCTAATCCCTATTATTAACAATCTCCTCCCCCATTTAGTTAGGGTTGATTAGAGTCTGTAATAATAGGTACAGTAAGCTGCATATAGATTTAAGCATCAGGAGTGATCAATATAACCTTAAACCTATAATATAACCTTTTCGTGGAAACTACAATAAATTCCATGCATTAGTTTTTGTATGACCTGTGTAAAACATATGTTTAGTTTTTTTCAATAGATGTACATGTGTAATGTACAGCCTGTATATATTTTATTATATGTAATATTTAGTTAATATTTGGATTTTTCTTTACTGTGCAATCGGGTACTTCAGAAGTAAAGAAATATTTGATTTGTTAGCTCATAATAAATTAATAACTTTCAATGTTATGTTATGTTTATTGATTAGCCTATAACCTAATATATTTATAAAGCCGACTGTAGCTACTGTTACCCAAGTATCATAATAGTTAATCACGGTTTAATGTTTAAGTCAGCGGGGACTACTCATATTAATGAATTAAACACATTGGAACTAAACATTGTCATGTTATTATGATAGACATTTATTATCCATTTCACTAATATGATGTGAAATTATTAGAGTATATATTGTATACAAAGAGCATTATGGTATGGAGAACGGTTGATTTCTAGATGTAATTTTTGTATGAATAATAATGGAATGATGCACACGTCTGCGCCAACGTAAAATAAGCGAGAAATCTGATCTATTAGCCCTTCTTGGTAAATGGCAATTTACCACCATGGTTTCCAGAATAAACCGCGTGGACGTCAACCTGAGATGATACATTGTTAGCAATGGGGTTATTACTCCACATTACTAACAATCCCCATCACCACTCACGATGTTATTGACTTCCCGCATCGTCGTTTATGTACTGAATGTATAGATTTATAGAATTGGAATAGACACTTTCTACGTAGGCATTCAGTCTCTCAGTCTTATTTATTAATTTTACCTTCAGTCTATTTCTATTATTTAGTCCACAGTTTTCTTGATTATTAAACTAGTTACATCTGATTATGATATTAAATCGTTCTCCTTTTTAAAGATTAGCCTATGACGTTCATAGGCTATCTTCATGTTAATTTTTAGATTATTATGATTGGCCTATCATTTCGTCATGTAAAGCTAACAAGTAGGCATTCTGACACAGTTTTGCATTTGTAATATTAGTTTGTGTTAAGGCGACTACTTTAAGGGACAGGGATAAAATTAAAATAAAGGTATACAATTATAATTTAAAAAGTAAGAAATGCTTCAGCATGATTATAACATTTTTAAGCGATATAACTCATTACTTAAATGCAAATGTAGTATTTTAAAACATAGAGATTTTCAAACTCTGGCACCTCGGTACTGCTGACATCGGAGGTGGGTTAATGACTCGGAGGCTCGGAGGTCGGCTATTGTTTTGGTAAACAATGCAGCCGGCGAGACGTCAATCCTTCCAGTTATTCGGTCCAACAGATGACGTGTCACGACCCTTTTAGCTCTTACGTGAAAAATGCGCTAAACGTTTTTCGATTATTTAATTAAATTTTGACGGATTCTTTTGAACTTCAATGGAATCATGATTTTGTTGTATTTTTATATTTGTTGAAGATTTTTACTCCTTAGTGCGTGCGTAACATCATGTCAATATCGAACGTTGTGTATGATTCTTGTTTTAATCGATATGGTTTAAACATGTGTTATAGGACAACAATTTTGTTTCGATTGCGGATTATATTTTAGATATGTATCATAGTTGGAGATGATTGTTACGAAATTTGTTTGTTCTCTCACATTTTACTATCGTAATATGTAATTAATTGAAATATAATAATATTATGCCATTTACAGAATATTTGGTAGAGACTATAGTTCATTTTTATGCAACTGTGTCAAGCGGACGAAGTTGCAGGCAGCAGCTAATAGCATTAAAATTTTCACTGGCATTGCATTTATAATTTTATATATATTGACAGTGAGTAGCGAAGAGCGAATGGACTGCCAAAAACTGACATTAATTAATACAGAGTTATTACAACAGGTTTACCGATACAGCGTTGCATATTTAGCGCGTCATTTAATTAAAGCGCATTTAAATTGGCATGATGTGATTTCTTTTAATATATTGAGTTCTAAAAATAAAGTTATATTGAGTTGTATATTTATTACGTCATTTCATTAAATCGCATTTATATTGGCATACTACGATTACTTGTAATATTTCGAGTTCCAAAAATAATGTTACAAAGAGTTGGGTACTTATCGCGAGATTTCATTAAATCGCATTTATATTGGCATGCTACGATTTCTTATAATATTTCGAGTTCTAAATATAAATTTATAAAGAGTTGGGTTAGCAGCAAGTTTAATATGGAACCACCAAGAATCTCGCAATAAGTATATTGCTAGATTTCATTAAATCACATTTGTATTGGAACGTTACGATTTCTCGTAATAATTCCAGTTATAAAAATACATATATGTTCTATTTATGTACATACATATAATAGAGTTAAAACGGTACGGAAAACAATATTAATACAAAAAATAAACGTTCATAAGCGAATAAAATGTCCTGCATGAATAAATTAATTTTCACTTTATTTGATTTGATTTGAATACGCTATTTCATTATAATATTTGTTATAATTGCTTATATAGCAATACAGTATATGCTGTGAATATAAAGTTTACCAATAAAACAAATTCAGTTGAAATGTAAAAAAATATTTTCGGGTAATAGTGGTGATACCATAATCGTATCCTTACTAATGATAGAAGACGAATGTTAATTATTTTAAAGTCAATGAACTGGTTATTAAATGAGTTGTTACACAATTCGACAGTCCCTAGTAAATTAACCGTTTGTCTTTTCAACCGAAATAAAAAAGGAGAAGATTTCTAATTAGCCCGTATGTTGTATGCTTATTTTTTTGTGTGTTGTATTATAACTTTTTTTTTATATCACACAATTTGGCCTGTTCCTTTTTATTTGATAGCTGGTGTTTCTTTTATAGTCCTATATAAATTTAAACACCGTCTGATTATTAGTCTTTGAGTTATCTATAATATGCGATAAAAGTCTGTTTTTTAGGAGCTTTTATAATAAATATTACTTTTAACATATTTACTACTGTCCTTTTGTAAGTAACGAATCTTATGAAAATGATAAAAAGAGCGCAAATAAGAAAAAGATTATTAGTATAAAATACCGGTGAAAATACTTGATATCATCTTGTTATGCAGTTCTTAAAACTCACGACAGGATCATTTCAAGTTAAGCTATTTACGTCAGAAATATCCCTTCAATTAATTTTCGACAAATTAACGGGAGAGAAAAATATAAAGGAGGGTCAGAGAAGCAAGCGCGACGAAGAGAGGGTTCGGGAGGAAAGAATAACTGGGATCGCGGATAATTAATGGTTTCATTTATGTTTCTGCACTTGAGAGTCTTGATTGTGCTGAGTTGGGCCAGTTTCTTTTCTATTTTTTTCAAGTTTCAAATGGACATTGTTCACTTGGACTCCAATTCAAAATTGTAAGGGTTTGACAATCGGAAGTAATTGATACACAACAGGAAATAATTATAATAATAGACTTGTCGTAATTCTTTAAGCAGTCAGCGTTCAGTCTCAGTGACGTCCTACTATCCACCTATTTAACCGATAATGATAAAACACCGTTAACAAACATGTATTTTATGATGAATGAACATCATTATTAATTATTATAGTTGTGGTGAAGCTAACATAAATTAATATTAATTGATATTTTTTAATTTATATGCCGAATTTATTTATTTATGTAAGCTGAACGCGTGGCGTTGCTCGAGTCAGTTTCAGTATGAGTGGGTTACTCTTTACCATCAGATGGACCGTATGCTTGTTTGCCACTATAGTAGTATAAAAAAAAGCTAAGTCATATATAATGAAGATCTGTGGTATGGCTAGGTCAGATCTGCATCTTATTTAAATTAGCTCTTTTTCTATATGCTGATTTTGTTTCTTTCTATAAACTGTACCTGTGACATTGCTCGAGTCAGTTTGAGTATATGTGCACTATGTGGTAATCTAAAATATTAATTATCGGCAGGGGGGGGGGGATTATTAAGAGGTTGACCTCCACGCGATACCTCCTGGAAATAATTATCTCACGAGATTACAGCATGGGGTTTTTTAAGAAGGTTATATTAAAGTTTCTTAAGGGTCGGCAATGCGCACGTAACACCCCTGGTATTTCAGGCGTCCATAGGCTACAGTAATCATTTACCATCAGATGGGCCGTATGCTTGTTTGCCACCAAAGTAGTATAAAAAATATTGTGACAAATTTATCATGAATTTGCCACTGTAAGCTCAGTCATATAATATGCAGATCTGATGCACGGCTTCTAACCCTCCTGTTATTCTTGTCTCGATCGACGCCGCGTGTCACGTTCGCGTCACGTCCGCGTCCTCGCCACGTCCCTTCAACCCTGACCTCTTGAACTCTAAAATGTCATCGGGCAAGATACGAGACGACTTTGCTTTAAATTTTTCACACTTATCGTTTAAATCAAATCGCTGACTGCCTTGAGGCATTTATAGTGTTGTTTATGTAGTGTATATGTAAAGTAATATGCCAGTCATAGAAAGTGAAATTTATTTATATTTGAGTATATATTTAAGTTTATTGTATGTACTAGAAATTATACATCCTTACTTCCTTACTAATATTATAAATGCGAAAGTAACTCTGTCTGTCTATCTGTCGTGCTTTCATACCAAACTACTGAATCTATTTAAATGAAATTTGGTACACAGATAGTGTAGACCCTAAAAAAGGATATAGGCTACTTTTTAATGCGAAAAAGAGGTGAAAGGTTGTATAGAAGTTTCGTTATTTTTAAAATTAGAAGGTTGGGTCTTATTTTTTACCCTGTTGATTAAATATACATAAATATATAATTTTTGTAAAACTTTCACCCTTAAGGGAGTAAAATAAAATAGAAGATTAAACTTTGTATTGAAAATAATATTTGTAAAATTATTAAACTAATTATCAAAAATGCTATCCAGCTATTTTAGCATCAAGTTATTGTTATTTATCATTGTAAAATTATTATTCATCTGACTTTTAGTATCTATATCTTTTATTCTTACCATTAAGTAACTAAAATATACTTAAGGTTATTTTTTCATTTGTTTAATAAAATACTAGGTACTCAATAATGTTAGGTTCTTTTCTTCATATATAAAAATGTTTATTAAACTCTATTCCATTGTTTAACTAAAACCAATTAACAATTTGTCCTTCAAAGATATTTTTTTTATTTAAACACGCTATATTGTATTTTAACGATAATCTCTGTATGTAACGTCTTAAAAATACCAAATGTACATGTTACAACTAACTCATAATTGTATGCACAATGACAGTAGAAGTACTTACAAACCTATTATTACGCCCGTACAATGATTATACCTACCAACGATAATTTTGAGCTATTTAACATTAACAGTTAGTATCCGGGTTGTTGACATCCAGCACAGTAATAGGACAGCAGTTCATAAAAATTAAGAACGGACTATTTTTTTTGCTTTACAACGATTTATTAAAACAATTATACGAGTTTTTAGGGTAGCAACAGTTCAGAAATATTATATGTAAAAGACATCATAACGTTAAAGATATTAATTTAGATAATAATAATAATAACCCTGGAGAAGTCACAGAGCGCCATCTAATCCCAAGTTAAACAGAGCATTTTTTCCGGACTACTCTAATGCTGTTGGCCGCATCTCGCTTTTACAGCTTCACTGGACAATGAACTAAGCAAAACTTATTTTATGGGTACTAGACAACTGATAGAAGTGCTTAAATACATTATAATTTCTAAATACGTACATAATATGTATAGAAAACCCTCAGACCGTTACATACAATACTCATATATGAAAATGTTTCTACCGTGCGAGGAATCGAACCCGCGTTCATCGAAAGTAAGACGGTGTCCTAATCTCCGAGCTTGTCAAGATGTAGTACACATATAGATTATTGTTATAAACTAAACGCATTTGTTTTTGTTTTGATGGATAAACTCAAAAATGCTTGAAATATTTTGAAAATATTTTCAACTATAGATGGCGAACATCATGAGCTATGCTTTAAACTGCTAGTGGAGTGGTATACAGCAACTATAAGAATATGCATTATAATTAATATTTAGCCGTTACTAAACTTACTACTTTATATCCCTCACAATAATATTGTTTTTAATAAATATTCGTGACGGTATATCAGTCCAAACCCGAAATAATCATTTTCATCTCGGACGAGCTGGAGGGTTGAACCTTTCAGATTACTGTTGTTCATACAACTAAGTATAGTTTTCCATTGTAATTGAATTTGTATTAAAATAGATTTATTCATCGCTTTTTTGTTATGTCTGCTCTATTTTATAAGTTGTGTTATCCATTCAAATAATAGAACTATTTAGAAATATGATGATAATTTAGTAGAAATAAATTTGTTTTTACATTATATTGTTTAGTTTCTATGTAGGACTAAATCACTAATATTTATCTGAAAAAAAAAAAACAATAATTGCATATTTGTTATTTCAGTTTAGAATAGAAAATAAAATCTTAAAACTCCGATATCAATAATAATAATGTGAAACATGTTATGAGAATAAATTATTTTAAATTGAATTTTTAAAAATCGATTCTATTTTGTCTAATTCTGCTATCTGTTCTAGAATTCAGAATTAAAATGTATTAAAACTACCCGATCTGTGATTTACTGATTCGAACTTGTGACATTGCAACTTCGACGTCCATAATTTTCGCGAAAATGTTTTTCCACGAGACCTTACCTATTTTAAATAGTTGGTTAATGGGTACGTCCTTAATTAGAAACTGTACGGAGGAAAATGGTGGTTCTTCTTCTGATTTAATGAGGAGGCAATCGTATGATCCCTTTCGCACAGATTTGGCTCCGCCCATCGGGCGGTGAAAATCAATAACACACTCCAGAAGTGCGTTTGCTGTCCTACCTTGCTGACGTAGATTGCGGGCGATGTAACAGTCTGAAAGTACAAGCAAAAACTTGTTACAATTGACTCGATTCCTTTTCGCCTAACGATGCAGTGTCGGAAGTTCCTACCGGGACAAATGTTAAAAAAGAATTAACTGGGTACTACTAGGGCTGATAATCACTAAAAGTAATAATTCATAAATTTGAAATTAGAAGCATTACGATATAGGTCGTGATAATTCTTTGTTAAAGAGCCTTAATTTTCTATCGATCTTACTAGTTCGAAAACAAGTTTGATCGACATTTCAATTCTATTTACATTGCGCCAATAACTTCGATCTCAGTTAATAAGTTTACTGATATAATTAAACAGAACAAATTGATTGAATACCTAATCAATTTTCGAAAGGTTTGATGTAATTAATCAACATTTCCTTCCATTGAAATTGTAGTATAAGTGTTATACACCTAAATCAATGTCATAAATTTTATAATTATGTAATTTTAGGTATATAGTCTATATACATATATACATACACTTTCGTGATCAGAGCAGTAAAGTTAGATAGTTAATCATCACTTCTTTTTCTGATTTAATTTTTTAATACGTCAAGACAAGTAAAAACATAAAGTTCTTTATTTGCTTTACTTTACATTGAACTGAAACTTACGTTATTACGTGAGATTTACTTAAATTATTGTATACAATTTTGCAACGAAATTATTGGTTTTAAGATACTGTTAATTAGTAGAGTATTATCATAATCATAATTGAATAACAATTTAATTATAAACTATAAGAAATAGTAAATATAAAAAATGAACTTTATCAGTGCTATTTAATTTCATAGTCACAATATGATTGATAAACAATAATATTTTAGCAAAAATTAAGGAATAACCATTAGTAATTATGAGTGTACATACACCAGTTGCTATAAATGATACGTAGTATTTGGTTTCACAGTTTCTCACGCTTTCACCATTAAACAGCTAACCTACACAATACCTGCTATGGTATAAAAGTTGGGAAACGATTTTCAATTAAACAATTTCATTTCTTGAATGTCGTGCCGCACCGCCTACGAAGCTTTTAGTAGAATTAATAATAGTATAATAATTTTCCGCGTAACGTGTAACAGAAAGCGAATTTCCGATAATTGCCGAAGATCCTCTCGGCGAGTTTGCTCAAACGCGAGCACCTGCATTAATTACAAGATTTAGCGTCATCCCTACCATTATAAGGAATAAACGTCCCACTGTACTTTATTCAAACGCCTTTGTATGTTTATTACACCGTAAGATTAATTGCGATACCGAATTTATAGAATTTGCTACATTGGCGGAGGCCGCGACGTTCGGAATTTCATTTAAAAATTCCGAAGTATAACGAGACAGGTGAGCGGAACTGCTAAACGCGTTATGAATTTTACTCCATGCAGTAGTTTTGGAAATTTTTCCCCGGAAACTGTTGAAAACTTTATGGCTTATCCTTTACGTATAGACAATATATGGGCGCCTTTAGCTATTGCTATTTTTATATAAGAATATATCGCTTCTGTCTTTAGTTATGCAAGGAGATATATAAGAATCTTATTATTAATATTATAAACGCGAAACTTTGTGAGTATAGATGGATACAAATGTATGCATCATGCGACAAAGCGAATTCGCGACCATCGTAAGTGATATATCGATAATACAAGATCTGTTTAGTTTGGAAATAGATAGCAATGTATGAATTGTCCTACATTATTATTATTATTAATTACAATAGAACAAAGATAATTCTGAAATGCTAGTATTTGCAATAGAATCAAGCAACAAACAAGACTGTCGTAGGAATACCTAGCATTAATTAAGAGATTTATCCCTTCCATTAATGAAGGGGCTGGGGACGTGGGCCCCAACCTAATGTCGCATACTTGTATACTCTTGATTGATTTAAGTAAACACTATCCCTATACATTTTACCCTAAATAGAAACCAGGTGTTATTAAGACGAAGGCTGACCGTAAATTATCGCTATTTACATGAAGTATTTTCAGACAGTTTTTTTGTAGATATTTCGTTTTCTATATAGAATGGAATGAGTGGACTCTAAAGGATAAATAGGTTAAATACTGAAGATAGCTTCTCTGAATTCTTCATTTTTCACACAAGCAATATTTTCAGAATTTATATATGAGAAGATTAATACTTAATATAGAATTTAAAATATATTTATACTTACAGTTATACAATAGTAAAAAGTATAATCTTAAATTCGTTTCATACATTTTTTACTTTGTTTCATAAAAATTACACGTTTTATATAAAAAAATTGAACTGTTTTAAAATACAGTTTTGTCAATGTATAATTTATCAGCCGGCAGTTACAGGCAGTCATATTCTGGCTGGCAACGTTATCCAAAATTCCATCAAAGAAAATGTAATTAATACAATATTCCCGAGTGATGTCAGGGTCATCTACTAGTCAGGCTCTTAATTTCGCTGCGTAAGATTACCTTATATTTATATGTAGTATCAAAGCAGGGATGCATTAAGGGCAGGGGCAGGGGTGAATATGGTCAATTGGACTAAATTACATAACACTCCAATGTCTCTTTAACTTTATTAGATAATGCCTACATGCAAAAATCTATCTGTATATGAAATATTGAATAATAGAACAATATACTGATATATGTACAATATTTATTATTATTTTACTTTAATTTAAAGTTTGTTTATTTTAATACTGTGTTATTACCGATTTATTTCTAATGACAGTAAGATAATATTAAACCGTATCTATATACATTATTACAGTTCTTATGTTATGTAAATATAAAAATCGAAGTCTGAAAAGTATACAACGTAAGATAAATTTTATTTACAACTAAGATACATTTAGGTATTAAAAAAAATTGAGGAGAGAGAGACTATACCGTTAAATTGAGGTTCGATATGTACTTGTAATTTACCACCGACGATTCTTTTTTCGTACTCCGTTAATTTTTCAAAAAATCAATACAAATTTCACCCCATCGCCTCTGCCCTTGCAAAATTCGATTGGGCACTGATCAAGAGCAACCATCAAAGTTAAAAGCGGCTGTTAAAGCGGTTATAAATCTCTCCAACACTTCTAAGTCATTCTAAGTACCATTACGTATTTATAATTTTTGTTTAATTATGATACCATCCGCTATAAAATTACTTTATTATCATCTGCTACCGGGCTATTAAATATCACTAGTACCGTTTGTGTTGGTGTATAATAGGTTCACTTTTTTTTTGGCGTAACTGTTCCGGAATTGCTTTAGGAATATGAACCCTATTAGATAAAAAAGGGAATTTATAAATATCCAAACGCATTCATCATAGGCTACTTGTCTGTACTCTAGTCACTTAGACCCAACCAAAAAAATTGTTTCACTTTTATATTCCTGACTCGTCCATAGCAACAGTGATAACAAAACAATATAAAGCGGAGACACCATCGTCTCTCGAGCCTGGCATGCTGTATTAAAATATACCCAGCGAAATATACTTACGTTAAGTCTTGTGTTCATCTCTCGATATTGATTATTGACAATGCCTTTGACTATTTTATCTGGGATAATAGAAGGAGAAAGGACGGGATGGTATACTAATGGAGATTAGTGGCCTTATTGTTAGCAATGAACTGGTCGACTTCCACGCGGTGGAAATCATCGGAGTTAATTCCTGGCGAATCAGCCACGTTAGGTTAACTGACTTCAGGCTCATTCTATAATCTTCCACTAGTGCCCTATTAACATAGGCGGGCGCACTGTTTTCTATATATCCATAAAAAAGACCAGTCGTGAATATTTACATTGATAAATATTTCTCTAAACTCTTCTTGCTGGAAATTTAATAGAAATAATTTCACCTATCGATAAAATACATTACTGTACTATTTACATCTCTTTTTTACATACCTTAACGCAACCTGTAAATTACAAACTAACAAATGCATGCCGTTCGCTCATTACACAAAATACCCCATTGTTATGGGTCCGTACAATAAAAACATTGTTCGAAGTGTACAGTGTAGGAACTTTAATGAGCCAATTGTGAATGTCAGAAACATAGGAATTACCTGTGGTTAAAGTCGGCTATGTTATTCAATTAGTCAACTTTCGTGGAAACTCATACACGTGTGGTCACGTGATCGCGCACGTGTGTAACCCTGCAATGTCCCAGTGGCGCCCTTTCCTGTAACACAAATAGCCTGTTAATATTAAAATGAACATTTGTAGTTCCAGCGTTGGTCATAAAAAGAATTGTGGATAATAACCCTTGGATAATATATATTGGAGCGTACAATAGGGGTTTCAGTTTTTTTAACCAACTTCAATAAAAGAAGATAAGAACCATCTATCAAGAAATGTTCTTTAAATTAAGATTCGATCTTACATAAAAATTGTAATAATTTTTGTTTTATTATTATCATTGAATATTTTAATACCTACTGACATGGTACTCGTAGATACGATTTTTTATTATTTATTAGAATAAATAATAAAAAATACCAAAAGAGCAATAAATTTGTAGACGTTCATCTATAAATTTATTAGTCTTTTGGTATATCGTTCCTGGACTCGTCTATATATGTAAATATTCTAACGAAATAAATTTATATATATGCTTACGCGTACGTACAAAATCAGATGCAAACAAATAGATCGAAAAAGTAAATGTAATATTCAATATTGCATGCAAACGGAAAATGTGATTCAGATCTATCAATAGTCTCTATTCAGTGGAATGTTTAGTTTTTTGCACTGTTATCTATTGGAAAGTATATCAGGAGCTATAGCAGCAACATTTGTTTTATAAAGCAAGCTTTAAAAAATATATATACTTAGATTGATTGAATCTTTATGTAAATATACATAAAGATTCAGCAAACTTGTTTTGTAAGTTATTTTCGGTTAAACGGTGAGATATGGCAGTGAAATTCCAAGGTTATCAATCAAGGGAAATTGCAATTTTACGTATATTTGTGGTGCTACTTACAATGGTATTATACAATAGCTATCCCAGCAAACGTTGTTTTGTCATATAAATTAAAATAGCTATTAAAAAATAGGGGTTCGTGGTAGAAGGGTGAAAATTTTGGGTTGTTTGTCCTAAGTAATAATAAAATGGAAATAAAATATTATGTCGAAAAATAAAACATATATATTTAGGGGTGCATATCCCTTACCTTTTAAGGGTATGATCGGTTAAGCCGTTTCAGAGGAGTATGGTAACTAACATTGTGACACGAGAATTTTATATATAAGTTGATAATATATATAGCACCACGCGCACCGTGGCAAATACTACCACTTACCATCATGAGTTTGTCATTCCATAAAAAATCTCACAATTTATAAACATTATTTAGATAGAACCAGACGTGAATTTTGTTACAATATCTACACTTAAAGTATGACTGGCAAATTGAGTCTTTTCTCCTATCTATAATGAATTAAATAAATCAAAATTGTAACCGCCTGTCAGATGACGTTCGTCTAATAAGTGCCCTTTAACGGAAGCGACGCAGATGACAGTGCTGAAATTGGGTACTTACTTATTTTTAAATTTGACGATGGTAAAAATATATCTCCTACCATTCATGCTTGTCTATGAAAATAATATTTAATTTTATAAAGAAATTAGTGATAGAGTTTTTATTAGATAATAATAAATATGTAGACATCATAGTTGTAAATATACATATTATACTTTTAGTTTATAAAATAATCGATTGATGATTAATAAATAGCTAATCATATAGCATATCACCTGAACCACCACATCTCCAAAAGAAATATGCATCGCAGTGATTTATTTATAATTTATAATTGGAACATATTTCGAAACCTGTTGATCATTCGATGTGGAAATAATTTAAATTTGACAATATTCTATAGAAAATAACGACAATATAGGCAATATAGTGTCATAACTTTAATTAACCAGCTTCTATTACATTCTATTATTATTCTATATTTTTTTGTCATATTAAACTACTAAACTTTTATTATTGCGGAAGTCATACTTTGGACTAATGAAAACGACACATTAAAATTTATCACGTGCTGACCATGATCATTTGAATGATTTAGAATATTATGTAGTCGTCTAGTGATATCTGGGAATATTAGGTGTTTGTCTTTTAAATTAATAATATGTAGGAGCAGATATATAGTATAATATTGTATAAACGTATATTAAAAGTATTTAGAAATGTAATTTCCAACATCTCATAACACTTGGTTTTGCACTCTTAACCAATTGTAATCATTCTATACTTATCCAGCATTCAATTTTATTTATTAACAATAACCAAATATTTTGCCTACGTCCAATACAGTGGATTATCTTTTTTATTTCCACACGTGTATTTTGAGGAACGGCAACGAACGTTTTTGTTCAATATCGCTGTATGTTTCTCTGTTTGTATTGGTCTTAATAAAATTGAATCGTATTTTGATTACTCGTGTATTTTCAAATATGCCTATACTGTTTACAAATTCGTTTATTTCCGAGCATTTTTCACGATATCCACTGGTTATTATTATTTGAACAGACATAAATAGAACAGTTGAAAGTATAAGCGAGATCACGCAGTGTTCACGGGCGAATTGGATAGTGTTATTCCGCAATGTTTTATGAGAGTCATCTGAGGTTGGGTGTGACGTCAGCACCTCAGACGTCATCGCGCGTCACCATGCACGCACTGACCGCACCCGCGTCGCTGCGCGCGTGACCGTTGACTGTCTTTATAATGTTGAGATAATGACTATATTCCGTTATTTCGTACTTATTACATGTTGTTATATAATATAATCAGATTAATTAATGTCTTCTATCATTTAACGTAATGTCACATCTTTTCTGACCTGTATTTTTTTTTAACATGGAAATTTTGTTCCTATGGGCGAGATAGGTGTTTTGTATTCCAATTTATAAAAAAAAGATGTGCTATCAATTGCCAATAATGAATTAGTTTTATTACTTTTACTTCGTTTTTAAATATATAATATATTACAAACAATTAACTTAATGATCTGAGTAAATAAAAGAAGTACATTAGGGTAAATTGATATAGTATACAAAAAATCTGGCAACAATTTTAATAGCCGAGAGAGCCCCCTTGCGGTAAACGGAATAGTTCGATTGTCAAATTTTGTAGTCCATTTAAAAGAATAATGTACTTACAGAATGTGAACGCCAAAAATCTTTTGAAACTGAATCCGAGAGCATATTGTTATGGTTTATTTAAAATTGTTTTTCCCGACTCATGCGTCATCAGGCGTTAGCCTAGTTGGCTGATGATTCGACTGTCATGTGATTATTACGACTTACTCTCGTTATTTCTAATGTTTGACGCTACATGTGTATTGCAAAAAAAAATTTTTTTGGAAGAATACGACAGTAACTGACAGTCAGAAGCCAGATGATAAGCGATGGTCGCTACTCTTTTTTTAAATAGGGGCAGCCACGATTTGTTGCTAACGTGCATGAATATATTTTTAGAATTTATAACTCTGTGCTCATTTTCATATACATCAATCTTATTGAACCTAGGATTGAAGAAAAGCGAGATCTTGTTAACTGCTTTTGATTTTAAATGACGACGAATAACCTAAAAACTGCAATACAGTAATCAGTTTCATTATATGATACTTGTATTGGGAAAATTTCTTCTATGTATATACGTGCCGAAACAATGAGTGAGGTATATCGAGAGAAGTGTTAAGTTTTGGTAATAACAAAAAATAATGGCGATGTCTATAATCAACTATGCAGTCTACTCTACTCTTGTTTACGATGTTTAAATTCTGGCGAAATGTTGATGAATTCAATTCTATTGAAGTACTCTCCTAAAACAGTTGGTCACGGCAGATAATGAGTAAATAATATATATATTAAGTATATAATATATATACGAACTGAATTAATTTTTAAATATTTATACATATATATATATGTATAAATAATTAAAAATTAATTCAGTTCGTTAGTAACTGCATCATATGAGAATAGCCTAATAGATTTAGTTTGTTAAATGTTCCTATTAGTTGGCTTAGGGACAGATAAAATGGAAAGTTGGAAAGCGATATGTAAACGCACTGTCGATAACAGCTGACGATAGGACTGAAATACTTATTTGTTTGATTTTATTTTTATATTCTAATAAAATTGATTTCGCTACGTGCTTCGTATTCAAACGTTGCTGACAGCAGATTGTCAAATTGAGAATGAAGCCAATCGGTTATATGGCGGCAAAAAATATTCAGGTGTTTAGTTTCAGTTGCATTGATAGTAAATCGATCAAAAACGTTTCTCAATTTAATTTTATATAAATGGTTTTATCTTTAAAAGATTGGTGTTGTATCTGTTTTAATTAGTTTTTACATTACATGATAGAAATGAAAATAATATCTTTTAATACGAAAGATATAGTTACTAATCTGGCCATCTCCAGAATTTTCTATTTTAAGAAAATTGATTTAACAATTTTGGTTACTTTTTAATATTAAACATTAGTTCTTCAATAATATTTATTTATTTGCCGTAACATAGTCAGTCAATGAAAAAAAAACTAAATTAAATGCTGGTTTCAGTACTCTAACTAATGCTAATAGTATACTTACATAACTATTTATAATAATAATAACGCAGGACTAAGGTTGAGCACATTATATGTTATGGGTATTAAAGAACTGATATAAGTAGTTATATACATGCACTATATATTTGGACAACTATGCACAGTCAATGCTTTTTTATACTAGTAGGTACTAGAATAACTAATAAAAATACTTTACGGGATTAGAAGTACAAAATATATGAGAGAGTGTGTTCGTTGGCCATCATAATTATTAGAACAAACTAACAATGCGGGGCAGATCTTAAAGTCCACATGCCATTCCGTGTCAAAATTATTGCAGAGATATTTTGTTATGACCGTATGATCGCAACACATGCTTTCTATGTAATCTATACAAGCGTATGTTTTTGTTCACTAAACAGATTTATTTTCACCGGGCTGATGCCATTCTTGAGTTTATTAATAACTCAGACAATCTTTTTAAATTTATACCTACTTGAATATGTCTTAATATTATATCAACAGTTGGCCTGAATATATTTAAATTTGAAATCAAAGAATACATTTAAATTTTATAACTTAAGGTTGAAGTTGAAATTTAACTTTATTCATGATGAAAATCTTTATGTTTCTTCCCTATTTCTGTCGTAAAGTAGTTTACTTTGCAAGCTGTGTTTCTGTTTGTAGAGTAGGTTTTGGCAGTGAAATTAATGGATATAGAGAATTAGCCACATAACATTACTTCTCAGGAATAATAAAATATGAGATTTACACGAGAGACACTGTAATGTCAGTCAAACTGTTAAGTCTATCAGCTAGTATGTCTTTTCAGTATTATATCAAAATAGTTGCTAATACCTATTTGAAACTATTGTAGACAGTTAGAGACTACTAATAGGTTTCTCAATATTATTTTAGCACTGTTAGAAACAACATTTTGTTATAACATTGTAGTTGTTGTTAGAAAAATTACGCATCTCTAATGTTGTATATAAAGAGAAAAATGGTTGTATTATATGATTGTATTAGAAAACTCGCCAGTGGCTTCTATGAATAATAGCTGAGGAATCCCCAATTCGTTACTCTGTATTCATTTAGTGTAATGTGTTCAGATGTAGATGTGTTCATCTCTGTGACGAATTAGGTTAATGTCGCTCGCGACAACTCAACTACTGATGTTGAACTACTTAAAAATCTACTTATTAGTTGATGAGTATAGTTTGTGTATATAGATGGCTCGCTTATACTGTTTCAGCTCTTATACTAAAGATGGATCTTATTACCCAGTCAGAATGAAACACAAAATAGTATGTTTAGTTATATCTTGATAAAAGAATAATGGTACTCTGCAGACTAAGCATACCAATAACAAAGTGGATACCAATCTATATAAATGTTGCTTATATTCCTTAGCGTAAATTATGATTATGAACAGATCAGAGCCTCGCTTCATTTCCAAACATAATTACTGTTATCAGAAAAAATATTTAATAAGAAATAAATTTAAAGTATTTTGGGCGTGTGTTGAGATGCGTCTCATTATGTTGAGGGGCGGTGTGATAAATGAGCGTATTGGAAAACGCCTTGGCACGCCTCTCGCGTCACGATGACGGGATATAAATGAGTTTTATATTGTCTGTTCGCACCTAAGCCCATCTCTCAACTCGCCTTGATAACCGATCAGGAACAACGACCGTCTAAATGTCCACTTGTTTCATTCATTTTGCTACAGACGGACTTAGACGGCTAGTTGAAATGTTTGGCTCGTATCCAATGCTGTAAATTAACGCCTTTTTCTATTATTTTCAGGTAAATCGCTGTAAAAGGTAGCTGAGGGACGAGCGGAAACTTTCAAGATTAGCGGCCCCGTGCTACGTGACCGCGATAGCTTAAATCACTTGTTTTGTAAACACTATTGTGTATACGAGCCATTTTGGCCCTTGACTCATGGTGATTTAACGTAATAAATTGTAGACAGCAATAGTTGTAGCAGTTTTATTTGGACATGTAAAGAGTTAATATATAGTCGAGAAAGTAATTAAAAAGGGCAAGACATAGAAAATGCATGATTTTCTGTACTGTAAATAATATTTAATTAAAATTCTTTATTTGACTATATAAAATTATTATAAGTAAATTTGTAAAATCATATCAGGTAATTAGAAGTTGGTACTATATTAAAGTAAATGATAATTTAGATTTTATTTTATTTATAAAATTTTATCGTATTAATTAACTAAACGTATTTAAGTGATAACCTATACCATACTAATAAATAGAGAAGTACAATATTTCAAACAATATAATATTGAAATAAAAATATATATACTATATCCTACATCTTTGCAGTATAAGTATACAAAATAAGGATTAAGACGATTTTGGCAGGCACCACTGAATAGTCGAGCAATCGTGTGCTTTAATGGTACTGCATCGTAAGCCTGGTGTCCAGTAAAGTCCTAATGAGACGGCACTGATGAGAGTCTACTTGCTATCGTTTTACGTGCTCAAGTACTCATGAGAAAGGTCTTCAGCTTAAATTTACCTAGATATCTGGAATATGAATTTTCACTAATTTTAAAGTAAGAAAATAACTTAAAGTTTCATCTCTATTAGAGATAATAGAATATTTATAGGACACGTATTTATTTTAAAACGATTTATTTAATTGTAGGTTTAGGCTGCTAACAAATCTATATTTCATAAAATCTATTGCTGAATGTATAGATATATGTCACAAGTGTATCACATCTGAATCATAACAACTTACTTGCGTTTTTGTTGTTTGTAATTATCAGGCTGAATGTATTTTCTATACACACTTCATTTATCAAAGAAAATATTACGAATGAAAGTCAAAATTGAGTTATAAAAGAAAATAAAAATATTGACAGATACTGTTTATAGGAAGATTTAGTCTTAATTTTTTTCAATGTTTCTACAACTGTCCAAGCCTGTTGATAAATTTAAATTGCTCAAATAAATTTAAAATCTTCCTTCACAGTTCATATTTAAATTGCAAGATTACAATGAAATGTTCCTCTGGCTAACTAGAGTCGTCAAAGATAGCAGGGCTAACTAGTTCTATGCTAAAACGATTATCATTGCAAAAGAAGTAATTCAGTCAGCGTCTATGGCACGCTGTCGCAATTCCATTATTAGATTTGTAGAAAATTGATTTAAATTTTAGATTAGTTTTAGAGTAGATTATGAATAGTGATTAAATATTCACTATTACTTTATTCGTATAGGTATAATAGAGAATAAATATAAAGATTAAAAAGTAGTAGATTAAAAATATAAAAATCAATTTATAAAACTTTTGTCTAATAGTACTAATAATTAATGTAATATAATATAATTTTGTCTGTCTCTTTTAAAAGTATCTAATGTACCTTCAGAACTTTTATCCCAGATGTGGTAGCTAGAAACATTATCTACTATCGTAGTGGTAAATGCAATTTGACTTGAGAAACGGGATCTACCGCTGTGTCTCGAAATAATTTCGAAGAGACATTCAGAATATCTTGTCTTATTTATAAATTGGTACGTAAAGATTAGTGTAAAGATTTTCTGGTTGAACTGATTTTTTAATGTCATCTAATTTGAAATTCACACGTTGCACTTTTTGTGTTAAATAACACTTTCAAATCATTAATATATAATTAAAATGAATAAAATGGAAATGTAAATAAACGTAGTATTTTTTTAAATTTTTGTACTTTCTTGATGTCAGCTAATATATAGTATTATATTATATAAGCACACGAATATATGGCTACGTTTAGTTTGTCAGTAGTTCGATAAACTAAAACTGAAACTGACGTTTTTATTTATCCTCCATTCAAGTGAAACATCTGTTACAATCTACAATGTTAAAAAAAATCTTATAGTTGAATTTATATTCCTAGACATGACTCACGTGCTCGGTATAATGAAAAGTTGTAAAATCTACAAGATATTACTATTTTATTGGTTATTCGAAGTACTAAAATATACAATATTAAAATACGAAATAGATCGAAATGCAGAAGGTGGCATTATGACTATCCTCAATATTTTAATAGATGACATATACATTAAAATTTACTTTATTATATTAGCATAGTGACGACTTAGGAAACTGAAGAATATTCTTACATTAAATGAATAGAGCCACTACTTGTATAGTAAAGGCCAGGAATGTCGCAACGGTATGAAATAATCAGAAAAAGTTAAGAAATATTAGCAAAGAAGGTGCTAATTCCATAGCATGTGAACTCACTCATTAGTAAAAGAGATTCTAAAATGTATGTTACTACATAGAGCAACAACTTTACAATTACTACAGGAGTTCGATGGATGTGGATGACGCGGAACTTGTTCCTCGAGAAGGTCTATATTTGGATTGAAGTGGCAATTGGATGAAGACAGTGTATACAATGCTACAATATAATAAAAACTAAAATGTAAGCTCAATCGTAAATATTATCCGTAGAATTCATGCGCTCTATTCTTTTAGAATACGATCTTATTGCCCGGTACTTTATTACAGAGAAATTTTCACCGATCATAGCCGTCTATTTTAGTATGCGAATAGCTGGCATCTACAAAGTAAGAGGTACTTCGCTTGTTGTAAGTCACATAGCATGTTGTATTTTCAGTTGAACGGCGATCAACAGGCTTCGAAATTTGAAAATTAGCTTCATTCGGAGCAATAAATTTGTACAGCTGTCGCTGGCAAGTGGCGACCCATTCGCGATTGTTGATTGATTCGTTGATTGAAGAGCTCCATTCGTTCAGCTTGTACGGCCGGCGTAGTCTTAATTGCCATCGGAGATTGCTATATTGGGGTAGTATTGCTCACGTTGCTGTGAATTCAGTTTGCATTTTATTGACGTCGATTAAGCACCAAGGTCCGCGTTTATCAATTTTCAATCAGCTCAAAAGTAGAGCTCGTAAGTTAACTGTATTTTAAAACCACCCTGAAGATAAGATCTTTAAGCTGCTTTGGCAGTTTAAATAAATCTAAAGTTAATTTTTAATTTTTATAAGATGGTTTTATACATATGAAATGACATGGTAGATATAAATAAAACAGAGTCAATAAAATGAGTAGATGTCACGTCTTGTAGGCTATCTTAGGAATTACGTTTAGGTTGACTGTACAAACTGTTAGCTTGAGCTTCCTTTTATATAGCTACGATGTAAGTAGAGTATTGAATTTTATAGTTCTCCAATATTTTGGTTGTTCACTTTCAACATCTATATACATTTCAACCCCAATTGACCTCGGTCTTGATGGCTTCAAATTATATGTACAATGTAAACCTTTTTAGTATGTAGTTGAATTATAAACTAGCAAGTGTATTTGGTAGCGTGAGATGTACCAGCAGATCTAATGGATCACATTCAATGTAAAATTATATATATATGTATATATATATTCGGCTTTGCACAGAGGTAGAGTGTCTATTATAGTGGTTATATAACTATATATCTAAGAAACGATAGTGATAATCGTATGGAAATCTTATACGTATTTTAAAAGGAAGTTTGCTAAGAACCGGGCAGAAAAACTGCGTCTTTGCTTTGTGCTATTTATAAGTATAAATACTAAACTTATTTTGTAAATTAATACTTTGATATTGAATCTCCGATGATAAAAATGTCATACAATAAATGTACAGTTAAAGTGAGATATAGTTTATTGCAAAATTTACAAATCGCTAGTCAAGTCTCTCGTATAATTTTAAGAAATAAGTTCATACGTTTTTTAACAATTGTATCGAAAGCGATGGTAGTCCTAATATTAATCAAATTTAATGTTTTTATTTTTTTAAATTTCTTTTTACTACCACTGCACGCTTCCGCACGTCCAAGGTCAAAACATGTGAGCAAAGTTAAGTTTATTCTCAGGAAAAGGCACCCGAGATCTATCGAAGGAGCTTTCTATTGAAAAAGTTCATCGAAACGTATTACTGGAAATAGCACGCACCAACAATGTAGTTTTGTACTGAACGGATTTTCCTTGTCACTTGTAGTAGTAAAAGAGAAATTGTTGCCATATATTATTACATTTGATTATATACTATGAATTTTTTATAATCAGTATTATACGTGTAATGGAATGACTAAACAGGTTGTAAGTAGTACATTGATATTATTATTGTCATTCTTATAATTCACTAATTTTATTAGTAAGTTAGTATTGCCAGATGACATAATACTAATAGTATTGTATAGTATTACGAAGATAGATAGGTAATGGAACATGTGGAAAATGTTGCATTAAATTTTGCATATATTATTAATATCATAATATGAGATCACTTGAGACTTGGTGAACATATTTTCGACTTACTGTATAGAGAGAATCTATTAGCCTTATTATTAATTATTTTAGTTTGTTCACAGTGTTTTTATCGTCTGAGAATCAGTCAATAACATCAATTAAAACAAATCAAATATGTAAATTTTGTAATAGAGTAATGTTTACAAAATGTTGGTTTACATCTACATTATATGGATATATTTAGGCTATAAGTGAATAATATTCCAAATTATGATAATGTTGTGTATATGGTTTACATTGGCATACAGGATTTAGAGAGATTTAGGCTCATCGTTTGCTTGTGTACATTCATAAAATTACGCTCGTAAAGTAGTAAATGTAGGTGTATATGACCCATAAAATGAGGTAATGTAGAAATTGTACGTATGTGGGGTGCTTTGAACAATGTGTCAAGGAGCTTATGAATAGAGGCTGAAGTGGTGAGATGTGCTACGCCTTGCATTGCTCTCCCTAGCTCCAATCGACCCACTTTAATACTTCTTGATGATCTGATGATCATGTACCTATTTATGTAGTAGTAACATATTAATATTCATGACCGTAGATACTTTTTTGATCTAAACTAGATTAGTCGTAGGTATTCCCAAAATTGCTAATTAATTTCATTGTCTTTGTGGAGTGAATTATATTAATTACTGTAATTATACTGTATGGTATTCTGTAATTATTAATTATATTCGTTATGCCTCACGTCACTCATTTAACTATATATATATCAATATATATTTTTAACAAGTGTATTACTATATATTTGTTATAATCTGTGTGAACAAAGGGCAACTAAAATTAAGCTATATCTATGATATAGGACTACAGGTAGACGATGCAGGCAAAACCATTCATTGTCACCACAGAATGTCTGTAATGGATGGCTGCTTCATATGCAAGTGATCGTCGATGGTGCTTCAAATATTTTTGAATGCGACAAAAGTCTCATTTTCACTGCATTTTCGTCTTGTTCATCTTTTTTTATTGTCACTACAGTATTTTGGAATGCTTTGAATCTATATGGCAGGATTAATTGACAATTAATATTAATCAAGCATTAACAGAAGCGATTTGTGTGTGTCTACTTAAACTAAACTTTGTGTGTCCCGATTTAAGGGTGAGATTTGGCAGTGAAATTACTGGGTATAGAATAAAAATTCTCATATAAGCAATGGGATTACTCCTTTGAATTAGTGTGTATTCACGGTTTGCTGTGGTTATTTATAACTCATAGTTTGATTGCCATCCAATATAATTTTCGATTTCCAAAAATTTGGAATATTTTGTGCGAATGTTAAACAAAGATTTTGTGAAAACAGTACAGTTTTTATGTTTATGGATACTAACAAAAATTACAATTAATTCCATACGAAACTGATTTAATATTTTTAAGATCGTAGTATTTTTTTAATAGAATAATTTGTGGTTATCTTACTATGATAATAATAGCTGCTGTCGTGACATAAAAGTCTACAATATTTTATTTATATTTTCCAATCGGCTTAATTTGATTTATTTTGTCAGTCTATTATTAATAGTCTTAACGAATGGAAGTTATATAACGTTGCAAATTGCGTGACAGATCACAATTAATCCATGCGATACTCGTTTGTTTTATAATGTGGCCTAACTTAAAATTTCGTTATAATTTGTTGTGTTAGGAAACTATATTTCTTTTAACATTCGTATATATGTAGTTAGGTAGTTGCTGCGGCAAGCGATTTTGAGCTTCATATGAATCATCTTCATTTGAGCTTTTTTTGTAGCGGTAATCGTGTATGTAGGTTAGTCTTATAGGTACAGGATACTAAGCCGAAAGCTAGTTATGTATAACAGCGTCGGTGGCATAGCGGATTAGCACACCACCTTACTTACATTGGTCGTGGGTTCGATTTCTCGAACAGTACAAAAATTTGTATGAATGAATGTGATTGTTTGTATCGGTCTAGGTGTTTTCTATTAAAATTGTATCGGTATTCACAAAAAAAATAATCCATGTATTTGTACCATTATTATATCAGTCGTTTAATACACATAACACAATCTGGTTAGCTTAGGACTAGATGGCACTATGTGAATTCTCCTGGGGTATACATATGTATGTATATGTATATACATACATATACAATAGGATAACGAAGGACTGATTGGTTGTACTAATGGAAGGTGATAGGATTATAATCATGTCATACTAGTTAGCCTACCACAGCTAATTCACCCGGACTAACCACAATGGTTTATATATTGCCAGCGATATGGCCACAAGTTCAGTAATAATAATTAACAATTGTCCCTAACTCAGCTTCTATAGTTGTTTATTAAGTAACACATAAGTTTTTCTTCTTCGGTTTAGTTCAATAAGTATCTACAAATAAAACTATTGTAACTTTACTTTTAAGATATTGAATTTTTAATTCTATGTGGATGGTTCCTCAAAAACATTCGACGGCTACCCGGTATTATTCTATCTATTTAGTATGTATTTGGTAGATGTGCTTGTTATAGACTCAAAGTTCAATTGTAGGATATAAAAAGTATACATACCAAGTGATAAACTTTATTATATTCATAAATGTTTGAAAGAAGTGCTTTGAACCGGAATAGTTACGATTAAGTTTTTTATTTGAGGTTGTTTTAAAAACATTTCCTTCTAAATGTAGTAATTCTGGCTGTATATAACGGTTATATGGTAATGCAATTATCTAACTGTGTACCAATTTTCATTGCTAATCAATCACTTGGTGTAAGTGGTATGTCATTTTTGTAATTTGGGAATTTGCCTAGGTATATTAAAATACAAAGTATATTTAAACAAGTAAGTACCTACCTACTCTTTTATGCTAATCTAAGAAAATCTGTGTGTTTAGTATAGAAATTTCATACAAAGGCCTTCAGGCAATAACGCGTACGGAAAACATAATACAAAATAATGATATATGTACATATTTAAAAAAAGCATGTTTATAATATTTTTTTTATTTTATTCTGAATGCAAACGGTTATTTCTTGCAAGACTTAATAGATCGCATTACTTGTTCTATCCTCAAAACGTGTAAATTGCAAATCCGTGCATAACTTTTCGTTGCATTAATTAGTAGCTTCGAAACTTTCTTGATATGCAGCTAAATTTACCCCCACGGAATGATTTTCATATAACTACAAATGGGGTTGTAAGTATGTACTGCATTAATTATTTTTTATCTGAATTTCTAAGATATGTTTACACAGAATATTATCTACCAACATTAGATAATATCACAAAAAGTAACACAATTCCAATCGAATGAAATTGAAATGTTAGTAAATATATATACTTAAATATTTTTCTAGACCAAAGCAATTATCGTAAAGAAGACGCACTGAATGCTAGTAATATTACTCTCCATTCTCAAAATAGATTATTATATTTATTACATTATTGTTACAAGTAGCAAATTAATTAAACGCAATTGCAATCAATTAACAAGCAAGACGCCTTTTCAAAGTTAATAAATATGTGGTGGTTTATTTTCCTGAAACGAGAAATTTAATAAAGTGGCCGTCAACGTTGAATAATTCAGATGCCACGGGACGTAATACATTATTTATGATGATGACATGTCGGAGGAAACGTAAGTATATCTTTGGTCTGCGGTTTTGCATCTCGGGCACGTCGTAGCAAAATTGACATCCTCTGGCTCTTATGGAGCAACCTCTGCTGGAGCAAAGGCTCTGCATCTCTGCCACTATCATTATTCATAATATTTTCTCCTGACTAATATTGATAAATGTATTTGATGACATGTGAATTTAGAGTTATTTAAGATATAAATTAATGATTATTTTTCTTATTTGTTGTATATAGTACACAATAGTAATATTAGTAGTATAAAATAAAAATAATATTATCTATAATATTTAAATTTTATACTACTTACAGTATCCCAGCAACTATAATTGTATAAAATACTAGCGGAGCCCGTGATACGCCATCTTTTGACGACAATTATTACATTATAAAATGATAAAACATTTATACAACGCCATCTAATTAATTAGTAACTTATTTAAAATATAAGTATAAAATAAAAAAAAATGATATTTATTTTTCTCTATCATCTTTAGTCTATTTGTGGTTATATGTGGTACATACATTTGATAACATACTCTATGAAAAATTCCTCTAGTCGATGAAGCCACTAGTTCATAATTTACCCACATATTAGTAGTAGGTACCTACAACAAAGCACAACATCAGCTTGAAATACTCCTTCATATTCCTCATAATTTTTATAACCAATACAAATTCTAATATTGCTATCAACACAATAAAAAAAATTAGAATAATAGTTTTCGTTTCGTAAATAAGCATATCTCACTAATAAATTAATTAAAAGACTTTAAAATAGTATTTTTAATTAATTCATCATCATCATCGACACAATGTCTTACCATAATAAATATTGTACAATGTAATTATAAACAGAATTACGAGCTCTATTTACATTATACGGTATGAGTATAATTTTTCACTCGCTATAACTTTGTAATGAACAGTTTTTTTTCTGAGAGGATCAACGTTTTATTTGCAGCTCTCATTAACTTGCGCGCTTATAACGAGGTGGAAATATTTTTCATCAGAATTTAAAAAAATGGTCTTTGGCTATGACATTTACGCAGTGCGTAGGTAAATAACATTCTGTATACCAATTTTTCTACTTTGAATTCGTTTGATAGACATGTTATGTAGTTTCAACGTTGAGTAGTTGCTTCGTTTTGAGGTGTAAGTAGTTAAAAACAAATAAACCCAGTCCTGTTGTCTTGTTTAACAGCCTGAATGTTTGCAAATAATACTGATGAAATCTTAACATGTTAAAATTCAATATATTATAAAAATAACTAATTAATATTGACTTTATATTTTTCGTGGTCACAGAATATAAAAATAGTCATACATTTGCGTCTACACTAAATGAAGGATATTAAATTAAGTAATACATGTCAAAATTCAATATATTTATCAGTTTAACTCAACTTTAAATTATTCGTGGTCACAGAATATAAAAATAGTCATATATTTGGATCTATACTAAATGAAGGATAGTTAATTAAGCAATAGTTGTCAAAATTGAATATATTATCAGTTTAAACTAACTAATTAATTACTCACTCTCAACTTTATATTCTTCGTGGTCACAGAATATAAAAATAGTCATACATTTGCGTCTATACTAAATGAAGGATAGTTAATTAAGCAATACGCGTCAAAAGACAAGCTTGACGCCAGTGTGTCTTGTGACGTTCGGTCCGACACGAGGACCTACGTAATTGAGCCCGTTATAAATAATCTTTCAGCTGCTGTATTCCCAACTCTGTATCTACTGGACTGTCTGGTAAAGATAAATGATAACTGGCTTGAATTTACACTAAATGGTTAAATTGTAATTTTTCACTTCACTCAAGGCTAAAACGAATTACTTCTGACATGACCTGTGACCGCGATATCTATAAATATATAAATAAGCTTTTGATATTTCACACTATCAAGTAGCTATTATTAACCAAGCAGATATTGCTGGAAAAGACTTGATGTATGTATTGTAAATCCATTGCCAATTAATTTATTATAGGTACATAGAGAACGCTATACAATGTATACAAGACTTTATCTACTTATATTTTCCTAAAATTTGTATTGGTCGGGAATTGAATCTGCGACATTAGAAAAATAGATAAAGTGTGCTAAATCGACAGACCATCAAGTTTGTTATAATATTTTAGTACTCCAGAATGGCAACACATGAAGAGAACGACGAGACGATCGGGTATCAAATAATAACGTGATATTCGTGATGCTGTTCACGTATAAGTATTTAAGGTACACGGTGGTTACCAGTTATCATCATTTGGGCGGTTAGGCTACACAATATTTTAAACATATCTTGTTCAACTTTATATTTTTAACATTTTGAATAGAAAATCAACTATAACAACTGAATTATAAGAACAAAATATTGAATATATTGTTACTTTAGTAAAAATAAATAATCCGGACCTCAAAAAAAGGCTAGACCCTATAAGCAGCATCTATAGAGGTTCCAAATCACAGAAGGAATTTGATAAGTAATAGTGCCATTCTATTCCCATCTTAAAACCCTTTTGATGTAAGCTTCGGGTCGCCTTCAAAATTTGTGAAACCACAGAATTTATTTTACAATTAACGATTTCCGTTTTTGGACGTTAAGTTTACTAGAAAAGGCACATTACGAAATAATACTGAACACTCAGAGAAGTGTTCAGTATTATTTCGTAACCTGGGTAGTTTAATAGTATTTTAGAAATAAAATTTGTTTTTTTATAAAATATGTAGGGATAACATCTGAACTAAACCTATTACACATAAAAAAAGAAAAGAGTAATAACATATTATGTTCTAATAACTTAAAACCTTAACTAGGACAAGAAAACACAGAAACAAAATTAAGAAAGGTGTCAAATTGCTATTTAACTGTAATACCAGATTCAAACCCTTATATATTCCAGAATAGGATGAAATTTAAAAAATATATTTTATTTTTCTCTTACCTTTAATTGAGAAGTCACGCAGACAGCGGAATATACCTATATAGTAACAGATAAAATGTGATATATGCATAAATCTTTAATAGTGCTAATAAAGTATACCAAATACCGGGGCTGATGACCTACGATCCACATGTGTGTAAATATAGCGTTAATTAATTACGATAGCAACCACATTGATCATACCAACTTGATAGCTCATAATTAAATCTAATTACTGTACATAAATATTGGATATGTTATGAGTTTGTGCCGATATTTCTGCCCGAACCGGAACACCTGCATATGTGCTATTAAAAATATAAGTTCATTCTGTACCCAAATATCATTAAGAAAGCATATTAATTTGAGAGACCCGATCTTCGCCTCTTGTCCTATTTAATTCAAATTTAATTAAATGTGGGTAAATTAGTAGTTTCTACAACGGTAATTAATATTGGAAAATAATATTTTCAATTAAATCGTGTAGCGAACACGATTTAATTGCAAAAATAGTTTTACGATTTTTTGTTATCATCAGGGTTCATAATTTGTTTTTGTTTCATTTTAAGTTTCTAAAGGACTCCTTTAATATTCAAACACCAGTTAGTTATAACTGTAATTTCAGAGAGTTTGGTGCACTTTTCCAATGTTATTGCAATCATGGTAAATGTCTACCAAACTTAGTCGTTTTTCCGAGCAAATTTTAATTCATTTCAAGATTTGTTCCTGTAAATCTTGTACTATGTCGTGGAATAATTTTGTTGAAGGTGTTTATCGTTGTTAGGTAACTCCGATTTGATTGTAATATTTTAATTAATATTAAAAAAAAATTAAATATAGCTTAATATACATGCTTTAGAAATTTATTACTTACATTAGAAAAATTAATTATTATTAGGTATAATAATTATTGAATTTTAAAATTTAAATTGTAACTGTTAGTTGTCGACAAATAACTGGGTATACCAACAATTTCTGCATCCATAAACGCAGCCGCATAGCGTTATCCCGAAATTAAAAGTTATAATAGCGGTTTTGATGCAAATTGGTCACAATTCGATGCGGTGAACGTTGAAACGTTACGCAATTAACAATAGAGCAATTAAGTTTTGCGCGCATCGCAGTAGGTAGCTGCCAAAAACGAATGCCATTTTGTGGCAGTGGCTACGTTCCGCTTCGCCGATGGACAATGCGTTTCGCTGATTTCGCTGACTCACATTTTGCTGACATACCTTTTCCCTCAGTATTGAATTACATAGAAAGATAGTCACAGCTGTTTCATCCCCGAGTTAACATGAATATACAGAATTGGATAAAATTTTATTAAAATTTTGTGAGTAGGTGTATAGTAGTTAGATATATTTAGTCATTGCATTCTATCAATTTATTTGACTTTAAAACTAAAAGTACCTAACGGTCATATGTGTAATGTACTAAATGTAATTAAAACAATAATTATCGGAATTAAAGTTATGAGTATATATTTCCTTTAATACTAAGAAGACTTGGTATGTCTGAGCTGCCATGCTGTTGATACCCTATATACTTACTCATTGAGCAAAAGTATCCTTTTTTAATAGATGATAATGGGATGGTGCACCCTCTTACGCTAATAGTATACTGTCGAGGTGCAACAGTGGAGGATGATAGGATGAGCATAAGGTTAGGCGGTCAATCGTGATAAATTAACCAGGAACTTATCATGATAGTTTCCAGGGGGAACCGCGTGGAGGTCAACTTGATATTGTTAGCATTGTGGTTAGTATCCCACAAGGATATGGGGGAAAGGGATTGTTTTCTAACATATAATATCCTTGTGGTATTATTCGAAGTGAATAGCTTTTCAGACACATTAACGAAGCCCTGAGTGTCTATAACCCCAGCTATTAATGCTAAAATTTATGTTAAAGATTTGATGATTGATTAAATAACGATTATTTAATACTTTACAATACTGAATTATTTTATTATACTAGCATCTGCTAAAAAGAGAAATTTACAGTAATCGGTATTAAAGACATAAGCTAAACCGTGATAAACAGCTATCATATATTAACTGAGTTGAAGTTACTATTATGAACCGGTCAAAGTTTAAATGTATTAAAATGGTCCAAAATTATTAAGAATAACTGTTTTACTTTGGGAAAACATTTCTATGAATTCAAACAGGCGCTGGTGTTGATTTGTGATCTAACGATATCGGGATCTCGACTTAAAGTTTAATTAAATCGCTATTGCTCTGATAAAATGTTGGTGGCGATAAAGTGTATCGATTCGAAGTTCTAAAAATTGAAATGGGTTATTTGGGTCGTGGTAAAGACGGTAAACTTGCTTGATGGCATGGCATGTTGTTGTGTAACGAATTTATAGCATATTCAATTCATATTTAGGGTTTGACCGAAAACATTATGTCTTTCTGCTTAAAAAAGAAGAAAGCTAAGTAATTAATCATTTTAGCCGACTGTTTTTTATAGTATTCCAAATAAATCTAGGCAAGTGAACAAAATTATTTTATTGGGTTTTTAAATGTTAATAGCTGCTTCAGAGCCAATCAGTTAAAAATGATACCTAGTTCAGAGACAAAACACGTATAGCAATATGGGTGTAGATTTGCTAACGATGAGAGATCAATCACTA
This sequence comes from Achroia grisella, assembly GCF_030625045.1. NCBI lineage: Eukaryota > Metazoa > Arthropoda > Insecta > Lepidoptera > Pyralidae > Achroia > Achroia grisella. Next base: position 3,094,041 of record NW_026712938.1, read on the forward strand.
TTAGGGAAGACCGTAGAGCCTTTAGGTAACTACTAAGTAGTGACAGGCAGTTGTACTCTTCGTGAATCGTCGTAGACTCATAAATCCTAATAGCCATCGCAAATTCGATATTTATAAGAATCGAAAATTTCGATATAAGGCCTGCCATGGTTACCTCAACCTACCTGCATATGTATACGTAAGTGTAGTGTAGTCTTTATTTATTTCATTCTATTATTACTATTCCAGGGTAGATAACGTTTACCATGTAAGAAAACACGTTCATTCCAAAATGATATGATCACTGGTAGATTGACATACACGTATGCACGTGAGCTCTATGGTTTAATAGAAAGTTTATTGTAATTGAGAAAGAGCAGAAAGAGGATGAAAGATAGGCTTAGAAACACGATACAAGAAAGTAATGACCTATTATGATTAGATAGGTTGTATGCTCTCTGATTAAAGATTTTATACCAATCATAATTTTGAAAATGGAATGTCGGAGTCAATATAAGAGTTAGTTGATAGAAATCTGTGGTATTCGATAGTTTTTGCCAACCTGTAAAGGACATCACGTAAAAATACACAAACAGAGAGTAAACGTAATCCACTTTGAATTAGAATCCGTCAATAGCATATAGGTATATAATAGATATGGTAAAATATTTTAAAACGTCATCCTATGTTGTATGCAAAAGAAAGGATCGCCTTATGCTTCTATATTTCTTATACACATTGTAGAAAGGGTAAACAGTAGAAGCGGTGCTCAAAAATCGCCTGCTAGATAGAGGTATGTCCATCATAAACGTAGTGCTTGAATATTTTTAGTAAAATTATATTTTATTATTGGACGTAAGAATGTTATTATTCATATTTATGTCTTATTTACATACACGGATCATCATATTGTGGTTACAATTATGTAGATACTAGCTATACATACATACCATTTATTACAGACAGATAAAATGATATTCTAGTTGTAAGACTGGAATCGAAAACTGAACCGAGGTAGACTTTTTATAAAGTCGTGTTTATAGACCATCTATTTCTGACGCCAAGCACACTGTTTTGTATGATACGTTCTGGTTGAGTTTGGCTACAGAAAATATAAGATATGCAACCATAACAATAATTGTAAAGCGTGATGATTGATTAGACGATGCAGCAACTATGTCATGTTTATGTGCTTCTATTCTTGTATATAGGCGAGGTCTGGTTAAGGCGAAGGCTTCTATCAGACAAGCACTAGACTTGTTTGCCATTCCATTTAATTAGACAAATCTGTGAATATTTACATACGTACAATGAGGATATTGGAGAAAATGTAGGTAAAGTAGTAGTACCACATGTATTGAAAGGATATAATCTATCAATGGTTTAATGGAGAGTAAGGATGGGACAAGTAATGTCTCAGGTCTGCTTGTATTTGAGTAGTTGGATTGGCACTACTTAGTTGACTAAGTAAGCAAGGGACAAGCTTTACAGTAAGTGGTGACCACTTTAAGGTAATGTTTAGGTTAAATCTTGTAAGGTTGGGGAAAATGTTCAATTTATCTTTGTCAATTCTTGCTACTTTGTTAGTTTGGATTACTTATCGTTTTTAAAATATTTTGATTTTGCACAAAATATAAATTGTACTACACTTATTTACAGTTCTAATTGAATTATATAGCTTATGTTATTCAGTTATCATCTTTAGTAACATGAAGGTACTTATTGCTTTTCTTAAACTCTTAACTTAAACTCTAGTTTACAAGCAGAATATCTCGTATGTCTTACATAACTTCCCGTGTAATTTTGCTGAATAAACTAATAGCTTATCCAGCTTATTTTGAAGCAATTAACACTACCCTATCGTATTTCAAATGAAGCCATATATGTAGTTATTCTCATTCATACCCTACACGGCGCAGAGTAATAAATGCAGTTATTTAAGATCAGAAACTTCAAGGAAATTGCATTTACTTATCGCCTACACCTTTTGACGTATACTCACCTCTCGTGTTACCCTGCTACTAATGACTCGATTATCTAGAAACCTTATTTGAAAAGGCATACGTGCTAGTATCAGCAGTTAGACAACTGAGAGCTCTATTTCTATTGCATTATGATTTAAAGCATAAATAAGCCTTATTAGGTGGAATATATTGCATGGAAACTATAATGGTAAATCAACATTTTCCGACTTTAATTACATGGCGTAAAAGTGATATTAATTGTTGAATTGAATTAGTGTTTTGTAAAAAAGGTACGAATGTTAATTTTATGCGCGAATCGTGTTTCATGTGATTTGTTTACTTGTAAATTCATGTTGGGCGGGTATTCTAAAATATACAGTCAGAAAATATATAACAAAATTTAATTAATTTTGTTTGCACTTTGGTACAATAGTATTTTTTTTAAATATGTTTAGACTTTAGTCTTTCATTATTGATTTATAAATTCAAATGTAATCTAATAATTTAGTAAGAGGTCAAACTGTCAGTTCTATAGTAACATACTGTAAACTAATTAGTACATATTAACGTAATATATTATAGTTATAATGAATCGAACAAATAACATTATAATTGGTTTAGTCATTATTTTTTGCATGTTTTGTTGATTAGTAATTAGACAAAAATAATTAATGATAGAAAAGACCAATAATATAATAATATTATAAATGCCAGTCTGTGTGTGTGTCACCATTAAACGAAACAGAATGTACGAAATTTGAACTAAAGAATTTATAGAACTAAATATAAATAAATTTATGAAAGCAGACGAAGTCACCTGTAACAGTTTTTTAGCAATAATAATAATAGTAATGAGGTACCTACTATTAAAAAACATGTATAAAAAACGTAGTTTTTAAATAACGTAGTTAATTAATAGTGAGATTTTATAATATACCTACTAATATTTTTCGTTATGAGTTTTAATAAATACATACCTACTCGTCTATATGATCTACGTATTTGTAGACAAAAAATTCTAGTCACTCTTTATGTTTATGTTTGGTTTAATAAACCTATTATTATCAATACAAGGTATTTATTGAAAAATGAAAAAATATAATTTTGGTTGTATCCATCATGAATTATTGAGATAGTCATTGACGTCAATGCAAAAGCTAGAGTTGAGATTATTATTCATTAGCGTAAGTTCCGTATCGACCCTAGTGACTAAAAGTAAATGTGGAAAGGTTTGTGTAACGTTACATTTTTAATAAATATTTATAAATTATATACAAAATTCGAGACATCAAAATCATGGAATTTCAAAGTTCTTTATAAAAAATAAATGCAATTAATGTTTCTAAAAACAAACAACTAAAAATGTTCCATTATATTATTAATGCCTTTTAACAAATATTTTTAAAGAAATAAATGAACGCATTTATTTTTTATTTCCTAATAAATATGTTTCGAGACGATGCTCATGTAGAATTACTTGCATTGCATGACTTGCATTTATCTTACACTCCTTACACTTAAACATTTAAAATGACAGTTAACTAATAATATTTAAACCATATACGTTTATTTACGTAAAACAACTGCATTTTTATTAGTACAAGAAATTGCGGAAGAGTATAATATTGCTAAAGTTTTAAATTTATACCAAGACTCGTATGGTTATATTATGTCAACCATATACTATAAGAGATACTTGAGGCTGGTGAAACAAATTGAAAAACAAATAAAAGGCTTCCTCGATAAAAACGACGTAAACTTTTTCAATTACGAACTTGCATAGCGTGGGCAGGATATCTAGCCGGTAAGTATGGGGCTGATTTTGTTTTTCCCGTACGATTCCCGACGTGAAAGAACACATATTGGGATTTGTGCATAATATTACTATTTTCCCCGATAGCGTCGTGGTCTGGAGTTGTAACCTGCTCGGACATGTCTTAAAATATAACTATAATTTGTGTCTATTTTTATTTATTTATTAAGATTCTCTTAGGTGGCAGTAAATTAAATAACAAATTAAACAATAGTGATAACATAAATCAGAACTTTACTTTGCTAATTTTATTATCTTATTCTATTTTAGAGACTTTTGATTCTTATCGTTACACTATGGTGTAACGATAAGAATCAAAAGTATAAAAAGCATAAAATAATCTATCAAAGGATAAGGTATGCCTTATCCTTTGATATATTATTCTAAATCTCCATAATGTTGCACTGTTTGGTATATTATAATACGTGTATTTTTAATTATCTGTATTTATTTTTTAGGGACATAATGTACTTTAAATACAGTACAGTCATATGATAACTTTAATTTAAATCAATTTGGAATCTAACTAAATGTTAAAAATACTTTTCTATCTTTAATACTATTAATATTAATCAACGAGAAGTCGATACGACAGAATGTCTTGTAGAGGAGCCGTCAGTAAAGCACAGCAATGTTTTGCTTAAATAGCAAGTGAGTTAGGATATTCCTCTTTTAATACCACATTATTCTAAGCTACTTCTAAGCTTAAACAGTTCCTTTATCGTTACCGACTAGGGCGCGCGCGAAAATTAAATCTCTATTAAAATTTCAGAAAAGGGACTGAACTTTTATCAGTTATGAACTTTTGTGACATTTCACGAAGAATTATTATCGTCTTATCTTCAACAGTTTTGGAAGAAGCAAACTTAACTTTGTCTGTATTTTCGTTCATTGCAATTACTTTCAATTAAATATTTTATTTCACGTAAAAATCTTAGGTTCAATAGATTTGTAATAATACATTAATGTAACACTAAGTTAAAGTTATTCACGGCAAAAGCTATATTAGTATTGTAATAATTTTATCAAATAGCCAATTTATGATAATAATTCAAACGGTTTTTAAACACAAAAAGCGCTAATAAAAAATAAAATGAAAAGCAACTGAAACCGCGCGTAAATTAGTCAGCATTGTGTTTCACCCTGCCTCCCGTCCTTCGCGTCCCATAAACGCAACCAACAGTAAAAGTTAATTAAATAAAAATATCAACCGGATCGTGCTGAGGTGTCAAACAGCAATCGTCAAATAAAGAATAGCCAATAAGTCGGACGGACCTATATTCGCAGAATCGAAAAGGTCCCAATTCATTGTCACGTCTCGATTTGATTGGACGTGCTTTGTTACTGATAGCTGGGATTGTGATCGTTCAAAATTTTAATATTTTTTACTCCCCTCGTAGCTAGTATTCGATTCTATCCGTTGCGGTTTTGCGATATTTATGACGTTCCGTTTTGTTTTGGCAAATGCCGGTTAAAATGTTCGTCTGTAAAAAAACAAGTGTTGCAATTTATTTATTGACTTTCTATCGCGCTGTATTGGCAGAAATGCTGAGCCATATACCTAAAGCTCTTTCAAACCTCTATATTGTTTGTATTCTGTTCAAACTTTTAAATAGACTACTCGAATATATATAGGATAGGATAGGATCAAAATGAGAGTGAAAAGGAGAGGTTAAGTCACCTCTTCTTTATTATATTCATCTACATAAAATGTTTCTAAATATGTAAAATGTATCAAAGACTGAAAAAAATATTTCAATACATGAATATAATATATGAAAAAATCATTATACCTTCATTCATCGCATTGTTTATATGTTTATTCGTAATTAATGTTAAAATGTAAATTAAAGTAATTTTTAAAATGCGTCTACGTAATATTTATTTCCAACGTGTGATTTCGCATCGTGTCGTCAAAGGGAGGCAGCCCGTGACTTTTCACATCCGCAATTACGATAATGATGAATTTAATTTAATGTATACATAACGAAAGTACGCGAATAGCGTGGTTTAAATACGCTAGAAGTCATGAGGTCATGACGTTATTCTTCAGTGCTCGTGACGTGGCGGCGTGACGATTCATTCATTATGCGATACTGAATACGATCTGCTTGGATAAAGCGTCTCTAATTATTTCCGTATTTGCCTCGTCATTGAAATGCGGTCATAGCAGTCTGATTCTACGTTTTGTATCGATTCTCTGGATATATTTTTAAAGACTGTCTTAATTTTTTAAATTGGTTTTGGTCTAACACTTCAATGAGTAGAATTGCTTCTATTTACTTGTGTATCATGATTGCAATCTGAAAATATTTTAGTAACCTACCCAGGAAAGAAATATTATAAAGATAATAGTAGCACTGAATATATAAAAGTCCATAGTTCTCATTTATGCTATTCTTCCAGTATGCAAAGGGAAATGTTAGAATATATTATATTTATATACTGTTTAAGAGTTAAATCTAGTTATAGATAATACAAAAAAAATAACAATGATTTGCTATTTGTGATGTGTTATTTTATTTTCAGTTACATTACACTTATATTTCACATGAAATTAATCACTGACGTTCTTCCTTGCAGTAATTGAGACTGCATTCCCTGTTCTGTGTATATAAATAATGATCATGGCAGGTGCGTACTGAGACTATGCTCTATAACAATGATAGCGATCGCATCCCGTCAGGTGGAGTAAGCAACATTATTCCAACTATTTTGGACGGTACGATGTAAAAATTTTACGACATGGCAAAATCAGGAGTTCGCAGCACTAGATAGCGGAATAATTTTATACTCGCGACGCTTTCGTGTGTAAAATGAATATTTTTTTATCGTAACATTACCTGCATGTTATACAGTCGTTGCGTAAAGAGCTACGCTTAAATGTTTTGTGTTATATTAAATGAGCAGACTGAATGATAGCGCCCAGATAAAAATTTCGAGTTCCAAATTAAAAATTTTATAAAGGAATTCTTTATATGTAAAGCATATGAGCATAATGGAAGCATTTCCAGAAATTTTCATGGTACTGAAAATTTTGCATAAATGAATCCATTGCAGTTGTCGTTTTTGATCATCAGTTTTTTCTCTTTTCCGTAATATATAAGTATATTATATATATATCCTATTATGGATTAGTATTACTAAATACTGTATGATAGACTAGTTTTCTTGAATAAGGTCCTATAATAAGTTAATGCAAATGTCATGTAAAATTATGCAATACAATAGACAAATCCTTACTATTAACATCGCAACAAATATCGATTCTAATACGAATATATTTCGAATGCAATAATAAAACATTAATTGAAAACAACGTTCAATTTTATAATACAAATCATTGAAAAATAAATACAGCTCATATACATAGGTCAAAGTTGAAGCAATGCAACATTCATAGCATTTATTGCCTGCTATTGGCAAGAGTAGTGCTAAATTTATCTGCTACATGCAATGCACAACATTTGGTGAATTGGCTGGCAGCGGCGTTGCAGTCGGCTCTATTTGTCAAGTGTATATAATCTCGCTTCAACCAGCCATCGCCTATATGCGACAAGCTCGTTTTGTTTCGCACAGCAATAAGTCGAGTATATCTTATTGAAATTGTTGTAACTGTAGAATATATCTATTGCGCTGAATTCCTACGTGAATTTGAAGACGTGCTATTATTTGTCAACGTCCGCGGTTATTTCTATGACAGAAGTAGAAAGGAATCAGAGCGTACCTACACGCGTGGCGACGCCTTTTTGACATCTGTGTTATTTTGTACGTTCATGATAATATAACTATACGTTTCATATTGTGACAGACGTAATTCATAGAATTGCCAGTTGATTTCACAGCAACGTAGCGTTATATTTATTCATATTCTGATATTCTCATTCATAAAGTCACTATTGCGGTTAATTAGACGTACTCACCGATTTGACAGTGCCGTTTCATTTGTATTGCATATTATTATAATAAATTATGGTTTGTATCTTTATAAGTGAGAGCAGTTGTATTTGAATATTGTGTTTCGTTTTGACATAATAACATTACAACTGGATTGTGTTCGTCATAAGTACTAAGGTGTAATATTTGTAGAATAGATGAATATGTCAGTGTTATATTAAGCGTATAAATTTTTCTGCCATTTGTGTTTTTATGTAAAGGGACTAAAATATGCAGATTTGCGAATCTTATAGTACTAATCTAATCCTAATAATGAATAAGGATACAAAATATAAAGGATGTGAAAAGCCGATCTTAGCGCTATTAATAAATAAGTAGAATAAGTAAAAATAAGTAGGAGACTACAATCCTTAAAGATAACGTAAGTAGATCGATGTATAACAACGGAAGTAGTATGACTCGTGTACAACATTAATAGTTTTAGTGCATGGATTCTATTTTATAATTAGGTACTTAATACCTATTAACTGCTTTAACGAACTAACTTTTAAACTTTAGTCATATTAATTCGAAGTGCTTCTAGACGGGAATTCTACGAAGTGTTACCTTACAAAAGTTACTGTAAAGTGGGGGCTCACAAAGCATCGCCACCAACACAAAGCGACCTACACCGTCGTTATGAACGCAATTTGTTGGGGCCTATTTAATTTCTACCAAACAATGTTTTCTGCTTAAATTTACCAGGCGCTTGCTTCTAACATCATAAAGCTTAACAGCAACTAGGTGTAAGTATGTGAATATTTGTCAAAGTCCATAATGATACGTAACAAATTTATGCAGGTCTCCAAGTTCAGACTGAATAGAAAATGTAACCTATTTCTTTTTCGTGCCATCTTACTAAACTAAAACGACTAAGCCGACTTTTAAGGGATCCTAATAAAAAAAGAACACTTCTCATATCGACTATGTTGAATACAAGAACTTAGTCTTTTTGATCTCGAAGTTCAAGAAAAATGCAGTAAATAATTTTAAAAACAACACAAGGTTGTATCAATGATTCCTATACTGCACTGGCCAAATATTTAGGTAAAGAGTTTCGAGTTTTTCGTCTATTATATTCTCAGTAGAATACAAAATCCCTTTGCCTACTATTGTAAAGGACAAACATAGCAAAAGTGTAGGTATGCCAACACTAAACTTCTTTTTTACTAAGAATGCCAAACAAGCAGACGGCCCACCTGATTGATGGAGAGTGGTAACCGCCGCCTGCAGACGTAAACAGTATTATATGCATCACAGAATATACCTACAGTGATTCTATTGTATGCGAGCACACTCAACTACTTACAAATATAGTCTTTGTCTAATATCTATTGAAAAATAGGCAAACTGTCGCAATTTCTAAACAACAATATCTGACCGTAGAGCTAATGGAATATCTAATTTCATTTACACCGAATCTTATTAACAATTTGACAAATTGGGTTTTGGTTAATGTTGTCAATTAAAACTAAACTAAACCTAACTAAATTAACAGATAGTAATAAGTTCAGGAAAAAAATTGGTCCCGTATTTGTCTCAGAAAAGAATTTTAATCGCATATAACATATAATTTAAATGTCAGAATTACAAAATTATTTTCATAATACAAAATTGTTGAGTTTCGAGTTTCATTCGTGAAATCGTAGTAAACACTCAGTATCGGATTGAGCTGTTTTAAAGATTCTTTCAGCTGAGCATGCGGGCTGTGATTGGGGTGCTATGCGGAAGTGAAGCAACACTCTTGCGACGAGGATTTTGCCAATACGTAAAAGGAACGTGTTAGTGCTGTGTACTCGAATAGTTCGCGTCGCAACTTTTTAGTTTTCTGTTTGTTACTTGATGTGGAAATACACATCTTTGCTGTGTATAAGCTTCTTACATTTTTATACTTCTTAATATTTTATATTCAATAGTGTAACGGTGATTTTATATGTATTGTAGCTGTAATATGCATATCGACGGCCTTGGTGGTCTAGCGGTTTAGCACACCACCTTACCTCCTATGGTGATGGATTCGATTCCTCAACGGTACAAAAAAAAATATTTATGTGATGATTGTTTGTATCGGTCTGGACCTTTCATTTAGTAAGAAATATTTCAGTATTAGAGAAGATTTATTTGCTTGGAATAGTTGTATAGTAGCCATAACACAAGGTCTGCTTATCTTGGGACTATATGACTGTTAAAATTGTCCTGCGATATTATTATTATATGTATCATAATAAAATAAAATTAGATGTTCTATATAATATACAATGTACAGAACATTGAGTATTATAAAGAAAAAAATATATATATTTAAATTACGGTATATTTGTATGTTAAAAGACAAGACTGTTTTTATTTGTATAGCTTTATTGAGTAACATTTATGAAGTTTATAAAAAATTGAATGTTTTTGTTAAATTTCACACTTTATGTCCGTATAAAGTGAACGCAACAATAACCGTAATACCAATTATATAAATAGATACTTTGAAATAAATCCTTACAAAACTCAAGTAGAACAATAGAAGTGAAATAAAATTGGTTCTTTCCTGAGTAGTGCATGCAGTGATCGCACCATTTATTGCGTCTAAGAATTGTGCAAGTTTCCGTTAGAACATTCTACGGCCGAGTCTTGGAGACAGTTCTTTTACAAGTTTTAAAATGCTCTGCTATCTGTGCTTTCATGAAATCGTACGAAGCGCACGTGTGATGGTTATACTTGGTTTTAAACGATCCTTATTTGTCTCATTACTGTGAATGTTCATGCGTAGTGATCGTCTACAAATAGAATGCAGCTCTTCGTTATAGGTAAGTAGAAGTAAGAAGCGGACTTGACTCTTCTTCTTGATTCTTCTTGTTCCTATTTACCTTCTTATTCTTCTTGTTTTAATTCTAATTAGATTACGAGTGGATGGATTTAATAATATTACTCGTTCTTGCCATTTTAACTGTCTCGGTGGTCTGGCGGTGAGCATATCAGCTTACTTCTGATGGTCACAGGATCGATTATAACATAATACAAATATTTGTATTGATGATGAGACTATTATTTGTATTGAGGTAGGTGTTTTATATGTATATTACGAGTATATACCACACACCTATTGTATTATAAAAGAATATTTTCATTATTATCTTAGTACCCCGTTCTACGAAAACAGCAAAGTACAGCCCCAGATGAAGGTGTGTGAATTATCCAGGGTTATTTTTCTTATCTTAATTTTACATAAAAATATACATGGGTTAAAATATTCGAAATTATCTTTTCATTACATAGTATAAAACAAAGTCGCTGTCGCTCTCTGTATCTAATGCTCTCTGTCCCTATGTATGCTTAAATCTTCAAAAGTACGCAACGGATTTTGAAACGGTTTTTTTAATAGATATTGTGATTCAAGAGGAAGGTTTACATGTATAATGCTTACACCCGGGCGTAGCCGGGGCGAGTAGCTAGTTACTTATATTTCTAATAATCTTTGTTTGTTTTCCTTAATACTCATATAAATTGTAACTTTCTTTATACAGGTAATAAATGTATTATAATTTTCGTCCCTTCTAACTAAACAAACTACTATTTTAACTATGCAAATATTTAAAATAGTTTTCCACTGTAAATAAATTATGAGCATATCTTCAGAATTCCATTGCATTTGCTTTATATAAAATCCTATTGAATGGGCCGTTAGTAATTTCTACCGAAGTAAATTCCTCTGCAGTGTGTAGGCGAAAACAGATTTCTTTAACATATGAAAGGAGAGATTTTAGGTAGTCAATCTGAATTTGAATTAGACCCTCGTAGATGTGGAAAACGCCTTATAAATGGGGGTGTATTGTCGCTTCGGCATTATAAAGTCGGTGTAGTTCGTATTCAGGCATCCTGCGGTCTCTGTCAGACATGTCTATTGTACTGGCCCTTTTCTGAATTCAATTAAATTTTCACGTTTCTTTTGAATCCATTAGGTGTATTAAGTAGTAAAATATTTTAATTCCAACAAGTTAAAATACTCTTATGCTCGTCTCAACTGGTGGTCTACATATGTAAGTTACCTGAATGTATGTACGTACCTAATGAATTATTTACATAGTTAGAATTTGTTAAAAAGTTAAACTATGCAAAGTTTATTTTGGCATAACCAATATTAATATTTTATTAGATGCATTTATTTAATAAAATGTTAATATTGCAACCTTTTCTTCTTGATTTTTTATCAGACAAAAATAAAGAAGATAATGTATTTCCTCCGCATTTGGTGAATAAATTAATCGCTAAAGAAATTGCGATATAATGCTTCTATTTAAAACTATTTTGCATAAATAAACCAACTACTCGATTTTACAAAAATTTAAATAGAACAAAACTGTCTAACCAATTAAGCGCAACTTAGTTTTACATTAGCCGTGAAGTATTTTTCGAAGTGTAGTCGTGTCTCTATTCTAAATTTAAATGTCAGCAATGAAGCTCAAATAGAACAATAGGATAACGAACAGACAGTAATCACTTTAGAAATAGATCAATACCGTTTTCTCGAAAGAGAAACGTTCGACCGTGAAAGAACAAAGTAGCTACTGATTTGTGGTCGCAGCTATCGTCGCATTCAGTGTCTCATTCCTACAGAGAATGCATTATAGTTATCTGAACATGTACTAGTGTATACTGAACAAAACACACTGTCGATGTATGGAACAAGATGAATAAAAAGAGTGGCTGGCGTATGCCCAACCAACTGTAGTTGCGGCTTGTTTAATACGTCACATTAATTAAGTATATGATACAATCTCGGCGTGTGATGATTTAAGATATTTACGATAAATTGAAAACAGAAACAACAACTATAAATATGTAGATTAAAATAAATGTAAACAGGTGTACTTTAGTAGATATAAACTGTTAAGCCTCTTGTAATAAGGATATTTCAGTATTAGATTGACAACCCTAATGTTTATGCAATTGGCGTGACAAACAAGCTGACTGCTCTCCTGATGGTATATGGTAACTGTAGGTCATTCATATGAGCTTAATTACAGACATCACGTTACCATGTAATGGCCGCAATACCCTTTATACCTTATCCTTTCGGAGGACTAAGATGTCATGCTTCTTATCCTATAATTTCAGTCTTGTCTAGCTCTACAATAGAAATAAAGGTTATAAAACAAGCTTCTTGGCGGCTGAAATAAGTGAGATGTCCACGCAATTGATGTTTTACAATTTCTTCGTCGGTAATAAGTAATAAAAACATTGGACTATACATTCATGTAGTAAATAGATATTTGAAATAGATTTTAAAATACGTTACGAAATAATATTAATGAAAGACTATCAACAAAGTCAACAGCGTATTGTTTTCGTTAATGGACATTGCTTCATAGCCTATATAGATATGCAAACCTACATATTCTATATAGCGGACATCTATTATTCTATTCAGCAGCGTCACAATGTAGACGATAGAAGTATTTAGGGATATTAAGATATATGAGGCAGTTTATAAAATGTCAGCAATATTAAATGCATTAATGAGGTCGCTTAAAGACAAAATTGTATAAAACTGTCAAATTAATCTACGGTGTCTATCATCTCCAACACGCGGCCGCAGGTGTGTTGCTGTTGGTACATTTTCTTCAATGTGCTGAGGAATTTAATAAAAACTGTTCGCGGGTGGTCCTTTAACAAACTCTTGTTGTAATTACTTATTTTGTACGCATCTAAAATTTACTTAACTTTATAAACAAAACATTCATTTTGTTGTCATAACTTTGCATTATTTCTTACACTTTTTACTCTAGTGTGTGTGGTGGAAATTGTTTGCAATTATATTAATTGTCTATATTATTGAATACTGCATATATGTAGCGAGAAAGTATAAGTATCTTTATGACTTATTATTTATCTTAACAATAGGTTTAAAAAAGTTATGTTCATAAGATGTATGAGAAAGATTGATACCACAGTGGATTAGTGGTGGCGATTTATTTTTCTTTTGCGTTGAATACTCGGATTGAAAAATCATGCTACCTGAATATTTGTATTCCTTAGTTTCCTTAGTACTGTTTGTATTGTAGGTAAAAAAAAATATTCAAGCATGTTTGTCTGTTGACTATGTGTATAAAAGCTCTTTTTAGTTTGGGACTAGGTTGCAACATGTTTTGTTTTGTTTGTTTATTGTTCCGGTTGTTTATTGTTATTTATTTACGTCAGCCATGATGATCTATGGTCCACTCACATCTTAATACAACTATCTTATTAGTAATATTTGAGTGTTTAATGTTCCTCTAAAGCTTCTTAGAAAGAATTGCCTGGATCTACAGTCATCTATTATTCTCCGACAATCAATGGTCATTAAAAACGCAGAATTGCCCCTCACATGCAGTAAATCAGAATCGCTAAGAAAGCCCGGACCATGTGTCTCAATAACGCCTTGTGCGATAGTCTGCGATAGTGTATTCCTATATCTTTATTGCTCTAGCTTTAAGATTGAAAATTGAATAAATAGTATTAAATAAAATTTATTGGTTAGTCGTAAGCAATAGATTTTAGAACAGAAAAATGTCATACCGGTATCTTTTGTTACAGTTTAAATATTACCAAAAAGATTTAGAAAAGGTCAATAAATATGTTTTTCCTTATTTTATAAATAAAAATATATACATATATGCTCAACGTAAATATATAAATAAATATAAAACCCTGAACAATTCACACAGCGCCATCTAGATGCAAGTTAAGCTAGCTAAAAGTTGTATTATCGGCACCAGATAACTAAAAATACATAGACTTTTTTAAATACATACACATTATACATAGAATACCCCCAGACCGATACAAACAATCATACTCATGAATACAAATGTTTGTGCCGTGCGAGGAATTGAACCCTCGACCATGGGAAGAAAAGCGGTGTCCTTTAGCGCTAGACCACGGAGGCCAACAAAATGTGTATATCTAGGCTAGTATGTTAATGAATGTAATTTGTAGAGATACCTTTGTACACAAATTTAATAGAATTGATAATCTGCATGGGTGGAAAAAAATGGATCAAGATAAAAAAATTATAAAACACGTTATAAATTTGTGTACAAAAGTATCTCTACAAATTACATTTATTAACATACTAGCCTGGATGTTAATAAATTTGTTAGTTTTGTATTACAGGAATAATATACCTTTCAAATAGTGAATGAATTTCTCAAATCGCACAGATTTCAGAAATTCCTACATTGTGAGTGGCTCCGTAGTTTATTTTTTTCATAACAAATTCCGCTCTCCCTCTTATAATATGAGTATGATTATAGACAAAAATATATTTAAAGTGGACAGAAAAAAGTGGCTGATAAACAAATAATAGATAGTAAACTTTTATTATACGTATCCCCGTATGTATATACGGATCTGAATAATCACACAATTATCTGAATTTAAAAACTATACACATCAAATATTCAGTCTACTCCTCAACGAAATTGAGATGAAAGACCTCCTCCTTGGTGGAGTTTCAGAATAGAGAGCACAGTGATTTTATATAACTTATCAGATATTTCCGCTGTCATCGACTACAGTGGTTCATTGTTTTCCGACTTCGCCAAAGCTTTGGGTTTATCTATTTGGAAAAATATATAAAAGTTTGTCATCTGAATTCTTAACCCGACGAAGACAAGAGTTATTCTTAGAGGCCCGCAAGCGGTTAGGAATGAAAAATGTTTGGTCGCTCAGTGGCAACATCTACGCTAAAGATCCAGAAGGCAGGCGTTGCCGTATTAACATCATTGATGACCTGGACGCTATAGTCCCCAATTCTAGCATGCCCACTATGTCCAATATACTGCATACACCATCCCAAGCGGTTCAGCATGACAATTTGGTTCCTGGAGTCACAAGAACTCGTCGTGGTATGAAGGTGAAACATACTAAGTAGTTGTAGATTTATATTATACGATCGATTTATATAACTGTAACATTTGCTTTTACTCTTGTTTTATATTCACCCTCATTTTAATATTTTTACACTTAATTTGTTTGTATTATAATAGGTAAATTTTTCATTTTTGACGTATTTGTTTTTTGGTATCTGACATTTAGTTGACATCTATTTTTATTCACAGAGTACTTTAATTTAGTCAGCTGAATATAAATAGCCATATTTTCTCCTGTCATTATACACTAAACTTAGTGATTAGTGGCTTAATAGTTAAGGTAGTAATTTATTGCTTTTGTTTTTTTTTTTTTTGTATTTGCCTATAATTCTAGTGTGTAAAATATTTTAATGTATGTACGAAAACATTTCTTTTGTATTGTAAACAGTTGGCCGGCTGGTACTAGCAGAGTATTTGTACTGGATTAATTTTAGTATTTTTTTTTTTTTTTTTTACTCTTATTTTTATTATATTATTATACTATTCTTCTTATTTATTTATATTTATAATTAAAATCAGCAAACTATATTTTTGAATTGAGTTGTGATGTCAGATGATGAATCATATTATTCTGCTCTCGATGACTCTTATAATTTTAGTAATAGTCCCTTAACTTCATCTCCTGATGTATTTTTAGACGTATCGCTTTCTTCTCATCTTTATGACGAATTTCAGCGTTACCCTTATAGCCTTAATATCTGTCACCTGAATGCTCAAAGTATTCCTCAGCATCATGGTAGCTTTTTAATACCTTTTTCAATGTCAATGTAGATGCTATTTTAGTTTCAGAAAGTTGGCTGAAGCCATCTATGCCGTCCACCCATTACAGTCTTCCTGGATATGTTATTATTCGTAACGACCGGTTGGACAAACGTGGCGGTGGTGTTGCGATTTACTTACGCAGTAGTTTCAGATTTGAAATAGTAGCATCTTCTACTGTTTCGGGTAACGCAGAATTTTTATTTATTCGCATTTATAGGGTACCAAAATAATTCTAGGTGTTATTTATTGTCCCCCCTCTCTCGATTACTTTCTCGAATTGGAAACAATTCTCGAATCCATCATGTCAGAGCACATTCACCATATCATCATGGGCGATTTCAATACCGACCTTATTCGCGATTCTGTTAATTCTCGCAAGCTCTGTCACATCATGAATTCAGTGGACTTGACGTTGCTCCGGACTGGTCCCACCCATACCAATATAAATTCACCCGATAGTTGGATTGACCATATTTACGTGTCTTCCCCTGATTTCGTTCTCAATCATGGTCAGGTTCCCGCACCAGGTATTTCCCGACATGATGTTATCTACGTTTCTTACAATTCTATCAAATTTAAACATAAATCTGTAATGAAGCGTATACACAAGGATTGAACGGAGGAATTATAGACATTCTTTCAATTTTATTGTTACTGAAGCCGCGACAGTTAACGAGATTTATTCAATGCTTGTTTTGATTTAATGTGCACTTACAGTATTAAATTAACATAGGAAAAGTAGCAGGAAACGAAATCAGGTATTGTAAATTTAAAACCATATAACTGGATTTCATTTAAACATCTTATTATATAAAAATAAAAAAAAATTTGTTATTAAGATGCAAACAGTCCAGTGATGTCATTTCTCTTTCGAAATTTGCAACTAAATGACCTTAACAGGCATTTCTCTTCCTCCGTCCCGCTTAATGCGTCTATCAAGAGGTATACTAAGTACCAACATAATAATATGCTGATGATGTGAGTAGAGTTTAACAAAAGAACTTTCATATCAGTAAAAATTTTCAAAATTTAGGAAAAGTGTAACTATTGTAAATATATTTATAATAGTTAGGTATGTATTATGTAATAAGCAAATATTAATCTAATGTTATATTAAACAATATAATATTATTAATAACTGCTCTTATCTCTACTGACTTGCAGCTCTACTGCCAGGCTGAGGTCGAAAAAATCCTCCGATTGAATGCCTGTAATTTTATCAAGTACAAAATAACAGCTTAATCGAATGCTACTAAGTTCTTGAAAAATAGTTCGCAAAGGAATGACGATGTGATGGAATTAAAATAGAAACTAGTAAAAATAAAAAAGGACTACTCACTATATACTATTTTTAAATTAGGTAATTATTTAACCAACCTAAGATTATTTGGTTATTCTTGCTGATCTCTACAATATCATAAATATGACTAAATAAACAAACGAAAGTATTTCGAATTGAAGTATATACATATACATTGTTGATTTGTATTTGGTATATATGTATAAATTTTATATGTATTTTATTATGTACTTGAATGTATATGTATATATATATATATATATAATATATTTATATTTATATACTTATTTAAGTATGTAGATATATATATACTTTTGTCGACTGGGAGAAAATGCCTTATGGTGTTAAGTCCGCCATATGCACCCAGAAGTTTTTATAAATAAAATAAATAAATATTTGTGACTCGTGAATATATTGTTATAATTTGTTTTCGCTTGTCAAATAGAATAAGATTCATGTTTACTATAAATTTTTAATCATACTACTTCATTGCATTCCTTGAATATTTTAAATTAACATTTTTGTATTGTATGTTGTATTATTTTGTAAAGATTTATTGAATGATTTTTTTATTTTATTAAGATCTTTCGAAATTTGCAATATGTATACCTACCAACATAATAATATTCTTCTAACAAAAGAACTTTCATATCAGTAAAAATTTTGAAAATTTAGGAAAAGTGTAACTATTGTAAATATATTTATAATAGTTAGGTATGTATTATGTAATAAGCAAATATTAATCTAATGTTATATTAAACAATATAATATTATTAATAACGCTATTATTATGTACTTACTGGCCTCCGATTAAGCTGTAATTTTATCAAGTACAAAATAACAGCTTAATCGAATGCTACTAAGTTCTTGAAAAATAATGTGATAAATTACTATATACTATTTTTAAATTAGGTAATTATTTAACCAACCTAAGAAAAAAATATCATTAATACATGATAAAATATGTAAATGTTGAATATAAAGATGAATATTTTAAATTAACATTTTTGTATTGTATGTTGTATTATGTAAGAATTATTTTTAACTATTTTTTCATATAGACTATTTAATGAAAAATAAAAAGTCATGAAGTTTAGTTTGTCACTCTTAAGTAAATTATAAAAAAATACATTAATACATGATAAAATATGTAAATGTTTATAAAGATGCTAATATTTTATTTATAGATTAACAGGTACAATTATAAATTGTATTAATTTAAATACAATTAAATTGGTATAGTCTCATAATAAGCATAATAAATACCTACAAAGTAATTTTTAACCGACTTAGACAATAAAAAATATTTAGACATTTTCTTTTTATAGTCATTCACATCATAATTTTAGAAAAATAACAGATAGAACTAGAATAGTAATTCATCTAGAACAAGACAGTGATCTCTAATGTACCTAGTTATTCGGTTTTTTCTTGTGGTAAATGAGGCATGCGTCAAAAGACCTTTCCACTGATTGCAACTATAATGCTACACTTATGGTAGAAATTAAAAATACTCAAATTATAACCGCGATGATTTATTGATATTGACTTGAAATACAGTGATAAAGTTTAAACGAAGTTTGGTAGTATAGTACAATTCATATAGATATCGTGAGCTCTGAGTTATAATCTTTTATTGGACAATTTATTGACGGTAGTTGAAAAAGTTGCTGACTATGACATGGCTGTACTTCTATTCCACGGCTACCTTATTTACATACAAAAAAGTATTGAGATCCGACAAACAGTATTAATAATAAGAATGTGTTAAATATTATTATTTAATCGTTGCTTACTCTGTGAACCTAGATCTGAGACAGTGGGCGGATCTGGCTGACTTCCTATTTACATGAGAGGTGAGCTAGCACACTATCTCCCTGATTTACAACCGTGTTCTATTGTTAGCGAGACTTACGTACCTGCCACTGTTTACTAAATTGATATTTAAGCTATTTTGTTTTATTTATTATAATAGGTATGTAGTTGTAATTTTATTCGACTAGAAATTCCGTATCCTATTTCTTTTAGGGAACTGACGTGTACGATGTTACAGTGTCTATTTAAACATTTTACTGATAGGTGTGTAATGTTAGAATTTAATTATAAAAATCTTTAGAGGTTATTTATTTTAAATGAGCTCTATAGTATACGATTTGACAATACATCACAAACTTTAATTCAAATTTATATCTATATTATAAGATTTTAAAATATAGAAATTAATTTGACTGCTAAACAACCCGCTTCGCCACCTGATCGTAAGGGTTAACGATCGCTTATTTACATCAACAGCACTACGGACGTCACTTCATCATGCGTTGCCATTTTAAAGAATTAGTTAAAATGTCTCGCTTCTTGTAATGTCACTATCTAAACACCCTACAATCAAAACACAGCTTACAAAACAAGCAGCTTGGTGAATGAAATAGGTGAGACTGAGGAACCCATGGAGACGACTTTTTGCAGTTTACCTCTAGAGGTAAACTCAGTATTAAAAACATTTTATTTTTGGTAAGTTAAATGTATAAATCTTTGATCATTTATAGAGTGGGTTATAATATAACAATGAAATTTACAAAATTAGCAATTTACTCTGAACTTAAAAATTAGATGTGTAGTATTTTCAATTTAAACTGCAAGCTATTAATATGATGTAGGTAATCTAAATGAGGTAAATAATAATATAGGTAGATAATTATACGTATGTTCCACTGATATTTCAAAGAATACTTTACGCATTCATTAATGTCTTTGAAAGCACATAAATGTATTAAGACCTCAGAAAAGCTTCCGTTGAAAGTAGACGTTTTCCTGCAAAGTAGGCTGCATTTTTCTTTGGCGGCGTCCTAGGAAGCTTCGACGTATGTAAACACGGTGGCACGATTTATGCGCAGTTTGAGCGGCTTTCGTTCTTTGTTTCAGGTAATGACCCCGCTTTCATCTCGGCCTCAATGGGTGTAGGCAAAGACTTCAACCAGATACCAGTATATGTCGCGAGCCTGTCTCAAGACTGATGCGGATGTATTTACCTATGAAGATAATGAAGCTGGACATAATACTCCCGCATACAACTAGCCTTGATAAACTTTAAATTTTAAATAGAATACTCTTTTCTACTTCATCTACCCATATAGGGTATATTATTTTTAAATCAACCTCGAACCAATGTCAAGGTAATATAAAATAATCATCAAAATCAGTCTGGCCCTACAGTCTGCGTAACTTTACACCATTGTTAATGCTAAGCTTTACAAATAATGTCTACATTTCTACTTCACTTTTAAGATAACAACTCCTAACTATTTCAGGTATACGTCTAATTTTCTACGATAACATAATATTATTTATTTATTAATAACAGCGTCTCCTTTAAGTAGTACATATTAAATATGTTATTCATTCGTCCAGGTAAGTATCAAATATCATTCCTTCGAGTAACTGCTGTATTTTTCACTCCGTATATATAAACCTTCATAATGGCCATCCTTACCTTAGGAAGGTCATTTGGGCAGACAATTTTATATAGCTAGAATCATACGAAGCACACATAGACATATATTTTCTTCAGTAGCTCAGTCAAAACAAGTACAATGAGGACTGTAGTGTGTAATACGTGAGAGGGAGAGCCTTGTGCCGACGCTGGGCCGTTCTCACTGTAATGACCCTATAACGGTCCGCATTATTATTTATGTTGTGTAGCTGAGAACGGCATAATAGTACCATAAGAATGAAATAAATTCTCACAAAGTTTGAGTTCTTGGCTTCGCTTGAAAGCTGCGATAGCACTTATTGTTTCACATTTGTGAAAATGTTTTCTTGTACGTGTTTTGCATGAGGCAATTATTTCTAAATTCCTTTCAAGGTCAAACGTTTATTTGGGTTGCAATAAAATATTGGCGAACGTAAAGGTTAATGTAGACTGAAACCATACTGTCTAGTAGTTTGTACTTATTCATACAAAATCTGTACCCAGTAAAATGATATATACATATATATAAGTTTCTAGCGTATTTTTCAATTTGCATTAGGAATGAGGCGATGGTATCATAAAATATAGTACTGAAAAGTGTTTATTCGAATAATGATTATTTCCTTTTCTATATATATATATATATATATATATATATTACGAAATATTATTACGGGCTTCAAGCGAATTTATTTGAAATTGGTTAAAAATAGCAAATTACTAAAATACACGACTATATCAAAGCAATTTTAATGGAGGGAAATGGAAATGTACCAACAAGTGGAGTGAATTAATGCTTAATCAAGCTTTAGTGCACAATTTAAACTAGCAGGTGTGGCGGATAAGTGACGGTAGCTTCGACATGGCTACTGTCTGATACGCTCCATCTATCTCTTGTTAATGAAACTGGCGTACGTACTTTAATTGAGAGTATTGTGAATAAAATTACGTAGTTCTATATAACAGTGACACCATAGATTGTGGTCTTAGTTATGTAGTTAAAGAATATGTGTTGAAAATTTAAATATTATTCTAGTTTTTCACATGTAATATATGTACTACTTTAAAACACTTATCTTAGTTTTTAATACGTAGATTTTGAACCCCATTCTGTTCATTTATTCATTAATCTAGATTACATATCTCTATGATATGACAACTTTGCATTAAGCATCGTAAAATAGCAAAATAGACCGATATTAATAAAAAAAATTAAATGTGGGAGACTAAATTATTTACAAATGAATTATGTCATTTATAAAATTACATAACGAACGAATTGAAATTATTTTCAGTCAGAAACCATATATTTTTAACTGAAAGCTACAATATTTCAGTGTTTATGTTTATAAATTATACGTCTCGAAGAAAGAATACAGAGGAAGTTAAAATTAAACGTAATTTATACAGCGCAACAGCGATATACAAATAACAATATACGTTTAACTCAATTCAGTAGTAGTACATATACTACGTTTGATAAATAAGTAAGTTTTAATTTGAACACGTGAACGGCTAAAGCTAGATAGAAAAAATGTTATGAATATCAAATGAAGCCTTTGGGCCCACGACACAATATTACTCACTCACTTCATTATCACCTGTTATTGGAAACTCGATAAGCCTCGAATAAATGCATTTTCCTTTACCTTTTGTTTTTATCACAATCGTACAACAGATATATTCGTTCGTTCGTCTGCTGATTTTATTGTGGGGCAAAATAAATATTGGATAGAGTAAGACAGCGCTTTTATTATATTATCCAGACCTATAAATACGGAAGATCTTATCAAAAGGACTTACTTATTACGCTGGTACACATTAATTTAATTTGTTCGCTTGTTTCTGTACTAATGTATAAATTATAGTATGAATAAGAAGTTTTTCATAATTAAGTATACGGATTCCTACGAATTAACATACACAATTATATACATTTTATTATGGAAATATTACTAATATGTTTTGTTTAAAAAAAGCCTCACTCTAGGTTCTAGTCTCCGGATTTAGCACATCTCCTTACATGAGATAATCAATACCTCGTAATATAAATATTTTATTCATGAGTTATATTTACGTATGACTGTTTCTATTAGTCCTAGTGTTTTTTATGTATATTATGCATATATATTTATAAATAAAAGATATTTACAATTGTTTAGCTCATGTCGTAACATAAACTCTTACTTGAGACAAGATGACGCTGTATGAATTATCCTGCGTTATTATTATTAATCATTTGTAGTAAAAAAGTAAAATGTAATCATATACCAAAGAAATTCTCTAATTGACGCTATTTTGAGTTATAGGATATGTATGTAAAACTAAAAGGATTTGAGTAAAATATTTTTTCAACGTATAGCGTTCACTCAAACGGTAATATTAAACTTATAAATTTAAATACAGATGGTAGGTAGTAAATTTTTTGTCAAAGGAAATATACTTATTTTTTTATTAGCTATTTCTTTGTACCATTGCTATCATAATGTCATAACTTTTTGAGACACTTGACTTCTGTTCGATCTTATCAATCACTTTAATAGTTTCTGCCACGTATAATATCTATATAGTATTTTCTAAGTATTCATGCAATTCAAAGCTTCCCTAGAAATAAAACAAGTACTGTGAAGTCTTATCAGTCGAAATATTTTATTCCTCTGCTCGCGTGCAAGTAAAATTCCTTTTATTTGCACGGAAAACTCACTATTTCTAAATCCGAATATTTGTTAGATTGGTCGTGTGCAAACACTAGAATTTAATGGACCAAAGGAAGGAGTGGACATAATCGTAAATTCAAATGTGAGTTCGAATACTCACGAACGCCATGATAGATACTTCGACTATTTGTCAATCAATTCGTCAGTGTAGTCTACAACTGGAGTACCGAAATCCTTTCATATAACACTACTACTTGTAATTATTGTATGAATATTTAATATTTTTTTAATAAACAATGCCAGCTATAATGAAGCATAAAGTTCGGCTTAAACGGTATGTTCATACATACCGTTTAAGCCGAACTGCAGTATGTAGAACGTTGATATAGCGTCATTTATCCAGATAAAACTAAACTAAAGATATTACTTTGACAGCCTTTGTGGTCTACCGGTTTGGCACACCGCCTTCCGATGGTTGCGGGTTCGGTGTCTAGCACGGTACAAATATTTGTATTTATGAACGTGATTGTTTGTGTTTTGTATGTATTTAAAAAAAAATGCATCTATGTATTTATATCAGTTGTCTAGTGCACAAGCTCTGCTTAATTTTGGACTAGACGGCGCTGTGTGAATTGTCCTGCGATATTATTATATCTCATGTCATATATTATGTTTAAAATTTCTATTCATTATAATATATAACGAATGATGTCCATAAAATTTTTCAAGAAATACTTTTTATTAGTATTATGAAGTGTTAAATGAAGATTTATTAACCTTTGCGTCTCTATTATTTATGAAAGAAATCCAAAGATGCAGTAAAGATTCATTTAGCAATTTTAGACTCCCATTTGGGTTATTTACATACAGTGTCATCAATCAACTGTCATTACCTTATTCGCGCAAAACGTCAATTTTATGAGCGATGAAATATAAACCTTACGCAAAATAGAAATGTCCCTTCTTCATTAGAAATAACGTACCTATATATCGATAAGAACATTAATAATTAATTATAAGGTAATTGAGTAATATAATATAATTATTACATTAAATTTATTAATGTAATAATTTAATATCTATCATTCATGGATGCGAAAAATCTCATAATACTGCGGGTACAGTCATAACTTTCGATTACCTATTAGAGAAAATTGGCTGGCTATTTCAATGGGAAGTAAAAATGAAGTGAAAAGCACGCAAGCCATTAAGGAGCCTTAACGACTCCGATCAGATGAATAAATGATTGAATTTTCAATTAAGATTACAGTGGAAACGCGGCGAACTTTGTTGACAATTGTTGAACTGCAGAAGGAATGAAGATTAAAAAGTATTTCATTAGAACCTTTTGAAAACGCTTTAACTTTTTAGTTTGACCCTTTGTTTCAATGTAATGGAAATTTAGTGAATGTAATAATTCGCAAAGTGGGAATAGGTAGCGCGTACTTTAAGTTATGTAGGCATGTCAATACTATAATATAGATAGTTATAAGAAAAAGTCAAGTTTATTTACGATTGACTGGATAAATTCGCAAAGTATACATTCAGAGAGAAATTTCTTTTATAATTTTCTAAAATAAATATTTTTTCAGTTCTTATCTATCTATATAATTACAAGTTCTATTTTGTTTATTTACTAGTGAAGAATAAACAAAAGACGGAGATTTTTACATTATTGTCTTTTTACGTTAAATTGTGATTTGTTTGATATTACGAATGAGTAATATATTTGAATTTCACGCGAAGGCACAGAATCCTAAATAGGCAATTTTATTTCGGATATTTGCTTATAGATATTCCTTATTCAATTTTTCAATGTATTCTGATTTCACATCGTATGCAAAGGGAAGCAACACCTTCACGAATATGATAATTTCTTTATATATGTAGATTTTTCCTTTAATATGCCTATTCTTATTATTTCATAATGAACGGCCCCGGCTCTGCATGGGTATACTTATTGTGGAATTGCGTATATAAATGTTGTGTTTTTATATAACGATATTTATTATATTTATAGTTAAATATATTTTCTTTGCTATTTGTTCACGATATAGCAATAGTATATAATAATTACAAATAAATGCGCTATTAACAAAAGCACTTTATTTCTTCAGTACGTGTGTTGTCGCTAACAACTGTTCTCTGAATTATGAACAACGTAGTCGCCTCATAGGAAGCGTTATTATTATAATTATTAAGTGTCTACAGTTTGTATTAAATTCTTAACTACATACATGTTTGCCTGCCTAGAAGAAATTACATCAAGTCATACCAAATGAACGCAAATACGTAGGTGGACATTATTCACTGTGGCAACGTTGCCCGATATTGACAAATGTTCATGTATTCATCAATAGTGCATGAACAGAATACGAGCAGAATAACGGAACAGAATATCGGAAAAATAATCTATATTCCAATCTATACAAATAAATAAAATTGAAGTGTTTGTTATAATACCCAATTAACAGCTTTTAACCTAATGCATATGCAAGTATATACGGTACTTACATCAAAAAATTAATAAAAATAAGTCTGTTAGTCTGTTTGTACTTCTTAAATTTTGAAAATACTAGACCGATTATGACAAGACTTGCACTCGCAGATAGCTAATATCATAAGGATTACTTTAAATTTATTTAATATAATAAATAAGGAAGTTTAATTACACACGGACTAAGTGGAGATAAGGCGGTAAACTGATGGTAATCACTTTTAATTTTTGATGATTAAACATTACATTCTCAATGTAGATTTAGCTGATAATGATAAACAAATAAATATACAAGTTTAAGAGTATATGGTAATTCTTCATATTTATTCTTCTTTCAAGCTGCATTTACTTCAACTTTCTACATATTGCGAACATATAAGCTAGGTACCTACTACTTATTAAATTATAACAATAATATAAACAACTCTTACTAAATAATGTTAATACAATTCCAGTATAATAAATGAATAAAGTATTAAATTTAATTCTCTCACCTTCCTCGCCAAAATTTCTAATTTTACTCTTTATTTATTTGGAAAATCTTAAAAAAAGTATCTATTGCATTTTGAACAACCATTTCGTAACTTATTATTAGTTAGTATTATTATCTTCATAAATTATGTAACCATGTGGAGATAAATTATTATATCTTATCTCATCTATTTTATATCACATATACTATACATTATATAAGTACTAACTATACAAGCTATGTAAATCTTTCTTATTCAATCTCGCATAAATTAGGCAAGTAACTGGATTTGTATGAAATTTGGTGCATTAGATAGACCATGTTTCGGATTAATGGTAGATACGTGTTCTGGGTAAAATATGAAGATACGTTCCCGCTCCATACCTAATTACAAATTAGGTATACGCATACAAAGTGTCAAGCACTCGCTTTGTTACTTAACAATTTTAATAGCTAAATATGGTTTCAGTGTTATACTTATGTATAGAGTACTTCTTTAGTACATCATCTAGGTGCTTGGCAGTCAATAGAGAAATACTTTGTATGGCTTCATTAATGAATACACTCCCTTGTTAGTAATTGTGATTGTAAAAATGGAAATGTCTGTATTTATGTATTTGAAAATCTTTCTTGTATACGGTATATTATATTAGCTGCCTAATTAAAATAATAATCAGCACCATATATTATGAGATTCGTTTGGTACTCTGTATAAAATAAAATCTCTCTAATCTAATAAATCTCTAAAAAAGTTTTGGTAAGATGTGGTTGACATTGTTGGTAATATAATTGATTATTGGACTGTACCTACTAAAGATATGGTCATCGAATTATAAAAAAATAAGAATATAGCAAATTTTGTAAAATATATTTTATTATATTATATTTTAATTTGCTGAATGATTAAATTCAAAATATGTTTTATATATTTATATTGTTTATATATTACGTGATAACGTTAGTTTTTCAACGAAATTGACGGACATTACCTCTATTTGTTTTCTCTTCGTTTGTAAATCCTAGCTATACAGTGGCCTCAGCAGTTAAGTTGTGATTATCCTGATCCAGGATTATCCCGATTAGAAGTTTAGAGAACGAGAGCATCTCGCATGACTCCAAATATTTGGTAACATCACTAAAAGCGACTAGAGATAATGCAAGTCAAAGGTATTTTGTTACTTGTGTAAATCAGCATTTACTAGCACTACAATGCATACTTTAAATTTCAGATGAAATATTGCGCAATGAAATAATGAATATAAGATATACAAAGACTAATATTAGTAACTATTTAGATAAATGAAACAAAATTTTAAATTAAATTACCCATTGTGAATGAACGACCTCTGGCGGCATGGAATTTCTTCTTTTGTCATTCAGCGTAGGATTAAAAACGCCATCTAGTGCATGTATTTGAATTTACTCGCTACCGTCTGCTGCAGCGTGCTTCTTAGTGCATTGCCAATTATTTCTGCACTGGACACTGACCCTTACAATTAGAAATTAGTTTAAAGTTAATACAATAAATATTAATCCTGTCAGATTAGTTTAGGTAAGTAATAAATACAGCGGAAAGCCGCCATTACTCTTAGTTACATTGGCGTTTGTGGGTTACAATTCATGACTAAATATGTAGATACTTATATACAAAATTAATTAATATTAATATAATGTAAATATTACTGTTACGAGTATTAATGTCACAGTATATGGAAAAGGATTCCATTTTAATAATCCTGCCTTTAAGCCAGTTCCTAACATTGTTGCATTCTCCTATTTTCTTTTTTTTTTAGGATCTTCAAAACTTTCATTTTATTATACATGTATTGAGTCTATATAGATGGAGTAATACAGTTTTCAACTAACTTTAAAGATGAGAAGGAGGTTATGAATTTGAATATCAATTTTACATTTGAAAAATCTATAGGGATTTGAACGTGTATCACGTAATTGATGCTTTGGCCGTATTTGGGACTATTTTATATACTTTTACATAATGTATTAATTTTTTTCAATGTGTTTTGTTCATGGAAAATAACTTACAGAAATTTTCAATCTATTTTTCTACATCAGCTGGCGTTTGATAGCTAAGAAAATTTGGCATTCATTCTACGGTGTCATGATGCCATTGAGCTGATCATATATTGAAGTTGGAAGATAGCCACAAGAACTTCAGACTAAAATAATAAAATCCCATGTAGTTTCGACTTATTAGATTTCTCATGATGGCTGTTAGATATTATAGTATATGATCATAGAGTAATTGAAACACGTTAATGTATGTAAAATATCGTTTTTTAATATAACTTTAACTGTAATTAAAGTTATCCTAAAAAACATAATATGAATCAAAAGTGATAGTTATATAAAACGTCTTAAAATATTCAAGTGAAAAACATTTCATGGGCATGACTATTTAATTTAATTTCAAAATTATAATTTTATGTATTTAAATTGGTCATAGGAATTGGCAATAATTCAATGTAAAGCTGAAAAACACTGCCTTATAAAAGCTATATATATTTAAATTGTTTAATGTTACTCTTTCTTGTTTAGAAATATATAGCAACAGCGATCAATAGCAGGAGAGTTTCCAAAATCTCCTATTAAGATACGCAATTTAAAGAAACCCAAAGTTTTATAGCTAGCTGATCTCACTTTTGGGCAACCAGGACCTATTGATGTTCTATCTATTAAATAACCAAGTGTTTTCATCGTCGTAATTTTTATATCGCTTTATTTTATATTTATTTCATATATTAATGGATTTATTTAAGCATGTCGTGATACATTAAAATAAAAACACTTGTCAATACGTTTCCCCTAACATTCAAATCGTATATGGCGAGATCGCAATATAGATCTACCATTAAATGGTAAATTACTAGATGGTAGATCTGTACTCCGATCTCGCCATATACAATACATGTCACCAACTGGCTGTTATGCATCGTCTACCGTCGCCTACTCCACAGGTAGTGCGTTGACCGTTCGCTTCACTGCAATAGTCGTCAGTCGATAATTATGTTGTCAATTCAAAGCAAACGGTTTACACAAAGGGGATTTACGTCAGATCATCCGCTTTTTGTGCTTCACAATAGTCGTTACGCGATTCGTTACAGAACACAAGTACAAAAGTCAACAATGCAATGAAGTACTCGTAACAGTAATATAGAAATTATAGAAGTACCATTGTATAAATACAATTATTATGTTATTTAATTAGTTGAATACATTATCTGAAATATTGGAGAGTTATGTTTGTAAGTTCCTAAGTTTTTACTCATGTCTCAGTCTCACCTATATCAGCTGTTAAGCAAAGGCAATGAAATTGCATTTATGACTAGCTACTCGCCCCGGCTACGCGCAGGTGTACATGTATTATATATATATAAACCTTTCTCTTGAATTACTCTAACTATTAAAAAAACTGCATCAAAATCTGTTGCGTAGTTTTAAAGATTTATCCGTTGCGTAGCATACATAGGGACAGACAGCGACAGCGACTTTGTTTTATATTATGTAATGATGATGATGTCTTTGTTCCTCGTAAAGGCAACACATGGGCGATATTATCGTCACATGATAACAGAAGTGATATCTATATTACTGTTAATTTATATAGATGACAGTTACCACTTACTATCAGGTAAGCAGTAAGCATATTTGCCATTCCGTTACAAAAAGAAACCGTTACCATTAGTTTAAACGTTATTAACAATTAGCTATTTAAAAATAATTATTTCTTAATTTCATAAAAAAGTGGATATTTTTTTTTAAATATTAAATAATAACAAAAACTAAAACAGGAACAATAAAAAATAAACACTGTCCTTTTGCTGTTTAGGTCTTCTATCAATTGTTTAGGTGATAACGGTCTACACAAATTTCTTTACACAGAATTTGATGACCTAGGTCGTCTAGTAATTTTCTTCCCAAGCTCGCGGTTCCGATTGTACCGTACAGACATTTGAATTCATCAGTAAGTTAATACATTTGTATTCGTAAAAAGTTAATACATAGGTACATATTATATGTATGTATTTACAAACAAATTATCTATGTATTTGTATTAGTTATCTAGTACCCGTAACAGAAACTCAGCTTACTTTGGGACTAGATAGCGATATGTTAATTATCTTGAAACATTATTATTACTATATCATTTATAAATGAACATTTTTCATCGAATTGCTGTATAACAAGAGCAACAGTTGTACCATTTTTTGATCTTCTAAATAGATGTAGGACACAAGTACGCTCCCGTGCGAGGATTCGCAGTTAATACTGAACGGTATCAATTAAAACTGTCTCGTCTGATTTATATTATTGCTTTGGCAATTGATTACATTACGCCAAATTGACCACAATGTATGTGAGTTTCACGGGTGCACATCGCATTGAAAAATACGTGAGGATAATTTAATTCGAGAAATATATTTTGTTTTTATTATTCTGATAAATAAATATCAATTTAATTCTTATTCTATAATTTACAAAAAATATATAATATCTCATTATATAGCACTCTATTGTAATAGATACTTATTGTTATAAATTCTTTATTCTTTTAGCCAAAATTACGTATCTCTGCACATCCCAAAGTTTGAATGGGAGAGCATTAAGTCCACTTTTTGTGCCAAGTTTAGTGGTGAATAAACCAAATAAAATATTCTATGCCATTTTTTATAGGTTTGTCAATTATAGTTGATAAAGACCAAAGATAGAGTTCGTAAAACTTGCCTACTTACTTAAGTCTGTCTTACCTAAGTATTTATGTTGCAAGTAGCTTACTTTACACTTTGGAAGGTCAGATATAGAGAATAATTCCCATTTTCCATCATGCTCGTCAAAAGTTTGTTTTTATTCTAGACACATAAAACATTTTATTACTACTGTGGCTATTACAAATTAAGACCTGATATAATATTCTATCCATCGAGGTATTCTAGGTAAACGCATAAGCAATTTACATCAAGTAGCTAACACTTAGTTATATCTTCCTGTGGAAGTTTCAGAAACTCCTTGATTAGTCGCCTACGCAAAGAAATGTAAGAAAGTTTCAAAGTTTCTAGCTTAAGTTTAGACTATGTGATAGCACATTAGTCAGACGTTCGGGACGAGTCATATACAGAATACAGAATTGCATAAAACTACAGAAACACCATTGATCAAAAATATAATAAATGTATGTTATCTTTTCCGTGTGTTTTCTACTTTTGTTCTTCTATAACTATCAATCATTCACTAATTGTATTATCTACCCTTACACTGAAATTGCATTGTCATCGACTCATGTAATTTCACTTAGTGGGCTCTTTAGGTGTATATTATTTGTAAATAATTTTCTGCTAGTCACCCCATGTAGGTACTTAGTCAGTAGGAACTGTAGCTTACTCTCCAGGAAAATTTATGATAACAAGATAAAAGTTTTTTCATCTGTTTGTTTTGTTTGATTATTAAATTATCTACTCGTGGTCATGAATTTAGATTTATATTTAAATCAAATAAATAATATAAATGATCAAAGCTTGCATTGCATTAAATAAAAATTCAAGTCGATCATATAAAATATATACAGAATCAAGATCAAAGGGAGTTCATATATATCTCTATTACTATCGGTTTATATATGTATATAGATTATTTAGTTGATACTAGTTTATGTAAAAAGGTTTATATATATAAATCTAACTTTTGAATTTTATTCTTCTATTTGTAAAGTTCTATTATTATATGAAATACAAATTATTCCAGAACGACGCAGGCTATATATGTACTATACATATACATAGCTCAACCTGGTCGAACTCTGAATGAACCTTTAGTGTTTTGTTGGATCCTAGCGCTGTAAATTATTTATCTTTTATTTGACTACATCTAAATGACTAAGTTTCTCTTCATTCCTTATTTAATACAATTCTAAAGTTGGTCAATACACAGATACAATGAAACTACAGTAAGTACTAAGGAACTAAGAGCGGTAGGTCGAAAATAGTAAAATACATATAAGTTTCTGAAAAGATATTTTTTTGACACGATAGAATACACTAGTCTCTTTCGTTGCGATTTTTTTAAATAAATTAAGTAGAATTACATAGACTTTGTGAGTAGCGCTACTTACAAAAAAGATGTATTTAATATAAGAAAACGATGATGAACACATTTTTAGTTTCATTTATGATATTTTTGTGAATAGAGAAGAGAATTGCAAATAAACTATACATGTATTTACTAAACTTACCGTATATGCTTAAAATTGTTTAGGTATCTATATTGTGTGGATGCTTAGGTACTTTTCCTCTGTCACTATCATATTAGGGACAAGGATAGTTCACAATTCACTTACTTGTATGCGAGTAGCTTGGCCTTTCGCTGTTGTTTCCATTTTCTTGAGAGAGTAGCATAAATTATAAACGCAACTGTATAAAAATGCATAACGCATGAAGTTTCGCTTACATGCATTTTGTCGAACATAGTATTCTTTTTTTGATGCCAGCAACTTAGACCGAAATATAGAAAGACTATAATACCATAATTTATTTGTTTATTCATGGAATTAATCCCATTAATAAAGGATCACAATTCACAATATTTTTTGTGAGAACTTATTGTAAGTGATATCTTCTAAAACTGAAAGAATTTCGATTCACCTTATAATCAAAACCTTTGATTTCTTTGCTCTTGTTTATACCATTGTATGTACATATATAATCATTTGTCTACTTTTCTACAGAAAAATATTACATTTAATTATCTAAAAAGTATCTTTCACATTCAATGTTTTATTAAAATAATTAGGTAAATATAATCTCTAGTTAAGTCATATATTAATACATTGTTTTTACTCTATGACATATTTTTGAGCAATACTGTAATCTCATATGAAAGTAAAATAAAATTAAACAGCGTGAACTGAGCTCTACTAATTCAATTAAGGATTTATTTGTTTAATATAAATTAGTTTACATAAGTATGACTTCGACTTATTCTGAATGAACCGCAAAATGTAATTGACAACCCTTGCCATTAGGGAGAGTGGGTTGTTGGTTAAATTTCTGAATGAATGATGTCCAAAGTCACCGGTTTTGGGTTTAAACTAACGCAACTATGCGTGACGGCATACTTCTCATACTTTACAAGAATAATTTGTGTAGTTTGTTGTATTCGTAAGCAAATGAAATGGCCCGAACATTCGGTTAGAACTCGTTAGCGAAATGCTGCCGACTCGATGTGAAGTTAATTTTGTATATAACATTTCGATAAATTTAATATGGAATTGATTTATATTATTATTAACGAAATATTTAAAAAACTTATTACTGTGTTATACTTAGAGGTGTTAATTGTTAGCACTAAATGTCAAAATTAGATTTGAATACCTAAAAAACTACAATAACAAAAAAAACTATAAAATGCCAAAAAAATGTATGTAGTTAAAATGTAAGTTTATTATGAAATACGTTACACGCATACTTATAGTATGCGTGTAACGTATTTCATAATGTATTTCAAGAACGTGATACTTAGTAACGTGTAAATTAAATAAAGTTTTTTATAAAAATAAATAAAATCACTACTCACAAAAAAGTAGTCAATTGTTCAGTTCCGAAAACGCAATAAATTTTGCTAATATACTCATATATATATTTATCTATAGTAATTCAAGTAGGGGTCAGTTACTATAGCAACGTGGGTGATTCCTGCTTAGTTAAATATTTTCAGGAAATTCACGCAGCTGAGTAGGGTCGGTGGCCGGCAAACCCAACCGGCCTGAGAATTCTGGCGATTGTGATGATATATGGGGGCGCATTATTTTCTTATCTTTTCTCTTTCTAACTCCACCACCCATACTTCATTCTCGTTCGTATTATAAACGTTTTACTTTTCATATCTCGTAATAGACGCCTTGGGCCCGAATGGTGTTAGTATTACGTAAATTTCGGGTAATATGTCATAGTCACAGAACGCTGAGAGCGTTCTCAGACCCTCGTGATGATTTCATTTTGTGCGGAGAACGATATAAATTAATTTTTGTTTGAACATGATTCAAAGGAAATTGTTTCTCGAAAACGATACTGTATTGTGTTACTGCAGCAAACAAAGCCGCAGACGAGACGGTCGTTGAAAATGTTTTCTTTCGCTAAAAATATTTGTCAGGTCTTTTCATAAACATTATAAGTAATTGACATAATTAATACGAAGATAATTGTTATTTTAATTAGAAATTATATTAGAAACTAAATAATAATCGTCCCATTAATTTTCGTGGAGTACGTGAAAACATACAATTCATACTTCACAATTATTTACTAAGCGAGAAACGTTTTGTATCGTATTTATTTTTCCTTCTCAAAAGACACTTGTTGAGTCATTTCAACATGTACCTATTACATATATCCTGTCCTTTGAGTAAATCAAATAGGTACCTTACGATTATTATGAGTTTGGGTGTTTTTTCTGGTAACTGAAAATAAACTACGACCTGTGTGTATTAAAGGTAAAATTTGTGTGTATAAGTATTTGTTCGTAATTCCTTTGTTAAGTTTTGTGAGATATAAATAATTTCATACTTTTTTTGAGATAAAACACTCGGTATAACAAAATTAGTATACAAACTATGTAAATAATTTGATTAAAAATATCATAATTTATTCATAATTGGACATATATTGGATGTAGACCTACACCTAATGTTATATGCACACCCATAAAAAGGACAAAATTAGGGAATCATCTCCATTTTTAAATGTATTGATAATAATTGATATTAAAAATTGATTTTATACAGTCACAGAAAGTCTCTTGAAAATATCTCTGCGATATTCTCAAAATAGTATTTATGTACGACGCATAGGTAATTCGATGCCTCAGGGTAATTTATTTATTTCTACGCTACTGCATCTGCTTGGGCAGCTGTGACGCATTTCCATAGTTTTAAAAGTCAAAATTAAGTAACAGTTATATTAAGATGAAGTAAACAAGTTGACCTTGTAGGCACCTTGAATAGTTAGTGTTGTTGTGTCGCGATTTTAGTGGAATATCATTTCACCTTTCTCAGACCTTCTTATTCTGGTCTATTCAGTCTGGATTGGCTTTGGCATTATTATTATAGTAATGTGATTAGTGATTTTTCTTACTTCTTTCTTTTCTTTTCTTTCCTTACCTATTTTAAGATAATTATTTGGTATTTGCATACGTTACTGCTATGAAGAATAGTGTACAAGAACTACCTAGAAACTATTTAACATGCTGATGTCAGTTTCACATTAGGAAATATTTTAGTAGTCGCCGTATTTAAATAACAAAAAGGTTTACTTTGAGTATATCTATACATCCTAGTTGTGTACTATATACTAGTTTAAGATAGCTGAGTTAGTTTAATTCACAACTTTCTACAGCTTCTTATTATTATTTACTAACTAATAATTTTAATATTAATAACTTTAGTATACATAAACATACATACATGTATTTTTCTTAACAATATATTGATATAAAATCATGTATTTAGAAATAACACTATTACTATTATACTACCGTCTTATTACTAATATATATTTCAGAAAAGTACATAAATAAATTGCATTTACAAAATGTAAAAAACAAATAACGTACAAGTATTTTAACATAATAATATGAAAGTAATAAGATACATATCACTGGCTGATATAAACACAAAGGAATGACCTGACTTAAATTTGATAATATAGCTAGCACTAGCACTTTGTATACTTCAAATTAAATCAGCTATAGCAAATACTGTAATTTCATGTAAAGTGGTACAAAAAATATGGAAATACTGTTATTGTGACCTATCTATACACCTATATCTAAGCCGTGATTACCTCTATTGGCATCAA
Organism: Achroia grisella; assembly: GCF_030625045.1. Classification (NCBI taxonomy): domain Eukaryota; kingdom Metazoa; phylum Arthropoda; class Insecta; order Lepidoptera; family Pyralidae; genus Achroia; species Achroia grisella. The sequence continues at coordinate 3,130,654 of NW_026712938.1, forward strand.
ATCGTTTATGTATTAATTGATTTTTATAGATTTTGCAATTAACCTTAATGGGCGCAAATTCAGAATAATTAATTAGTTATACTAAACACTTCGTTTCACTTCGAAATCGAAGCAATCACAACCCAAAATCATAATCCTACCTTTTTTTATAAAAATCTGTTTCTCTCACTTTGGACTTGACGACACTAACCTTGAATCATAACCGAATCATAAGTGTATATCTGAACATATTGCGACCTAAATATGCTACGTCGATAAGAGATAAACTTTCATGACCAAATAAATATCATATGTAACAGTTTTTCTGTTTAATTTTTCTATGAATACCAAATTAGACGTCAGTCTCCTGGTGGAAAATGATAATCGTCGTCTGTATAAATGAACACCACCCTGAATATGACAAAGTTAATTTATCATCGTCATTTCATCTGACTCTATACTCTCCAATTTCAATGACATAGGTAATATCTTATCCTTGAAGATATTGTTGCAAGTTACATGGCGACAGGAATAAGTGAGATAAGCATTTAGAAGACTTACTATAAAGTTTCTTCATTGCCAATATATTTATTTTAATTGTAAATGTAAATAACAAAATATTGGAAATTATTAACAAATATATAGTGGAAATGTTATATCATGACGTAACTATGGTAAGCAGTCCTATAAAGATTGCTCGAATTGCTCTATACTTCTGTCCTGTTCCATAGAATAAAATAAACAGTAGGTGTAATTTAATTTAATCACTATTTTCCTATTAGTTTTTAAATTACCATTTTAATATCATTATTTCATTATTTTCAAACTATAGTTACGTGGAGATCTAATATTGGAAGAACGTCTAATGTTTGACCTCATTCATCTTACGCATAAACAACTACTCCTATTTTATACAACTAATTTTCTTTTTAAATTTAAATTTATGTATTGTTATTACTTATGTCATTTGTATTCTAAACGCAATTGTAAACCACTTTATATTATAATTTTAGAAGAGTGTCTAGTTTGTTTTTGTATCTTCACTGTCGAGAACATATTTCTGAACCCACATAAGTACATTTTATTTCACAAAGATACAGACCGACCAACAAATCTGCACAATATTTTTACGGGATGAATAGAAGAATAAAATCATATCAATTACAAAATGTCTAGTCTAAGTCATACAGCTGAATTTTTATCTTTGTAGACGTTTGAAAAATATTGTGTGTCGAAATATCTACTCAAGATAGAGTATTTAATTAAAAAAATAAACAGTATTCTAATCTTCATGACTAGAGACTAAAGATTATTTTAAATAATATTTTGTTTTTAACGCACTGATTGTGCTTAGACTGTGCTTACGTGATGGAAGCCACAACGGAAAATAAAATTGATATCGCTCCGCCGCGGGCGTTCCGAGAAAAAGCATTTCGAAATAAATGACTTTTTAAATTTCATCGTTGCACACAGTTTCTCTATCAATTGTCGAGGCTCGCTGTACGTAACTGGATTTCGCGACGGGCATTTATTGTGTGCGACATACAAGATCGCGACTTTTATATCACGGATGTTGATAATATGAAATATAAAGGAATACGAGCCTGGACGTATTGGCAATCAAAACAATTTCATTTTGCACAATGAAAATTAACTGTTTATGTTGGAAACATTTGTTTTGTTTTTTTACTTAGTTGTTATTAAAACTGAAGATGAAGAATCAAATATCTGTACACCTATAGTATATTAGATATTAGAATATTATTATTAACTACTCTGAAAGCGGTAAAAAATTTAAATATTAAAAATTTTTTTCTATAAAAACTGACTTAAATCTTGACGAAATGATGTACTTACTATAATATAAGGTTATATTAAGAAAATGCTAAAACAGTTGGTTATAAATTGGTTAGGATTAATAGGAACACATTAAAACATAGAAATGACGACCAAGTAACATTAATTTTGAAGTGAATAATTCTAGACAAACTGAGCAAAATCAGACTATAACTTTGTAAAACAGATGTATTTCAAATGAGCACGAAGGTGGTACTATTCAAGTAACAGTTTAAATGTAATAGGCATCTGGATGCCCGCAATTTCTGCTTCTGACATGAACTCAAAACTGACAAGAACTTTCATACAATGTGTTGCTTAATACTTTCATACAAACAATAACGTATGTATATGCTTACTCCAAAATTAATTTAAATTACCGTTAAACACGCAGAATTGTTTTTCTGTTTATCAGAATGAGAAATTTAAAAGTTTGTAATGGTAAATGTAAAAACAGTAATGTTACTTATTCTGATATTTAAAGTGGCTCTTACCTTTTGTAGAATAAAAATATTGTCGTCTTAAAATTGTTTTCTCAGTTTGTAAATTATATATAGATAATAAAAGTACTAAATAGCTAATAGAAATACTGAAATATTTTTATATAAATATATACATAAAATAAATATTTACATTTATGTTATTTTGCATTTAGAAAATTTTACACGTAGAGTAATACAAACAATCATATTCATAGATACAAAGGTTTGTAGCGTGCGAGAATCGAACACGGGAATATTGGAAGTAAAGCTACGAACCGCTTTACTTCCAATATTCCCGTGCTAAAGGGCTAAACCAACAAGATCATATTACTTAAAATACACATGTAGTTGTGTCGATGTTATATGTTGTATAATCTATATACCCACAGGATATTATAAAACTACCTAGTTACAAGTTACTAAAATAGGCAGATACATAATAAGGCTTCGCTGTAACCATTAAAGACGGATATTAACGATTTCGGAATCTTTGACAACTGAGTTTACTGACAGTAGCTGTCAAAACAATTTTCAAAATTCTCGACAGATGCCCGATTTCTTAATCTACCCGAGATCAGGGCAACTGGTTTATATCGTTGAAATTTATGAATATATATATATGTATTTTATAACTTCAATGTTGTATAATGTAACTTTAATATACTTACTGTTTATCTATGGTTTCTAAATTATTACTTGCATATTTTTATCATCGAAGTATGTAATAAACAAAAATAAAGATATTGCTTAAAGAATATCTTTTTCAGATTCAGATCAGAAGATTCAATTTACTGATTACTAGTCAAAAACAATTACGACAATCTATAATATATAGAATAGCAAAAGATAATAATAGAAAGAAAGAAAGAAAGAAAAATATTTTAATGCAATGTAAAAATACAATATAAACAACAATTATTATATATATTATGGAAAATAAAACATTTTCTTATGTTAATATTACACAATTCGTATTTCAAAAAGGATTAGATTAGAGCAATAGTACCTAATCTAATTAAATTATATACAATTTCAAACAGTACTATCAGTAGATTCCATAATAAGACGTAGTAATAAACATACCGGCGCGGCGCGGCGGAGAGATCTACAAAATAGCACAATAACTTTTCAGTTTTATCTTGAATTAAAGAAAAGCTGAAATGTGTATACCTCTCAATATATTTTGATATATTGACACTAACTGTGTGTGACGACGTGCTATAGTGCAGTGCAGTGCAGTGCAGTATTACGTATGCACGAGGGTGGATAAACAAATTGTCGTTCGCTCATCTCATTAACGTCACTCAGAGCGCCGGCGACGCGCGACACGGAGGAAGCTCGTGTTTTTGTCGCTTGTCGCTTGTCGCCAGGTATAAGTTTTCTTGAGTGACGATGCAACGGATATTCGATTACATTTTGTTGCTTATGGTTGATACGTTAACTAAAATAAAATTATTTCAAAGTGCTTTGTAGTTATTTCACTGTATCATTTTACGTTGAAGTTAAGACGAAATAAAATTAGGATTCTTTCTACGAAGGTTATATTCATAAGAGACTAAATATGAGATTGCAATATCAGAAGCGTCAAACTCGTGATGCCGATCTTGCTATGTGCTACGAAGATATCGAAATACTTAAAGCAAGTATTTCATATGTTTATAAAATATATTAAAAATATCGATAAATTAAAAAAGATATAACTTATTAAGAAATCATTATGTAATTACTACACAATTAATTAAAATTAATATGAATAGTAACATATTGCAGCTACATTATATTTATTTACTGCCATGCGCTGCCATACTATATGTATTTAAATTACTATTATTATTATATATTTATAAAGTATATAGTGGTATGTAAGTATCCGCAGAATAAGAATAACAGCGTCGTGGCACCTCATCATGGCATATGCTGAGCAGACCACATTAGCATTACTAGATTTCGGGAGAACCTAAAACAATTCTGTTATTGTAGTTTGTTGATATCCAATTTGAAATTGGTATATGGAGTATTTTTCACTTGTCTATTTTATGGAAGTATTTTTATTAAAATAAAAAGAAAGAACATATGTTTTTTCATAATGTTAACACAATTGAAGCATTGGTGCAAAAAAAATATTGCATATACCAAATTTCAAATTTGATATCAACAAACTAAAACAACAGTATTGTTTTTAGTTTCTCCTGAAATATTTTATTCTGAGTAATAGTGCCTAGCTAACAATAAGGGAATATTTCTTTTATGGTATACAACCGTGGCAATGTCGTTAGTTGTATGCAGATTTAACAAAGGGGATTCACATTTGGAGCGCGACAATTAGAGTTGTAAGTTGAGCGTAATGGCTGATGATCTTGGCTGTCACAACCCGTTATTTCCATAAGTCACGTAGTGCCGTCATTACGAGCGGGAAGGGCTATGGCTGTATTCTGAGAGCTTGTTGTATCGGTTATATTTAAAACTAATATATATATAATGTTAAATTTATATTAATTTTTGGTTCTGTTTAAACATAATACTGTATGTATGCAGTATCCAGCTACGGTATACTTTATACGGCATGTAGGTTATGTTTATAACAACTAATTAAATCATGGCTATCGATGTAACTGATTGGGAAAATAGTATTTTTTAAAATGAAAAAGTTAACCAGATTTAGGATATATTTATCGGTTACCACATTAATTAATACCAAATTACAATTTAAATTAATTACACATATTTGACCTTACCCTTCAAGTTCAGCAATAAGTAGGTAGATTATTTAAATAAAGGTTTATTCAGTAATAGGATCTACTTTGGCATTGCAGAGGTGTGCAATTAATATGATGGAGGTCATATAACATGCATACATACTCGAAATAATAGTAAAAACCGCATCAAAATCCTTTGTAGCTCCAGAAGTAAGTAAGTGAAGAAATAATGAAAGAGTGAAGAAAATGACAGACAGTGAAGAAGATGGTTTGTACTATGTATAGATACAAGTCGCTGTAAATAAGAATTTTAGTAAAATATGTTTTCGTCCTAACGTTTTTGTACTATAGGTTCATTATATCAATTTGCAATCGTAAGTAAGAGTTAATTGTGAGTGACGCAGTACATGTTGCGCGGCGCTATCCTCTCAAATTCGATTACGAATGCGTATCATGATGGGATTCCGGAATACGGACACGGCCGGCCCGCTGTCACTCCCTGTTCAAGATCATGGCCTCTCTGGCGGGATTATGTATGTGTTCAGAATGACAATTAGTCTTGAACAAACAGTGCACAGCGAACTACATTCGGTACAAATAAGGACGCTTTTACAATTTATAAACAGAGATAAAGTCGACATCCATATTTTTATGGCGCAATAAAACGCCTCGTTGGTCCAGTAGCTTCAGTATCCGATGGTGATAGTGTTCAATTTTTGGATGATTTATTAGAGACTTTTCTAAAGAATTTTAGATAACCGATGGTAGGAGCTTTTGTTTTACGTACAACTAAGTATATATACCTACCTACCATTTTCATTGCTGATAACTTAAAAGGATTAGGAAGGCTTGTGTGTAATCCCCGGATTAATACTTAATTTGATCTTCCCTTTTAGGTACCTATCTATTTTGTACACGTCTATTCTACTCTTATTTAGTGTGGTTATTAAATGTATCATTCATTTTGCTTATTTAATAACTAAAGTTAAATAGAGTGTTGATAAATGAACACAGTCGATAATGTTTTCAGTTCTGTAAAATTATATTAATAGAATAAAAATGTATTGAACAACTTACAGTATTATCTACCTATTAATAGTCCGCAGCTTACGCGATTCTGTAAGTACGTAATGAGGCGCGCTGGTCCTCAGAGGGCAGTACAAGGAGGCAGTGATGCGATCAACTCACAGGCCGCATCAGAAATCAATTAGGAACGGCTGGCGGCCACGACGTGCCTACCGCATGAATTATTGACGACGCTGCTGCTCGTCCACGTGGTAGCCGTTACTAAATAATCTCGACTCTAATTCGATTCAAAATCGATACCGAAGACAGATTATGCTATATTTGTACTCCGCAAACGATACTACAGTAATAAATACGTTTTGTGTACAAACACTAGACTGCAGTAATTGTAATGCTTCGTATTTGCCTGGCCATTTGTTCTACACTAATGTACATGCATTCTACAATAACTACCCTGTAATCGATTTCATATTTCGATTAGCCCCTCTTTCTCACTGAGTTTTCTATGTGATATATTTTTTTATTTTGATATAATCTTTAATAATAAACAATTATCTATCAAATATTAGTTTTTATTCTAATGCCAAACTTATAATTACAATATTAAGTTTTCAACAAACTCCTAGTAAATTTGAAAATAAATATAATAGTATAATAGACAGTATCTATTCATTCCTATTTAGTCCCCGTAATTATGTCTGCGTCATCAAGATAATAATTAACTGCGAATAAATAAATTAAGTTTATTCCGCTTTTTCCATCGCTGCATCATTGCTACATGTACTGGTATGTTGAATTTCATAACATTAATTAATAATATGGAAATACATTTAGTTAAAGACAATATTGTAATATTATAAATTTCTTACATTTAAAAATTAATGTCAGTATTTTTTAATGCCAATATATTGATTATTTAGATCAATGAACATAAGTGAATTAATAGTTGTTATCTAGTTAGTCAATTAGTAGGTGATTTGATACCTTTGTAACATAATCGGACAAGATTATGTTACAATCATACACATAAGTCAACTGAAGAATATCAACTTAATTTAAAATAAAATAATATGTATGTTTGTTCATTAACAATTATTACAGTTGTACTGTGACTGAATTTCCATTAAATAATAATGAAAAACTCGCCACTATGTATTGTTGATAAATATATTGTTTTCTAGGACAATTTTATTGTGAAAAGATAAAATTTAAAAGAATTTTTTATTAATTTTATTATATGAAATTTACAAAGGTACGTTTTAAAAATAAAATAATCAGAAAAGTTATATCGCCAACAACACTTATAAAGATAAATATGAATTTCGTATAATTATTTACAAATTTAGAAATAGCCAAGTGGATTTTGTATATTATTGAAGAAAATGTAATTAATGATTAAAATTCCTTTGGGCAAATCTAAGTAATAGATGAGATCATTTAGTGTAAATATTTAATTAAAATATATTCACATTCTATGAAATAGTCCGTAATAAATGTATAATTGGAATATTAAATAAGAGTCGAGACAGTTACATTGCTGCTAGAATTGCTGAGAATTATTGAACATCGTGACCTTGCAAGTTGAATGCTCATTTATTTAATCTGTACTGAATAAAATTGGTCCTTTAAAATTAGAAAATACAGAAATTTGGAAGTATAATAAACAATTGGTTCACATAATTCTATCTATGTGGTCTATTGATATCATCATAGTCAGCAATATCCGGTTTGATCCTGGCTTATGTACATATTTTTAGTTTTTTCAGGTTTTTTGGCTTCAGATTTATTATAAATTTTATATACATAATATTTCACAAATCATATATCACTTTTGATATAGTTTCAAGGTTTTAGTCAAAGGAGCAAATATATAGCGTAACATACTCATATATGACTATGTACGAGTATGTTATGTTACATCTTTGCTAAAAAGATACTCATTCTTGAACTTAGTTGCAAATAAGCACATAATAAATTAAGTTACAATATTTAATATCGTCGATTGATCTGATTTTGTTCGCTACATTTGCCGATATATTTCACGTGTTCAATCTCACGGGGATAATATTGAAGAAACTTGAAGTTCTTATTCAATTTAAACGTCTCCCTATATCTGGTCTGCATTGAGGGGTATAACTAATAACAAATTTAATTATCTCCGGGTACATTCCAAATTGACTAGTCGAGTTATGTGTTGTTTTGGCAAAAGTTTTGTTTGTGATAATACCAAGAAAACTTAAACTTAGAGTCAGTTTGGTGAATTCTGCGCAATTAAGTTTCGAGAAACATTAACTATTATTTGGATTACATAGAAACTTAATACTGACTTTGCTTAATACTTTAATATAATTATCTAATTATCCTCTTACAATGTAGTAGATATAGCAGTATTGATATAATAGTAAGTAGTAGAAGCAAAACACTGTAATTTCCTGAAGTAGCATGTCTGTGACATTATAGTATTTTTTCTTAATAAACTCGTATTCATTTAAAATTTTGTCAACTTTGAGAATAGAATTCTTATTTTTAAAACATATATATAGGAGTTTAAATAGTTGTTTACCAGCGAATGAGTTACGATTAGAATATAACAAACTAAAATGCATTTTCACTATATCCGAAGAAATTCTCGTTAATACCACGGTATAACACTGTACTAGGAGCTATAACCCGAAGCGTACCTATTGTATTAGACTAAAAACCAGGTTACGGTATTGTTATTGGCAGGTATCATTCTCTTTTTTCAATCGACTACTAAATAGAGTCGGTTCTTGATAAACTATTTTTTTAAATGTAGACAACACGATAGCTTCCCTATAAGTGAACGAATTTATATGTTTTTGCTATTCTGCAATTAACTCACGTGCTAGTTTCACAGATAAAGTTTTTATATACGTAGGTATGTAGGTTTTATGGATCTAATTGTACTTACAATAACTGATCTTTTTCATCAAGTCATCTCTTATGATATTCTGAGAGCAACTAAAATTAATTAGGTTACTTACCTACATGGTTTATTTTATCTAACTGGAACGGCAAAGAAGCTGACAGTTCACCTGATGGAAAGTAGCTACCGTGGGCTATGTATAGAAACTCAATAAGAGGAATGTTATTATGCCTTTATATGATAATTCCCGAGGACGAAGGTCTAATGTCCCGCCCCAAGTAATTTTACTCCGATATTTCATCCCTCAAACTGAAACATAGTTTACAAAGCAAAATGCTTATAAATAAAAATATCAACCTAGATGTGCAAAACTTCCAACACAAAATATAAACTGATTTGCTTAAAAGCATTCGCTGTATGGTAATGTTTTATAATTCAATTATTGTTTGCAGCCAATATATTCAGGCACGTTACTATAATTTCATTGGTAATTTTGCACTACAATATTCAAATGGAAGTTCTCATTATTAGTTAAACATGGAGAAAATAAATAAGTAACGAAAGGTTGTCGTTGTGTTTACGTGTCATCTAAGCACTTTGTAGTTAATTAAATATTTTTGAATTGACTTCAAAAAAGGAGAGTCTCTATTCGAAGGTATATAGGTAGGAAGGTATAGGCATATTTTATTTATTACTAAATTCACACACCCGTTATCAGTATAATAATAATAAGTCATTAGGTTAGTAATTATTATACTGCTATGCTATGTAAGCTATATGATTGTGTGAATTTATAATATTGATGGTCATAATACGTACATCTATACATAACAGAAATAGGTGAAGTAATGGAGCGAACTACAATAATAAAAATATATTTTGTTCTACTGGAATCAATTTTTAATTATCTTGTCGTTGGTGTACACCATGTTTAGAAAAGGAAGCGACTAGTCGCTCCTGATCCCGAGTTTTGAGGTGTGCCGCGGTCGTGACAGCGCATAGTAATCTGTCGACGTACGGAGACAGAAGTTATGAACACTCGGCAATATTGAAACTGTATTGAGATTAAATTGGAACTGTAAATCCTGGTTATTTTAGTAGGAGAATTCGACATGTGTCTGCATTGATTTAGTAAACTAACGGGAATTGGTGTCTTTATCCAAATCTGCCTTACGAAATCTATTTATATTTATAGATTTTGCTGTTTATATAAATAGATTTCGGTTATCCGTTTTTGGATGTACACTGTGCATTTATGATTTGGAGATATTATATCTGTATATGTAGTTGTCACAATGTGTCATCACTTGGACTTCATTTCCTCGACAAAAAAAAAACAGAAGTCTTTTTATTTCTATTACTATTACATTATATACTATTACAGTACTTTTGATTTCTATTTACTTCACTATTTTCCTAGGAAATTAAGTATATACAATATGGATCGGCTATCCTGACACATTATCTACTCAAACTTATCAGTTTAGAAAAACTTGCTGTATAATTCTTGCTCTATTTTTTTAACTTATTTCGAAGTTATAAATATCCCCATATATTTTGTAATATTATTATTATCATCATTGCCTTATTATATTATATTATTATTATATATTATATCATCATTATTATCTCTGCATCATACCTCTCGGGTATTCGGGTAAATCATTCAGGAACCTATATTTAAATGACGAACATGAATAAATTACATATACAACGTTAGAGTTAGAGGAGGAAAACAAATCCAGAATAATTATCTATATGTATACTAAAATATATTTGTATCGTTAGGTTTACAATGTTTTATTTTATTACATTTATGTAAACTTGTTTCTTTCTACATACATTGTCGACTCCAAAGCAAAAATGTTTCGCTGCGGGCTTCGATTTTAAAGTGCTTTTTACTGGAGTACTAAGTTTTGATCCTGTTTCGCGTATCGACAGTAAAATGTTTACAATCCCTATTTCCAAATTGTGATTGTTCAACTTATGTCACTGTATATTGCTGTCTGATCGCGCATTTTATGTTTGCTTGTTCATTTTAACCTTTCAATGTAGGTTTGCCAGATCATGATAATCTACCTCCGGAGACCGACAATTTCGTTTCCAATAAAAAGAATGAATATGCGAAGAGCTTCCCCGATAAACTTATCTCCAATTCTTTGACTTATGTACCTACGAAGGAAATCGCTTCATAATATATTGGTATTTGAGATTGAAGTCGACTGTGAAATATGGTTTATTGGTAAAGTTTTATTGCACTTGTAGCAGGTGTGATGAGATTTAGAGTCTTTCCTTTTATTGTTGTATCTAATTGCATGTATGTATGTTCATGAATGTTTCTGTAATACGAGGAATTTTCTGTAGTATTGTGTTTGTGAAAAAAATGTCGAATGTATATATGTACATTTAAACCAAATTCTTTCATGGTTTCGGATTTTGCGGTTTCGTAGTCGTCTATTCTTAACTACACGAGTATCTGAACTTTTCTAAAATATATATTTGTTAACTTTAATCCATTTAGTACAACAGATAATTTTAAAAAAATAACACAAAAACTTTATTCAACCACATTTTATTTGCTTTAATCTTGATTGCGTAAACCTGTTCGAAATATATCCTAATGCTCTGTGAACTTAAAATATCTTTGTATAGCAATTGTTATAGAAAACATATAATGATTTGTTTAGTCGAATGTACAGTGACAATTAGGAAAAGGAAAATTTCTGCCTAATATTTGTACCCTGAACCGAAATTTTATAATTATTTATTATTAACTCTAAGGCGCAACATAATTTAGATACTTAGTTATTATTTCTGGTAAGTAGGTAGGTATATGTTATGACATAGTATGGCCAAAAAAGCTGGTGGGTAGGCTACTTTTCTAAAATAAATTTTAGTATATGGAAGAAAATAAATTTACTAACGAATTCTGATTATTGATATTTATTTATTTTGTATTGATTTCGACCTCTGTCATTTTTATAGTTTACGTTTTAATCCAAATCTTAAAATTAGTAATACTCATGTTTAATGTTGATTTTCATATAATAATTAACATACTTTCATAAAAAATAAAAAAAAACAAATATCTAACATTATATTTTGGAATTTGATATAAAATAAAGGACTCTCTCTAACTGCGTAAATAAAACGTAAACTTAATAGTATAAAATAATGAATAACTTGTTTATTCAGTATTAGTCTATGAATAGCATATAATTTGAGAGCAATATACGTTTATGAGGTGTTACACAATACAAGCCGCGATATTTTCAATTTCACGAAACAATTATTCCGCCATGTCATCAATCGGATTCCCGCTTTGATTGCGCGGCAAATTCGTTTTGTTTGGACACAAAAATTGCAATATAAAGAGCTGCCACATCATTCCCTTTTGGTTTAACGTAGATTGCTTCCAAAATGTAATATTGTTTGCAATTCATTTTGAACAGGCGATTGCCCATTTTTATTCTATTTACTTTTTCACTTCGATACTAACTTAATATTTTGCAAAGCCGTAGAGTTCTAGATGGAAATAATATAACACGATATGCTTCAAGATTTTCTTCTTTCTTAAATAAATTACAAATTTTATTTTGGTGCGTAACCAAGCGTAAGCGTTTACGATGTATATCTATATCTGACATTATACGGTTAAACAATATATTTAATGAACAAAAATTTCTGTAAAAATATATTATTATTGCGATAATTGCATTTAATTGTATTTCGATTACACTTGTCTTGAAAATGGAATTTATATAGTTATCTTGTAATTTGTATCCACTATACACACACAATACACTTCAAAATATGCTCTTAGTTAACATCCTTTAGGATAAGGTAATATTTTTTTACAATTTATTTGTTATTTAGAAATACCTTTGGCACAACTAGGACAATCATTGTTACTTGTAAAATTACAGGTCTAAAATTACGTTATTTCTTTTGAAAATGTACACGTAGGTATACAAATATTCATCTTAGAATTGGGGAGGCTACGGGGGAGCTCTCTTTTTACGTCGCGACGTAATCAGTCTGCAGCCTCGAGCTAATCTTGATGCACTATTCTTAGACTCTGCTTGTTCGTGTTATTGTACTCTTTTCATGTTCGTATATTACTTCGTATATACTACCTACTTATATTTATAAAGATCATTCGAAAACAAACTAGGTTACCACGTTTCATTAAATGTAAACTCGAGAGTTCCTGCTTTGCATAATGACGTTGCGACTTATAACAGAGAAAAGATTTTTTCCTCATGGATATTGCGAAAACTTTACTAAGTTTTCTGTGGAGTAGTGACAACGTCTAAATCATAAATAAAATGCGAGCATTTAAAGCGGATGAAGTTTAAAGGACTTAGACTGGATGAAAGTTAAAAAGCGCTGCAATTCATGCAGCGCAGGTGACCAGTGGTTTATCAGCGCTCCGCAGGCGACGCGGGAGCGGTGTGGCGACGTCTCGCCTGCGACAGGGCTGCGGCGACCACACACCTATCGCGGGTCGGACCTCGGCACCGCGTCGTGGATAATCGTCTCATTTATAAAGTTTAGCGGGACAAAGCTGCGCGAGTTTTTGATTGAAAACAAACTTAGAAGGGACAGCCTCATTTGAATAAGTATTCTGCGAATAAAGTGTGGCTTTATGTTTTCCTTTAGGTGTTTTTTTCCCTTTGTTATGCAAAACAATGTTCCACCTTGTTTAGGTACTACAACACGCTTTATTTTTGAGTGAAAGACTCTTTTGAAGTTAAGCTTTCCTGTATAAATTATTTTATTTTCACTGTATTGTTCTAAAGAACCTTTTGAAACTTAAACCTAATGGTCGTTGTGACTCTTCATATTACAATCTCAGTTGATCATTGTCTAACTGCATAAAATAAATATTATCATTTTAGCTTGTTATTAAATTTAATGTTTGCATTTAGCCTTTCTATATATTATACATTAATTTCTTATGTTGATTTATTTTTTCGTATGAAATGAAGTCTAATATGTAGTGTATAAGCTCTCTAGATTGAAAAGGAAGCATCAAATATGGTATATATATAATATTAATCATACAAAAGTATAATTGAACAGTATCTTTATACACATACAGTAACGTAGATATATTCACGAAACAGTAGCAAAATCGAATGGATACGCGTATTCCATTAATCGACTGGCCGATTTGTGGTGGTCTGACTAATTACTGTCACTCCCACGACGATTCGCTAATCGTGGGACACTCGAACGAGTTAGTTGATGGATGCGATAATCAACAAGGGTGTACGAGGTAGCTGGTGAATGCGACATTTGGCTAATAAGCACTACTATGCTGTTAGAATGTGATAATTGAGCAACATGTCAATATAAAGTATATTGATCTAAGAGTATGTTGGTATATAATTGTGTTAATTAGCATAAGTTGAACACTCGAACAGAATATAGTACTTCAGTATAAGTCTCGACATACAACCTGCCTATAAATAATGCTACAGACGTTTTACAAATTAATAACTAAGTATCACTTGTAAGTTACCAATTGAAATGAAAACTCTTTTTCTTGCTTGATTTATTTTGCATGTACCTCTACAACCGCTTGTTTCGATCTATCTGAATAATAAATATACCTATCAGCCACTGACATTCTAGTGTTTTGTTGCAATATTACGTCGTCTATTATTATCGTACTCGTAATACATAGGCGGAATAAAAGTGACTTGTCGATAAGTATACACGATCCTCATGAATTTTACAGGCTTTATTATCTATGCTTATTTAAATTAAAAGTTCAAATTCTTATATTAATTAATTATTTTTTAAATAATGTGTAACACATTATAATGATATCTACCTCTCACTTTACTACATAATGCCATTCTACATAGCGACCGTTCTGACAAGAGCGTACCGAATAAGAAAAATGTTTCATAATAATATAAATACTGTGTATAATTAGTACCTAAATAAGTACTCTATGAAAGATGTTTAATATTCCAATCAAATAAGGAATAATCCACTATATTCAGTTTGCTATTGACATTTTGTGTGATAAACAATCAAATCAAATTTGACAAAAACTCTACGTTACAAAGTAAGTCTAATTTGAAGACATTTTAATTATATATCTTCAGTTCAATATATGTATATATACTTAGAGAGTGCTATCGAGTCCTAAAACAATTTTCGTAATTATTATCGCCTTTGAGAAGTTTGGTTTGGTGCAAATAAACACTTTGAAGCTATAAAATTAAATAGAATTGGAACTGTTATATCGTGACACGATCCTCCGTTTATACTCACAAACAAGTCACTTACGAACTCTTTTAAGTAATATTTAATGAAAAGCCGACCGACTTCACAACCGCAACAAAATTAGAAAAGATCAATATCAAAGGTATTTACTTATTCAGTGGTAATAGTAACAGCCATTGGGGTCACTTCAAGAAACACTAAATAATACTAACTGTTCTTATGTCACATTCTTAATTCTCTATACTATGTCCCATAGATAGACAGAACAGTTATAGTTATATTGCCTTGGATGGTTGTTTCAACCAAAAACTTTTTGAAATACGGAAGGTTTTTCAAAGAGTTTCTATAATAATAAATAAAATAAGAAGCCTCTTACAGATAAAGTTAAAATTTCTATAATATGTTTTATACATAAATCTACATACATTTTATTATTAAAATCTACCTACTTATCTGTATGTATAGTTTGCTTCTATTAGTAACTATTAATATATATTTATAGGAAATATTAGAAAATTTCGTAACTTTAAATAAATAAATAAAATTAAAACGCATTTTGACTCTATCAAATTATTTTATGAAGTGTTACCGTAATTAATAGTAACTACAAGCTATTTATGTACATATGTGACATAAATAGCTTGTAGTTACTATTTACCTGACTTAAAAGAAGAGCAAATTTCTTGATAAGTGTGTATTTCTTATTGTTACGGAGATGTGCTTGACTTAAAATTTAAGGGTTATGGCAATAAGAAAACTTCAACGTCACACTTAAAATATGATATTAAGTGTTAACTGGAGAGGTAACTAAATCACGAATAGTTGAGAAAATCCAATTATCGCTTGCACAATGGGTCACGAAACAATCTAAACTAAGAAAATTAATCTTCTGAGTCCAGCGAGGAGCACTGTCTGTGCAAACTTAGACAATGGATTTATATTTCATCGATTTGGGGTTATCGGAAGCGGACTATGACAAGTATCATATTGCATATCTATACATACTATTGTTGAGCATTTAAGCATAACTATTTTAACAATTTTGCATATACGTGTATTGCTTTTCACCAATTGTGTACAGATAATACATACATACAATAATAAAACTTCTAAACGAGCACTGCCTGTACATTAAATAAAGAACATATTACACACATTGTATTTTTTTTTTTTATACTACTATGGTGGCAAACAAGCATACGGCCCATCTGATGGTAAATGGTTACCGTAGCCTATGGACGCCTGAAGCACCAGGGGTGTCACGTGTTTTCGACCCTTAAGTTAATATACCCTTCTTGAAAAATCAATAGTCTTACCTCGGCGGAGTTCATTCCATTTAATTACCAAGGTAATTTTTTACATTTTTTCACGTTAAATCTAAAATCAATTTTACGGGTTTGAATTTTAATTTACTGATATATTTTAGTAGTTTGCAGCAGATGGTAGTTATTTCTTTATTAACGTATTAACTTTATTTAAGTTTACGTATTAAACTTATTATGTGAAAAGCTTTGAAATTCGAATAAGTGTATTTTTTTTTGTATCACTTCATATGTAAGCTACAGTCACATACATATATTCGAATATGTACTGAATCAGATTCGAAGGATACGAAATTATGAAAGACACAAAGATTTGTATTTAAGAAAAATGTCACAAAGTACAATGATTGAAAAATTTTTAAATCTTGTTTTCCGTTTTACGACACAGACGTTCGTCAAATTGACTAAGCTGAAAAATCGTTTACAGAAACGAGCTGTGCATCTTGAAAGAAGGTAATATTATATAAATTGAACGCAAAACTTCTTGAAAATCTGTATTTCGTTGAAAATGAAGCAAATAAAGTAAGACGTTTTCTGTCCGAGGGTCGCGATTGCGTCGGCCCGGCGTGGCAGCGTTCCGGTAGGAAAGATATTTCAAATAAATGCCTAATAACATTTTATGCTATAACACAATTATATTAGGAGCTCATTCTTATTACAAAATGTATTTGTATATCTACATACTACTCTAAGTATGATGACATTAAGTATAGAATGTTTCAATAAAGTATCCTCAAATATTAAAATTAGTTAAAGCTATTTTAATTTTAAGTTAATATGTAAAAACGTCATAATTATATTGTTTCTTGTATAATAATTATAAAGCAACATAAAATTACTGTTAAGAAGATATATAATACCTCTGTTATTCTGCAAAATATGTATAACCAGAGAGTATAGAAAGTAAAATTTTAAAATTAATCGCTCCATTTATTCTATATAAAATTATATATTACTTAAATGAAAGACGATTGATTGCATAACCAAATTGATATTTTAATATTACCCTGCTGCAGTATTCAAATCAAAATACATACTGGCACAATCTCGAATGATTGATTTCAATCTCTGATACAGCAATTCATTTTAAAGTAATGAAAATAATATACGTGTTGAGTTATTATGGTATATAATGTAACTTTTAGTGAAAATTATCAAATACTTACGTAGCAATTTGTTTTATTTTCATTTAATTATACATTACAACTAAAGCCCACTACTTACTCTTGACGTGAAGTATAAACAATGATCTATGACGGTTTCATTGCTAATCTTGTAAGAAATTATCTTTTAATAATTAAAGCAAAATGAGATTTAATTAATTAATGTCATTAGACAGAATAATATTTACTTACTTTTTTGTTTTATAATTCTATTTATTTCTATAACATTATGTTAGCTTTCTAAAACGGAAAACAGAGAATATAAAATGATGTAGCAATGAAACCTTACACGCATCTTTTGGTTCATTTAATTTTATAACTGTTCTCGAAGTGTATGTTTATTTTATCCAAGAATCTTGATCAAACAAAGATCATAACTTGTGACAACCCTTACTCTACTTTCTATCGCTCTAAGAAAACTGCACATATTTTAGGATACTTCATGATAATCGATTGTTGGTATTTTATAAATAAATAAAAATTGATAAAATATGGTATTTCCAGAAATTACCTACTAGAGATTTTGGAACACATATTGTGCCTGTCTGAATGTCAAGGTAACCAGTACAATTCGATATCGTGAAACGACACGAGGGGTAACACTTGGGATATTTATGCTTATGATTAAGGTTACTTTTTATAAGATTAGCCCAATGACAAATTTTTTTAAAGTCGCTAAGAACACAATAAGAATTTATTGGTAAAATTTATTATAAAATACTGTGAAGTGGAATATTTGTAATAATATAACTCTAAGAAAGTCCCTACTATATAAATGAACAGACACATATACACGTCACTTTATAAATATACAATAATACGTAGCAAAGCGTATGAAACCAGGTAATTTAGCTGAGATCTAAACACAAAATAATATTAACATAGGACATGCAATAATTATAATGTTTAAATATAAATAGGTTTCATTTCGGTACTCACAAATTTCGCTGGAGAAGTAATGCAAAACATCAAATTTGTGGTCGGTTGTCCCAGGGCGTTCCGTCATTCCGCCACGTTTAATATTTTAGGCATTCGGCTCACGCGCCATCTTCAACGGCCGTCCTGATTGCCGCTAAATTAAACTAAAAACTTCTTCAATGCTTCTAAAACGTTTCAATTATATTTCGTATTATCGCGAATATAAATATTACCAACGTCAATTCAACGAATTAGTCTTCAGTCACTGACGCACTCAGTTCGCATGAAAAAGTATCTTTAATCAAGATTTTTTCTTCTATGTTAGAAATCAAGATTTAGATGCATCTGGTAATCAGCATAGTTCAATTCGTAATATTAAAATTTCTGTTTTCATTTGGAGATTAAATTTTAAGTTTACCCGTTTGTAAGTAGTTTGCTCGGTAACAATTTATTACCCTAGCGCATGGCGTGTAGAACTCCGAATAGCGTTAAGATGTTTTCAATAGAACGCCAACAACGGGATGTAAAGTTTCGCAATAGTGCGCTCTTGGATTGTGCAATTATTGCCAACCGAGTCCTGATTGAATTCTTAGGTCAAGTTTGCGCTCCAAGTTTGCATAAAAGACCCCCTTGAAAATTAACAATTTCCCTTGTTAAGCTTTTTGTTTTTGTACGTCTCAGAGTTTCTGTAATTAAAAAGAAAGCTAGAAAATGTTTACGGTTACAACTTTGAATAGGGTTGCGCCGGATCCATTAGATGGGTACGTTTTAATTTACAACAAAATTCAACGTAAACTCACTGAAATTTCCGTCTGAAATTGACCAAGCGCCAACATATCGTTAACACGCATGTCATGTCTGGAAGTTCCGTTCGTGTTTTCGGTAGACTATTCAGAATTTAAAATGGATTCGTTTATAAAGGCATTTACTAGAGTTCGCATTTTCGATGAGGGAGGAGCGTCAGGTGAGTGAGTTGTTTGCCGGCGCTTTGCAACACGAGCAAAACGCGCGACAGTTTAGTCGGCTCCGCCATAGCGCCCCCTATAAATCAGCCGTGCGATTGACACCTTCCTACAGGGAGTGATCTATTCTCCCTCCACCATGATACAGCTTCACTTGGAAGAATTTTTCAGCTTCGGACAAGTTTGCAACTTTGAATTACAGCAGAATAGATGAGGATTAAAGATTTTCTGTTTAACATACAATACCATAGATAATAGCATAGGAAATTATTTGTACTTACAATTTTATAGCAATAAATATACTCTACTTTATTTTTAAAGACTTTGTCCAGACTCGTTCTTACATGTATCTATTTTGATTTTTAGTAGTTATACAAGATATGTTTCTACTTGTATAGCAGCATAATTACTTAATACTCAATGTTATATGTTTGAAATTACAGTAACATAACAATAACGATTTAAAAACCAATGAAGTATATACTAGCCACTTTCATTTTACTATTGACATAACTTTTTTATGAATATCGTTTAAGAGCAATATGAGTATTATATTTTCTAAATATTTATTTTAACGAAGTCTGTAAATTGATATGTATATAATTTACAATTTACAATAACTATGAATACTCCAATGGAAGAAAAATAATTATTATACGTAATTGTTAAATGTTGTAAAATTTTTTTTCATTTTATTTATGTATATATTTAATTCACGCTAATAATGTCTCGAAATAATATACCTATATAAAATTTATAGAAAGATACAATAATAGAAAATAACTTTTCTAATAATATGGTAGTACTTATTTATTTTTACTATAAATTCTTTATTTCCATATATATTCTATTGAAAGGACATCATAATAAGAAAATGTTCATAGAAGGATTGTTCAGGCATTTCTATTAGGGAGTAATCGAGGAAAAATTAATTATGAAAATAATAAATTTAATATATTTTCTTTGCAATTGGTGAAAAACGTAATCTGGATCTATTTAGAATAGTTTACAGATAATAATAGATTATTTTTATTGTTACAGGTAATTTGCAGTTTGCAAGTAACTTACAAAAGAACTAAGAGATGATTTATATACATATATAAGACCTAAACTTTGTAATCAGGTAAATCCCCTTATTTACCTGATTAAACAGGTTAAAATTACTACAATTTTAATCAAACCATAACTAACAAGGTATATAATAAAAATTAATAATAAGTTTGATTCTATATTGACTAATAGGTAATAATAGTGCCCACGGTCGTAGCTGTGAATAATAAATGTAATATGTTACATTTATCGTCTTGGCACTATTGATTTTGTACTTTTATAACATCGTCATGAAACTAAACTATTATTAAGTAACCAATTATTTACAACATAGTACAATTAATGTTTAATATTTATTTTTATGCACTATACTTGACGACCTCGGTGGTCTAGTGGTCTAACACACCGCTTTACGACCGATGGTCGCGGGTTCGATTCCTCGCACGGCACAAGCATTTGTATTCATGAGTATGATTGTTTGTATCGGTCTGGGTGTTTTCTATGTATAATATGTATGTATTTACAAAAAAAAAATATCTATGTATTTGTATCAGTTATCTAGTACCCATAACACAAGCTTTAGCTAGCTTAACTTGGGTCTAGATGGCGCTGTGTGAATTGTCCTGAGATTATTATTATTATTATTATACTTACTGATTCATACTTTTTATGTAACTGTAATAAGCGGTAAACGTGGCGTATATATGTACATGAACAAATCATGTTATCATGTGACACCCGTGTGGTGGTATACCTTTGCAATGCCATTGCAGTGGACTAAGACGTATCCATGTATCCTAATTTCACTACAGACTCTCACCTTTAAGTATAATTAATACACTTTTACTTGCCAGAATAAATGATAGGTATAGTGCATGATAGTAGTAATAATATAAATATTATCGCCTTCGTAAATGTACATAATTTTTCGAGACAATTATTTCAGTTCCCACTTCCTCTTACCCATATTAGCTTCAAGCAAACAATCTATATTTCTTTGGTGCTTTGTTATTCCACATTCTTCATCGTTATTTCACAATAATATACTATTACATGTCATATAGTTTCCATGTTACTACCAGTTATCTAAATATTACTACTATGTATATAAAATAACATTTGTTATTGTACTTATTTGGTATATAGTAATTCTTGTTTTCTAGGAAAAAAGAGTTACTAGAAGTAATGAAGTTAGAAATAATGAATATTATTATTGCATTCTGAACATTATAATTGGTTATAAAAAAGTGATAAAACTTATAGTTTCTATTTGAACTTTAACAGACAATGCCAATATTATTGTGATACCACAGGAGATATGTCGGTATTGCTGTCGAACGATCCGCCATGGTCGTATGTCGTCCCAAACCAAGCTGTACCTTTAATATTTTAGTAAGTCGCCTCACGCGCCGCCTTCAACGGGTCCTGATTGCCGTCCGATCGAAATTATATTTCACTGGCACATTCAGAGCTCGCTGGACAAGATTGCCTTTCATATTACAGGGTATTTCAATGCCTCCAAATAATGTGATGACGGTAATTTTGATGTATTACCGACGACTCTTCTATTGCATTACAACTATAAACTACAACGTCTATATATTGTAATTTATTATTACAGTCATATGCAAATAATTATTTCCAGACGAAGACAGAGTATTAAATTAACAAATTGAATGGAATGTGGCAACCGTCCATTGTATATATATATGAATAGCACCACAGACACCACGTCGTTATATGAGGCGTTTCGTACGTGAAAAGAAGTCGGACTATTTAAATTGAATTAAAAATCTAAATCACTTCGGTGTTAATTAGAAGCATTACTCATAAACCGTTTACTTTTCTCAAAAGCTTTTCTTTTTATTTCCGGTTCGTTATTTATATGGCGTTTTTTTTCCCTTGTGGAACAAGTGGTTATATCGCGTGATAGGGCGCAGTACCTCAACCGGCCAAGAAAGAGTGCCCACGATATTTGTTAATCTTACTTTCATTGTACAAAATATTGCAGGATACGCGTAAAAAGGTTTTATAGGGTGAGAGTTTGGAGAAATTATCTTTTGTATATACCTATGTAGTTTTATATTTTATTTCTACTTTGTTTAATATGTGTATATGGTTTCAAATATGAATAATAATATTATCACATTAATACAGTATCCACCTACGCTATTGGTTTTTGATGGCGGTCACTAGTGGATGATGATAGGATGAGCATAAAGTCAGGCCAGTCAGCGCATTATCTACGACGGTTTCCAGGAAGGCCAGTTACTAGCAACAACAAATCCCGATTACTAACAATTTCCTTGCCCCTGTACCTTTAATAAAAAATACAGGTTGGTAATATTGTATAATATAGCGTAAAAACATGCAGTTGGAAACAATAAACTAAACAAAAATGTTTATCTTCTATTTACGTAAATAATATAAAAACATATAATAGATTATACGTATTTAGCGCGTCGCTTGCATTGTTAAGTCCACCAAAGTACTGCAATTTTTTATATTGTGTGCATTAAAATATAATATGATTATTATATATATAATGGAAATAAAAATATGTTCGACGTATTACACCGTGTACATTATATATGTTTTCACGGATGCAGTTTTTGTAAAAAGCGGTTTGCGACCTGAGCTCTGTTTCAGTTGATAGATAAGACAGTGAAATTATAAAGGCATTAACTTAATAATAAGAGGCATAATATCTCAGTCGTCCGGAACAAGAATGAGTCGGTGGCATTTTGGATATCTGGTCGATACATGATAACGTGATAACAGTATAGCCCTGTTCATTAATATAGGCGATAGTTACCATTTACTATCAGGTAGGATGTCAATTGTTGTAGCATTTCAGTCAGATAAAAAATATAAAATATTAATGTTATTTAAAATAGTTAACATTATTATGTGAAAAAATGTGTGTAAAAAAATTCCAAATTTAAAATTGCTTCGGATGATGTAGGTAGTTTACATTTTATTCTCCTTTCATTTTGTAAGAGGTTATAAGATGCACATAAAAGCGTTTATAGGCTGAAGCTGCTGATCGTTTGTAAATGATAGCCCAGGAGCTGACTACTAAGTTACTGAAATATAACACAATTTGTTCGCTTTAGTATATTAAATGTGTAATATGTTTTTCAAATCAATCACTTTATTGGTATAGAGACATTAAAGAGTCGATTAAATTAGAAACTATCTGTTGCTGGCATCTTTTCCAACATTTTTTTATAAACAGTTATATTATTTTGATATCTCATTTTTTTATATATTATTATTAACAAAGAAGTCAAAATGACTTCTTTGTTCGCCCCCTTGGGAATTATACATATATACAATTATATATTCATATATTGGTTTTTATTCAATCAGTTGAGTTTCCCGTTCCAGTCACACTTTCTTTGAAATGATTCTACAGTATTTATTATACAATTGTATATGTACAAGTAACATATATATACGACCTAATTAAAATAGATCTTAAATATAAAATACTGAAAAACTCACAATAAAAAAGTGTAATTGGCAAAAATCTTTAACTGAAAAATAAATAATGAATTAGCAAGAGATATGTATATATCGATTTCTATATTTTTATATCAAGTCGTACATGTGACCAAGCCGTTTTATATCAAATTAGCTTTGAAAGATTTCACTCAGTTTCATGAACAGTATTCGTGAATTTGTCTGAATTGTAAAATACATTGGCTGCAGGACTATAAAGAATGCACATTACACCTGAGGTGTTAGCGAACAGAATTCTATTTGAACAGTACTGCTATTTTTAATTCAAGAAGAATGCTTCTTTTTGTTTCAGACATTTTAGTAGTCATAAAATAAGAAATTCTTATTTTCAAGCAAACTTTCAGCAGTAAAAATGTAAGCGATTTACTTTCACAACAAATCTAGATAAGTTACCGAATCATTGTTTATTTTCTTTAATGGCTACTTAAGTATTTCAAAAGTCTCGTCTTTGCTATTATCTTCTGGTCTTATTGTCCTTAATATGCTACAGGTTTAAAATATATGTTTTTTTATTGCTTTTATCTCCAAAATTTAATTTTATTATAATAAATTTTAGGCAAAACAACTTTTAAAATAATTTATAGTAAATGTAATCAACTATTCAAAAATATATTGTAAGCTTTAGTACTACATCGTGAGGAATACTATTATAGTATTCACTGCAAAAGCAGGATAAACTGAGAAGTAAGAGAAAGTAACAGTTCCATATTCATTTGTGCTTTTAGCTGACTATCATGATCATTATCATTAGCTAAATATCGAATAACATAAAACTTTAGAGCAGTTATCCTTCAATTGCCCGTTGCAGCTAACAGAATCCCTATAATTCGTAAAAGCTCTGTCGGTTTTTATTAATTTATACATATAAATAAAATTGGAGTGTCTGTTTGTAATATTGAAATAACCGTTTTTTACTACATGCATATGAATATAAGTACGGTACATAGACCAAAATCAAATTTTTTACAATTTTTGTCTGTCTGTCTTTCTGTGTGTTTGATCCGGCTAATCTCAGAAATGGTTGGACTGATTTTGACGTGACTTTAAGTGGTAGGTAGTTGATGTAATAAGGAATAACTTAGGCTACATTTATTTTAGAAAACTAAAGTTAAATTCAACGTGGACGAAGTTGCGGGAACACCTAGTTCAAGATTAAAAAAGACTATAAAATAATAATAATAATAATAAAGCATAAGAATAGGTACATTTAATCAATCGAAATATCTTTTACAAAAGATATTTTTTTAATATACATGAAAAAGGAGGAACGGTTTCAATATATTTACATGGAGCGGTACGTAGCAACTTATTTGGCCGCTATAAATTCTTAGTAGATAGTCACAGTCAGCAGACAGTACTTTTCATTTCCCGAAACTATCTAATGTCAGCAAAAAACGTGAAGGAAGTTCTAAATTACAGTTAAATTTGAATAAAATTTACATAATACCTCAAGCGCGAGGTTTCATTTGTATATCCAGTAGCAGTTTATTATAATGCATTTCAATGTGTTAAATGAAGCTGAAAAGCTTTGTTGGCCTGAGTTGGTTCTACGGTCACAAACTTAAACAGATGCATGCGTACGATTGTCGAATGTCGGTGGAGTGGAAGAGATACGTTGCCGAACAAATAGTGTTTCTAGATAATTAAAGTTTAATACTCTTCTAACCTTCCTAGATTGGTATAACGATTGGGGCTTGAACAGATTTAATGAACTGATAATATTACAAGATTGTAAAAAAAGATATACCAGTTGAGTTCTTTGCCAGTTCTTTTCAATTGAATCTAGCCTAACTGAACAGTAGAGATAGTGATTTAATAAGACTTGACTTGCATAAGTGGGAACAAAAATATTCTCTGCGAATAAATAATTTTGACATTGGCATAATACCATTTTAGTTATTTAATTAATATTTTCTTTCTAGGTATATTATGTACCTATTTATAAAAAAACTAAGTATTTATATCAGTTGTCCGATAATACAAGTTTACTTACCGTGAGACTAAATGGCGCTGTGTTAATTGTCCGCGTTTATTCATTTATTTAGCATAATATACTATGGACGCCTGAAATACCAGAGTTATCATGTGGGTGTTGTCTTGCATTATTTAGTACACATAAAATTTTAGACATGTAACTATTATTATAAGGATGTTTGTACTGTAAGTAAGTAGTATCAAAGTTTTAATTAAAACAATAAACAAGCAGTATACACAAAAATGTGTACATGCTATATGGCGACCCTGCCATTATCGAATCTTCTGTAATCTAATAAATTCTAAAATCTTAAACTAATTTATTAATAGAATATAATAATTTATATAGCTTTTCGTGGTAGGTATTTAAAAACAGAACAAGAGAGACATTTTGATTCGCATTTCAATTTCAGACAGATCTTGAGCTGAAACTTACACAACTTCGAGTAAAGTTCACAAGAAACTCTATCCTCCGCAATATTGTCTATTAAATCTACAATGATATACCTATTACGGGAACTGTGGTTGCACGTTTATAATATTAGAAATAAAACTACGTAGGTTTACATTATGAAAGATTCATTGTTGGTTTGTACACTGTGGAGATTACAACACATTTCGGCCAGATTTCAACGTATATATTGGATAGTAACAAATCAAGAAACGAGTAAACTACAATCTCTTCTATTATATTTGTTGATGATATTTATTATCATTGGTGATTTATCAGAGACAGATAAGGTTGTCTGCATAGATCTGTTTTATCTGTTTCGGCCGAAAATACCTTTATTAAACGTTCACCTCTTAACCAAGTACTAGTTGCTGATGTCTCAATGATTAATCACAATGTCCGTTGAACTTTTTATGAGGGATTATTACCACTTATCTCGAAGCAAGTCGATACCTTGTGTTCTATTATAGT
The DNA here is from genome assembly GCF_030625045.1 of Achroia grisella. Classification (NCBI taxonomy): domain Eukaryota; kingdom Metazoa; phylum Arthropoda; class Insecta; order Lepidoptera; family Pyralidae; genus Achroia; species Achroia grisella. The sequence goes on from NW_026712938.1 coordinate 3,157,639, forward strand.
TGTATACTTACATTACATACATTTTCCATTATATACTATCAATTAATATTATTCAATTATATAGTAATATTAAGTATCGGTAAACTTCAAAATCTCCAACATCCACGTTTATATAGTACATAATATAAATTGCATCTCATCTATACGGTTCCAATATCCTCGAACTAACCTACAAGTTCCGATCAAAGATCGAGCGTCCCGAACCGTGCCATACCCGTGACAGCCTCAAGTAATCCCAGATGCCGCCTGCGATGAATTAAAGTCACTCAGACTAGTTGACTCGACAACTCTGAGAAGAGATATCTATTGTAGAGACACAGCTTTATAGTTTGTTCTAATAATTTCACAGTACTAACAATTTAAACCACTCTCCGATCACGATTTTTGTTTTGTTTAATCAAACCAATCACTGTATTCAAGGATAGATTCGATGATCGTTCGATCGCGATTGGAAAGTGTACTGAGAGTACACTCAATATTCTGGTAAGATACTGTGAGTATAGTTTGGAGAGATAAGTATCGAGCGAGTTTCAATAGTAGCAACAAATGAAGACTTGTTAAGGTAGACAAATATGTCTGCCTATTATTTTATTTACTATCTACCGTTTGTTCTTCAATTGTCTCATGATCATGGCGGTTATATCACTGCCAAAATTTCGGGAACTCAATAAAAGTAAGTGTAACATGATAAGATCTCGATATTTTCTTTATTTTACGTAATGACCACGTCAAATTTAAAAAAAGTATAAGTTTGCTTTGTGTTTTTAAGTCCCGTATTATTATATATTTTAATATAATTACTTATATAATAGAAATAGATTTAACAATAGATATTGACTGTCATTTAGGGCATCAATAGGAAACTGAAATGAATGACTATTGTTATTGAGTATAAATTTCTCGACTTCAATCGTATCAGTTACTGTTAATACATATATGTAGAATCGAAATATAATACGTGTATATATACTGTATACAGATATTCATATAAAGAAACCACTTACTGTTAACAGGAAAACATACCTATTCACATACTATGTACGTTATAATTTTCCTAAACAACATTTCCACATACATGCTCCTAGTCAGATATTTCGAACCATAAATGCGTAGCTTAACGGTTCGGTAATAAAAGTGGTTTTGAACAATAGAACAATATCAAATCGCTAGCGTATTGTATTAATCCATATGTTGAATAATTCGGCAAGTTGTCTCACGAATACTTGTCCCATCAGGACAGAGCGGAAGTTCAAAATTACAAAACAACTTGGTTACTCATATTTGTCCCATCACTTGTGGTATGTAGTTATTATAGAATACTAGTTGTATTTTCTTATTTTTTTGTAGTAAATTATTAAAAATGTCTACACAGAGAAAGAAAAGAAAGAAAAACATTTATTGTCAACCATTTTTACATATACATTTGACAATTATACACTTTACACACACATATATATATACATACACATATGCACACCCACACTCATATACATATATACATACATACATACACACTTAGAACAATTACAATAATTTATCTTATGTTATTTTTTCTAAATATGGTTGGCAGAGTGTATCATTCTGAAGTACTATTCTTAAGAGACATAATATAACCATTATTCATGAACTGCTCATGCAACATCATAGTCTTATGCTCATGTTTCCGAATTAGAGTGAAATCTTCACAGACTAGTTTAATGTTTTATTCAATATCGAAGATATTTAATTTCAAGTACTATAAGTTTTGAAATTATTGGATCCGTTTTTATATAATTATTTAAGAGATTGACATTATATAAGATATATTTTCATTATTAAATTGGGACATGGTTTTGATTATTGTCCCGTCCGTCATTGAATGTCATCCCTGGGACGTCTTTACCGAACTACTCTACACCTACACGTAGCTACGCCGAACTTAAAACAAACACAACACGTCTCTATAACTCTCGGGAAGCAACATTATAAACAAGCCGAACTTAATATTAGACCGCGACGACACAGTTTATTCATGTCACCAGGTGCAGAAAGACGGCCTAACGCCCGAAGTTACCGTCATATTACACGTAACGCGATATTCAGACACATTACACTCAAGTTTACGACTCGAACTGAGGTGGAAAGCTTACGTTTATGAATCTTTAAGCATCTTTTAAAATCCGTATCGTGGTGTATTTTATGTCGTTGCTGCATTATTGCTACATAATCATTGCCAGGGAAATCTTGACGATTTACATTATCATAAAAAGTACCTTACAGAATTTCGAAGCAATTTTAAAAATACAGGTTTCAATAAATCATTACAAAAACACGACATCCTTATACAGTATATTGTTTGTTTTATTAAAATAGAGCAATCGTTTTACAATGAAATGAATATCGGCTTTTAACTATCTTTACACTTCATAACTTCAGATATAAAATCCATTGTAATCAGCTTTACAGGCCAGAAATGGAGTTTATTGTTCGATTTTTCGAATTTGGAACATTATTAAATAGGAAACATAATAGACCAGAATTTATGGTCGTGTATTTAATTGCTGGTTCTATTTTCAAATGTAATTTATACGAACGATAATTTATGCCGCATGTTAGGACGTGAAACAGATTAACCTTCTTTTTAAACGTCACGCTATTGTGAATGTTATTGCCTGTATTTTAAGATTATATTGGCATGTTAATATATGTGCGTTGTGTACAATTCATTCTACTTCCTGTAGCTGCTGTCTGAACCCATTCACATTCGCGATTGCTAAATGAATGGATGTCGCGAAATTAGCAACGTCTCGCTTGCCAGCTCCATATCTCAGATGGGAGACAGTCGCAGTAGTTGACAGAGATTACGACAATTACACAGTATTACCTGGTAATATATTACGCGACTGAACTATCGTCCCCTCGATTATTGTTTACGTGACATCATATGATTTAGCTTGGTTAGCAGGACGCGTTAACGTGTCCTGTATGGCTCTAGTGCTAATAAATTATAGCATGCTTATGACGGCTAATAATTAATTTAAGAACATCATTACACTATTTGCTGTACTAGTACACATTTTTTTAATAATTAAGGTCTTTAATTATTTATTTATGCTTTAAAGCATTATAAAAATGAACTTAATAATACCAGAGAGCAAATATATATTAACAATGTAACTAATATGGCAATTTTATTTTGTTTCTGAATTAATTATCTTTGTTCATTTATTTGATATACTATGATTTGATTTCAAAAACGTTCAGTTTAAGAGTAGCAATATTATTCATGTACAAAAAAAAGTTAAATTTTATCCCTGTTTTTAGTAATTGGTTAAAAATATAAACAATATTATAGGTACGTACTTGAAGGCGGAAGTATGCATAAATATATACTGATAACTATCAAAGCGTCAGCAGATGTTGTACTGTTTCAATTTAAGGGTACACAGCGGCGCAAGTTCAACGAGATGAACTTTGGGTAACTTTGTTCGTCTTGACATTGTCAACTAATCTCCCGACCAGCAGCACGTACACGTATAATAACCACAATGGTGCCTTATTTATAATCTGAATAAACATACATAAATTACACTAACTTGTAATATTCTATTAGGTGGTTCGTTTTGTTTGACTCGCTTGCGTAGATACACAACAAAGAACAGAAACAACCTAATTGGAACAGTTACTTACTGTATCGATCTTTGTTGTTTAAATTGCAAGGTAGACTTTCAAATAGAATTAAAAAATTATGACTACTATCACTTAGTAAATCCAATCGTAAAAAAAGATATAGTATTACAATGCAATACCATCGTCATCAGCATCATCATCATTATAACAACCTATTACTAGTTGAGCTGAGCACATGTCTTCTCATATAAGGATGATTTGTATGTAGAAACTTCTATAAGTGAAAAAGGAGTACCTAATTGTAATTTAATTTTCTTAATAATTTGCTGAATTATTAAAAAAAAAATACGTTAGCCTATAAAGCTAATAAGTAGATAATTCGCAATCGCCAACAATCAACCGTATAAAATCGTAAAAAACAATATATTACGATCGTGTATATTATGGGCGAATCTGAATGTGTCAGTGCGTAATTTATAACGGTACGTGTTTTTTGTGGAGGCTCTCTCTTGACCTCATAAAACACAGCCGGGTGCAGGGCTGGAATCAGAGGCGAGGGCACTTGAAGCGAGTTTTGCCCGCGGCGCTCATCGAAAGTGGGAAAAACAAGCGATCGCCACTCGACTGAGACGCCCGGATGACACTTCACACGTCGTCGTGATTTTTACAACGTTTCCACTCAACTCTGTGACGTTTTTCTACCGTAATCACTTTGATGTGCGCGCGTTCTTTCCGCCGCTTCGAGTAGTTATAAATTCGGCTTAACAAGTGTTTGAAGTATTGCAGTTCAGAATACATTCAGTGGCTTTGTATCTGTGAAACACAGTAACGAAATATGTATTTTCATGCATAGTAGGTATGGCGAATATAAAAATGTTAGTTATTTTATTGTTAGTTGCTTATAATATATTCAGTGGCATCAAAAAGTAAAACGAGATATGACGTGGTCACGTTTCACACACAATATTGTGGAGCCAGCAATTTGCGTTTGAAAATAGACTATCCTGAATTCCATACAAAATACAATCCTACAGATTGATATCACGTAAACAAATTGAAATAATGCAATGGAACGATAAAAAACAAAACACGTGAAAATTGAAGCGTGTATCCACAAAAAGCGATAGACGATTTCAATTCAAATTCGATTGCTTTTGAAAGTAACCCTCCCCGGGGAGCGCGGCCCACAAAGAAATTTTGAGCGCTTTAGTCTCGAAAATCTTTGGTTCCCTAGAGATTCTTTAGATAAGTCTTTGATTATTCAGTATTTACGTGTCGATTGTAGAATCATCTAGGACGAGCGAAGCCGGTGAGAGATTCGTGGATTTGAACATGTACGTGGCTGGCAGGTGGCCAAACGCGATACAAATTTAACGAGTTGATTTTATTCACAGGACACAATTTTAAAGTAGTCTATGAACATTAAATGTAATGTTGAGTAAGTGTAGTGGTACAGTTTATGTTTTTAGAGTTGCTACCTTTTCTACTGTGATTTTAGCTGGTGTATAATATAAATGCTTTTTTTATATAGGCGTCATAAAATGAGAAAAGAAGCTATTTCTTCACGCGACATTTTAGACTGACATAATAAAATTTTATTGAAGATTCTTAAGTGTGATTTGCTTTCTCATATTTCTTTTCGAAGAATTTCTGCGTGATTGGGTAGGGTGATTTATTGTTATTTAAAATTAAGGCAGCTGTTGTCTTTTCCAAAGGATTTGAAGCGAAAGTATTTTTTTATTTAATTAAATCTTATATTTAGTACTATATTATAAAGAATTAATTATTTATATATGTAATATGGAAAAAAATATAGCTCAATTCGTGAATGACTAACGAATTACTTTTGATTTATCATGATCAAATTATTATGATTAAACGAGAATGACAAATAATATCCTAATTCAGTTTATATAATTTACATACGTATACTCAGATTTCAATGAAAACGTGCTCACAAAAATTAATTTATGCAGTTATTTGAAATTTTAAATTAATCGCGTACCGATACAGGAGTACCTAACAAAAAAATATGACCATTGGAAATTGTATAAAAATGAAATATTCTATTATGTATGTGTCAATTTATTGCATCGCGTCGCAAAACTATTACTGCGGCACGTTTTATTTGCTGACAGCAGTGAAAATTTGCGTCAGAGTAAGTGCCAAATTTATAACATTGAACTGTACGAAAGGTTTTTACGTTAATTGGTTCGGTTGGTAAGGATTGTTAAAGATAAAATATGCAATGCGGACTGTTTTCGTTTACATTTTGATTGATTGCTTCATTACTATTGGAGAATTGAGTTATCAAAGTTATTTCAGTGTGCAGATATAGATAGAATCTACTGCATTCATGTGTACGCTATTTTTAAACGATTTCACCGTGTATTAATGCCACTGTGTGCTGTGATGCATTGCATATTTTCAGTTAGTGATCGATCGTATTATATGAGCGAGTATCATTCATATTAATTTATTAATTAAATAAAATCTACATATCCCTATAAATACTTTTACAAAATGTATTGTGTTATTGATATTGATGTAACTATATCAAAACCTGTTTATAAGAAACAGCTTAGGTTTACTTTATTATTATTAGGTTCCTGACAAAAAAACGACTACAACTTATCATAATAAATATATGAGATCAAAACTGTGGTAAACTATTTATTGTAATATGGCAATGATATTATGTAAGCAAAATGTACAAAAAATATTATCTAATTATGATTTTCCTAATTACAGTCAGTAGAATTTCATTTTGTCGTCGATAGAAAATAACCATTTTGTATAATGCATATAAAAACATATTTGCTCTTGCATTTTATTTAGATAACACCAAACCATGTATCGGCCACAACAGTTTGTCTACCCTTTTTTATTCAAGCCGCAGAAGTTCTTAGACGTATTTTATGATGTTTCCCTTCACCAAAGAGTGGCTGATAAATATTTTTGTACCTACATATGTTCAGAAAAACTCGGCGGTATTACAACCTCAAGATAAATCGCCAATGTATGTCTATTTATTTTTTATTTATCTATCAATCTTACGTCTATGTATCCCGAATCCTAAGGTTTTTGATTTATCAGCTATTCGTGATAAACATTTCCCCGGGTTACTTATTTATTTTCTTAATACCTAAATGCAAATGTAACAAAATAGGATATCAAAATGTTGACTATGTTATTTTCACATAATTGATATACAAAGAAATTCCTTAGGCTACACGTCAAAAAAAATATTTATAAATAGTCACGTTGATTACAAAAAATATATTTGTGCTATGGAACTAAAATACTGAAATTTTCACAATACACTTTCGATTCTAATTTACACTATTTTGCAGAATATTAAATTAAAATAATAATGTGAAGTTAGATTCATTACCACATTTTCGTAATGTAAATTAGTCTTAATGTACACGCATATTTGTGCTTACTACATTGTTGTGTACGATCGGTCATTTCAGCCGGTTACACCGGGCTAGTTTCCAATTTTATGGTGGTTGGGCAAGTGTTGTGGCAGACTGTCCAACTCGTATACAAACACAAACCCAACTTTCAGCGGGTGAAAAATAAATGTTGAGTATTTTATCAATTATTTGTATCACTTATGATGTCACTACTATTGAAATTCTCTATTTATTTTAGATATAATACCTAAACAAATAAAATTTGGCAATAATCACTTCTGTTTAGTTAAAAAATATTATGAGATATCGAAATTATTATAATACCAAATTAAGAAATAATATAAGAAGTTAACACATATGTAAATATGAGGTAATATATTGGTAACATTTATATATATAAAACGAAGGACATTTGTCTGCAAAACTGGCTCTGTTATGCACCAAGAGTTTTCTACAAGTTATCAATGGAATTTGGGAAATTATTAAACTCCTTAATTTATATTAATGAAAAATATGATATCATAATAGGTTTGTATATAATACAGAACAAACTACAACTTGTTTAATTTAATTATAAGGTTGGGCGGCACAAATTCGTACAGTTTACGGCGTCTAAATTATCCGCTCCAATCATTATAATTTGTGGAAATAAATTTATAAATTTCAGTTAGACGATTTTGATTCGTTCAGCAACCGACCACGACAAGTTGTTTGCCCACTTTGCTGAATTCCGTACCAAAGTTAGTAAATTAAAACTGCCAATTAGGGAGCATTTGAATTCTCAAGTTGTTTTAGAATTCACGTAATTATTGTTGGATGAACAATTACAGAAAGTCCTGCGGAAGATGTAATGATATTATTTTATCTTATTAAAGGAATACGAGTTCTAATGCACCACTTTGATATCTGACTAATGCGAAAATTAGGGATGCCACTTCTGTAGGTAAGTTGATATCCCATACCTCAACGTTGTTTTGCTTCTATGTGAAATTATCTTAATAATTTTAAACATGTAGATTTTGTATGTCAATCAATAAAATTGGTGTTGAATAAACATTTAATTTTATTTAAATTTGAAAAAAATACTATCATAATATTGTCATAATTATTTTTTTTTTATACAAAAGATTATCTTTATAATGTCCGAAAAAGAAAAAAAGTCTAAACCAATGGACATTTTTTTATTGGACTACATCAGGAGTCATATTTTATAACAATGTAAGAGACAGAATTCGTTACTAATGCTGTCGCCCGTGTTCATGTGTATATAACGTACATACTTAAAATGCTCATGAATATAGATCGACTGGCCAGTTATTTTGAGCATATTCAAATTCGACCTGACGGGAGTAAGCCTACTACCATCTCTTGGATTAGGTAACATGGTTTATTAATATGCTGAAAGCTCGTAAGATATTATAATCAAGAATTTGCACTCTATATTAATTTTGGACAAAATGTAATTCACATGTTTAGAAGACGTTTATAGGTTTCACTTCATATATTACTCCTATCGTGTGTTTAGGTCATCATTCTCTCCATAGAAAAAGCTACTCCTATAAGTAAACCGTACCATATAGGTAATAAACTACAAATATATATATTTATATACATTTTTGTTCACAGTTCTATCTAGTCCCATAATAATAATAATAATAGCTTATACAATAGCTGTTTTAAATACTTAAATATAAATTTACAAAAAATGTAAACATCAATCACACACATCATTTTGTAAATTTAATATAAGTATTCTTTTATAGTTTAGTACCCATAATATAATGTGACTAGATGGCATTATGTGAAGTGTCCTGTATTATTATTATTATTTCTGTATTTATAATTTCACATATTTTCTGTTATATGCCGTTGATACCTGTGTGAACATCATTTTGGGCGGATTTTCAGCTGTTTAAGCGTGATTGAATAACAAAGTTTCAAACATCTAAACACGCTTACAAACTTTATTTCTAACTTATCTCAAAAAGAATTCAACGGAAACTTTATTTATTCATGATATACACATGTCACGCCAAAATTTTATTAAAACTTAACGAATTCGCATTGTCTTTAAATTGTATTAATTTTTGCAATCATTATTAGTATAGTTAAACGCTGTTTTACCCTAGTCAGCTCGTGACCACGCCTAACATAACCTAGTCGAAACATCGACAGAGGTAAATACCCTTATTTGCCTTAAAATTATTCATGTTAAAACCCGTTTAACCATATTATTAATTAACGCGATACTAAAGGCGAAAGTTTAAAAATAAGTTTTGACAATCCGTGAACTCAGTTTTGATAATACCTATATTTTAAATATTAATAATAATATATTTTAATGGGTACTGTCAAATATCAATGCTGTTGCTAATGTAACACTTGATATGCTTACATTTCACCTTACATATGTTACATGTGTGTATATGACAGCGGGTGAGCTTAACGTTTCTTTCAAAATTGTTCAGTTTATTATTTATGTTTGCTTCACTGATGATTCAATCAGAAATATAAAATTAAAGATTTTTGGTTTCGGCCATATTCGAATTTACAATATTTGGTGTTAAGTCGAGTTGTAAACTACTAAACCATAAAGTTCTCATTCTTGTGGCATAAAATATAATTGTTGGATAACTACCTATCTAATTTCGAAGTTATTTTAAATTTAATGAGGATAGGTATTATATGTAGCAAGGTGCTAGTTCAGGAAATGTGGCAAGTTCCAATTTAATGGTGGTTGAGCAAGTGCTGCGTCGCACCCCAACACCCGCTGACTATATAATAATTATTGTACTCCACTATAATCCATCATCAAATTAATGCTAGCGAGTAAAAATATTTTTTAATGTGATAATACAGTTTATTTATGCACTTATTATTAGTACACATCTTTGCTTATTTATTTTACATTATACCACTATTTAATATAATACTATGGCAGGGTTAATATTCTTTTAGTATGTCTAAGATTTTTATTATTAATCTTTAAGCAATACGAATAACTTAGCAATTAATTTTAAGAAAATTAATTAAAACTATCGGACATATAAAATATATGAGTATCCAAGAGAATTAATATGAAAATATAGAATTAAAAAAATATATATTCTATTCATGCCATAAGTCATTAGTAAAATTGTTATGATATACAGATTTACTTTAATTATATAAAAATATATAAACCGCATAAATTCGTAATTGGATAGTCGCGAGCAAAGGCACGAGCTTAGCAAATAGTTAATAAATTTACATACAGTCTACTGGGGAAGCTCTCACAAAATGCACCCGTAATGAATTTAATCAGAAAAATAATAAGAAAAGTTGGTTTAAACTGACTTCCGCCCTTCTAGTTATGGGAGACAGTACAACAGCATAAATTAAAACTATGACACTACAACTAAGTTGAGGTTTTATTCCACAAATGAAACGACTTTAATCATTATAAAACTACTATTAAACTGACACGGAAATAAAATGTTTTTATTAAGAATACAATGATTTTCAAAATCTTTTACCGAGGTCGACTTTATACAAAGTAGACTGCATGTTATCTGTCTTACCTATTTGAGTACCGCAGACAGCTTGCTTTCTATGTTTTTCGGTTGAAGAGTGCGATAAGGTAATAAAATCAGGTCCGGTGGCTTGGCATTAGTTCTCCGGACTGCCAACGTGAATACATGATAACGATATGTCCGTGATCCTATTCATTATTACATCTTACATTCATATACTATGATGCGAAAGTAAATGATGAAGAGGGTAAAATATGTTTTTATGGGGAATTAATATATTCTCAAGTAAGGAATATAAAACTAAAAGTAATAGTAAAAGTACACGAATATTGAGTTAATACGCTCAACAATAATATATTTTATTATAAATTAGATAGACGTACCTAAGTAATATTACAATTTTACTTGTATTGCTCAAAATGGAATATAAGGAATAGTGGTGGTTTGATATATGGACGGAAAAAAACAAAACAACATTCACTTTTTAGTAATAAAATCTCGAATCTCAATTTCTTGAGAAGTGCGGTCGAATAATTCAGGTGCCCATACAACTTGTTTCTGGATGAAAATGTTACTAGCTAGCCAAATGCTAATTTTATGGTGGTTGAACAACTGTGCCGAATCCACCCGCTGTCCTTCGCAGTATTGCCTCGTAGGCGTCATCTAAATAAAATATACATCCAAAATAAGGGTTCTCTAGTTTAGCGGATTACGGCATGTTTTTGTTGACTACGTAATTAATGCGCCGGATACAGATATTCATGTACTTTGAAATAATATAATATCTAATGTAACCCCCTCGCCTAAAGTTATTACACAGAAAGTAAACGGGAATATATCAGTCAATGCACATGATAAATAAACTGTCTTAACAATTTAAATAAACATTGTATTGAATGGGTATTTACATTTACTGCTCATAAATTAGTTAACTAATTGCTTTGATAGTAAATTTATAATAAATTTGTAATAAAATTTGGTTAGTAGTGTTAGTAATCTAATTGATAAGTGAAGAACTAAATGAAGAAATTCGGTGTTTAAATAGAAAAAAGTTAAATTGAATAGAATTTACTGTCTAACATAATACACAAAAATATCGTTTTGAGTATAGTGATAATAAACAGTCATTTTGAGTAAGAACTTTTTTCTTTTTGAAGTCGGTTAATTAGTAATGTAGTAATAAAACAGAATCTACACACATAAATAAATAAAACTTAGTACCAAGATACAAATACGAACATAAAGTACATTCAGCAGTTTGAAACTTTGGGATGCACATTCATTAAACAGAATGAGTCCGAATTCAAGTTGAGCGAAACTTTATTTCATAAAGCCACTATTTTATACATTTTTGCATTAATTTCGAGAAAAGCAATTATTGTATACCGATAATAATATCATATTTAAACGTTTCTTCCATTTTCTTAACAACAATTCAATAAGAAAAGTGCTATTAGAAATACACTTTTTAATTATTTACATGAATGGCGATATTTCATAACATAGTCCATACTAGTCCAATGTAGATAACATAGTCAATATTTACAATGTTGCTACGCAACTTTCACTAATATATTTAAAGAATAAAAAGTAGTCAACATCAGAATAGCAACAATTATTCATTGATAACATTGAAAAATGGAATGCTCCTGCATATTAGAGAAATGAAGGTATTTTTCCAAGTATGTAACATAAAACGTAACGTATTGGTACAACGACAAAGAACGTTCATGGTACATTCACTCAACACTTTCACACAATAGAAGGGTCTCGTTTTGTAACGTCGAAGCCTTTTCGATTCGCAGTCTATAAAAGTAAGACGATAAGAGTCGTTCCCTCCAAATGACTGAAAGAGTCGTCAGACAGAATGTTTGAGCGAGCACGCTCGACAGGACTCAACCGTTCCGGTTGTTTATCGTGACACAAGAGATTTGCTTGTACGCGAACCTCGAGTATTTAGTATCGCGTTCCCTTATTTATATTGGCTTGTTAAAACGTCTCGTATAAATATATGCAAGGAGCATCCGCGGATTTGTTTGCGACCGCACCGCGCTGTATGACTCACTAATGGATAGGGTGGGTAGGCCCCTCTAAAATGAATATGCTGATTTCCCACGTCCGTGTTTTTAGATATATTTTACATAATTTCCGGTCAGTAACGGATGCATTACTTATATTAATCTTGATGTTATGTAAATAGATAATACGTAATTTGCTTAATGCATAAAAATTAATACATACATATGTATTTTGCTGAAATGTACGTAAGCATTAATTTTTATTCCATAAAAAATGCTGCAGTTTTAGTATGAGAGTGCAACAAAAATAATCATCTATGTTCATTTGTAGTACATATTTTACATGTTCTATAAAAAAATGTATCCAATTTACAAGTTTTAAAGCTTTGAAAGTTGAAATGTATTTTTGTAATTAATTGAAACTTAATCTGTGTCTGCGTTCAATAATAACATTATTAAATAATAAAAAAAAATACTCCGACATTAACTGAAAAGTAATTCACGTGTTAGGTAGTATTAAAGAGCTCATTCTTTGCTGTTATTTCAAAATTAAGGCAATATTTTACAATACTCTAAGTTACTGTTGGTTGTAAAGTTCCGATTAATACTAATTAAGAACAAACAGGCCAATCACGAGAGGCTTATTGCGGGATACATTCCAATTTAAAGTTGCCTTCAATCCCGTAGTAGCGCTTCTAAAACCAAATTTTAGTACTTGCTTTTAAAGTCGATTTTCGACTTGTTACAGATAGAACTTTTCTAATCTGGCCGTCGCTGGCTAGCCTTCGGTTGTGCACTTCGAACTAGTAATGAAAAGTAACGATTGCATGCTGACTTCACCATTAATCAACGCTGACATTCTTTAGTGTTCCGTATATATTCTGAAAAGATCAAACACTTGTAGAATCAATTGAGTTTTAAATTTTAAAACTCTATTAAGTCAAGTAGTGTAATGGCGCCGTATAGCGAACCGCGCTTATACCAAATATTCATTAATATCAAAACATGTAGGTAATATCGTAGTAAATTTTAAATAAAGATAATTATTATTTTGATCTTTTTTAATAATTACTAAAACTAATTTGCAACAATGACAATAATTTAATTTCTTGTACTTTATATATAAAATAGAACATTATTGCTATGTATGTATATTGATTTGCAGGGAATTCCCTTTTAAATCAAATTCTCTGCAATATGAAATTGTATATTTGTGTTTCTAACTTTTAAGAGTATAAATATATAAACCTAATAATCAAATAGAAATGTTATTTCTCTTCTTTGCAGAAAGTCTTCGGGACTACTTTAGCAAATTCGGGGAAATCACAGAAGTTATGGTTATGAAAGATCCAACAACGAGGCGGTCGAGGTAGGTTTGATATAACTTACTTTTATTATAAACATTCATTCTATTGACCTATGATAACTTTCTATCATATAAATATTATATAATACACTCTTTATTAAAATATTATATGTACAGATTAAATAGAATAATTGATTATTTATTGATATAATAGCTAGCATTACTTCTAAATATGTATATGTATTATATCTATAAGATATAAATAACTTAGTAGTACGAAGGATTTTGTAGTCCTTCTACACGTCTGTCTGGATATTTGCGATAATTTCAAAAACTACTGAACTGTTTTCCATACGGTTTTCATCTATCATCAGAGTGCTTTCTAAGATAGGTTTTGGTATATAGTTCGTTAAGGATTTATATAAATTGATTGAAATATCCGCGTGTAACCGGAACGAATCAGTAGTTAACAAAAAATAAATAGTACTTACTACTTACATTAAAAGATTATTATAAAGCAGCCATGAACTGAACCTCGATAAATTCAATATCCTAGTACTCCAGATGATACGTCATTGATTTAATTAATTAATTTGATATATTAAATTAGTTATCGTAACTGTAGTAATATAATCCTAGAAATATTATATGTAAAAGTTTACATAAATATTTGCATGCACTTTATCCACTGACAAATTTGAATTAAATTCGGCATAAATATGGAGGAAGTCCAAAATTAACATACCTATAGTCTGCTTTCTGTTTTGATTCGCGTGGGGACGTCAAGGTTTACAGTTAGTTAATTAAAATTATTGTAAGCTATGTTTGTTTTTTTTAGGTTACTTTGTAAGATTACACACATATATGTACATACATACTTTTACATCCTAGGTTGAATGTTTAAATATATGTGTTACTTATGTGTTTTTTTACTTAGAATGTTACATTGTTATCCGTTGTATTCAAAATATTTGTAATTTATAATTTTATTCTAAATAACTCACAAATGTAATTAAACTATTAATTAAGAAAGGATTTATCAAATATAATAATGCATACAAATTAAAAACTTCTTTCTATTTGAAGTTGCGTTGAAAATATAAAAAATATGTTGTAGGGGTCAGAAATCATGGAATGCTTTTATTGCATAGTTAGGAAGAGCGGTCAGTCAGGTGGCGGTGTAGGTAACTACCGACTACATAGAAACGTGCTAAAAGTTATCGGTTTGCAAATAAGTTTCGTTCCATAGAGAACCATACTCGTTTCGAAATTTGCGGTTACCTTTGAATTGTAAGTAGTTAAATGTTGGATTTCAAATTTAGGAACTTAACAATAGAACTCGAATTATTCCAACTGAATTAAGCATTTGGTAGAGTTGAATGAGTGAGGATTTCGGTATTCACTTTAACAGGATACTAAACTAAATTCCTTTAATGCTTGTATTGCTACAGACATACCTCGAATATTTTGATACGTATTCAGGAATAGCGTCTCCCCATTATTATTTGTGCAATATCTATTGACGAATTAAGAATGTATTCATATTATTTAAAAATTTACGGTATAGATAAATAAAAATTAAAAGCATTTAGTTCTTTTAATTAACATAGTATATTTGAAGAACATTGAATATGAAAAGAAAAATATAAAAAAAAAATACTAGCGGCTAAGATGTCCTACATGAATAAATGATTTTTGATTTGAATATTATATATATATTTTTAATATCCACATATAAAATTAAAAACGTTATTAAAATATAAAATTTATTTTGTATAGACTTGATGACCTATATACTACTTGCAAAGTAAGAATGTGCTCACCAGGACAACTTCAATACAAAAAAATACTTTACCACCAGAGATTGAATTTTTATTCTACACATATCAAATATCGTAGATCATGAAAAGTCGATCGCTTTACAATCACTATCCGACGGAACAACAATCAAGCCACTATATACACAAACTGAGTGGCTTAGCAACTCTGGAGACAAGAAATAAGTTGTCAAAGTGTCAAGCTAAAGTTGCTCTGTTAACGTCGTTCCTGTTAGGTAAATCGTCGGTTTCACAACTCAATATTAGACTCTGCGCCCAGAAATAATACCCTCAGTATCGATATTAGGTTGACTCAGCTGGTATTTGAATGCAACTTGCTATTACGTGTGCAGCTCTCACGCAAATCCAATGTAGATGTCTTTAGTTTATCCCTATTTGAATGGACTGACTTTAATTTTATTTTATCGTGCTTTAAACTGCTATTATATAGTTTGTGTTAAGTATTCACAATAAATATAGGTTAATTTGTTGCATTTATCTTCTCTTTAATAGCAGAACAACATTGGAAAATGTAATATAAAGATTATCAAGAAAAATATATTTGTAATACAGTTTGTATGAATGGTTTTGTATAAAATTTCGGGAATAAAAATTATTGGATGTCGTTTTTAGGTGATAGGAAATTCACCGGGTCAGTCAGGTTTAAATAATTCAAGAACAATTTGAAATTCTTCAAACTTTAATAATTAATTAGATTTTACGTAATACAAAATGAAATTTATGTAGCCTATTTCAAGGTTTAATTAAGATTAAAGACAAATAGGAGTATATATATTTTTTGTCTTATTTTAAATGGTCAGCGGTATAGGGAATAGCAAAGTTTCTAGGTCGACACCTTATCGTTACCGTAAATCAAGTGGACATCGGCAAGAGCGAGATGTTACATCGCCGTCGGTCGGTGTCCTCAAAGTGATAACAGTTTAGAAGTTGCCGCAGTAAACAACGATATTAAGAGACTGTGTACCTTGCAAGCCTAGATATTGTGTACAGATAGCAAAATAGCAATAGCCAGAAAATAATAAAAAAAAAATGATATTGCAAAGTTTTATTTGAAGCTTCTTTACAGGCAGACCCAAAAATACTATATCATATCGATAATAAAAAAATACTATATTCTTAAAACGTAGGTATAGTATATAGGTGAGTGCTGTGAGATTTGTCGTCGACTACTGCTTATGTTTGCGTCGATTTAGATTTGGTAGCTACGCCACTCTCTGCAACTTATCCTATGTTTCAAAGTGTCCGTACAGACAAACTTCACCCCTAATTCTTCAGATCAAAGGCCGTTTAGTTTGCTCGCCACGGACTTTCCCCAACTACAGCTTATGCAAGCAAAGTAAATCAATATCGAAAGTCAATGAATCAAGAGTAATATATTCGGGTACATAATAAATGTGCGCTACCTGAAGGCAATATCTGAAAAATTTGCCTCCTCGATATTGCTTACAAGGGAGTTTCCTTTCTCCCCAAAATTTAATGCGTCGTTCGCATTTTTATAAAAAGAAGTAGGTAAGTGAAATAATTTGCGGTCGGTGCTTTATTTCCTTTTATTTATTTTAATGGTAGGTCTCCTTTCTTTTGTTTTTCTTTCTTTTAGGCTTAAGGGAAATGAGGATATCTACAAAAAAAAAGTGGCAAGTTTATGTATCGTTAAAAATATTGGAATTTATGTAAGGAGATGTAAGGGAGAAAAATTGTTGAATTTATCTTGATTGCTTGTATAAAGATTAATTATTTCATGTTACTTAAAATGTCTTCCTCTAAACGAGGACATTTCTAAAGTAACTTGAAAATTGATGATAATACCTTATTTCTTAAGTGTTTAGAGGCAATTTCCTTATATTATTTTACTCGTAACAAAACCTTTTATCATAATTTTACGGGCCAAGTTTCAAAGCCGAGTTGCTGTTTCTCGGAGTGAACATGATTTATCAGTTGCAAATTTTTCCAATTTGACTTATAAGAATATTTGTTATTTAAAAATTTAAAATTGATGGATTAAATTTAAAAATAGTTCAGTTCTAAAATATAATATCAGATATAAAAATATCTGTTAACTTTTGAGTTTGTGATATATGCCCAACTGAATGGATGTTTATATCATAGCGGAGCTTACATCGGCTTTCAGCGAGCCCGTCTCCATTCACACCCATTTCATTCGTTTCGTTTTCCACTAAAAATCTAAAATCAATAGAGGATCATGGTATAAATGCAAAGATTACTGTGTTCGCTTTTCGCAGCATGAAAAATGTGCGCGCGGCTTCATGAGCCGTCCAAAATAAAACCGCGAATCACTATGAGACCGTAAGTAGCACCATAAAAGGAGGATCCGTTGGAATCGCTTCGGCAAACACCTACAGAGAAGTGGAGCGGTGTTAAATGAGAGGGATTGCGAGCCCTCTCCCCGCTCCGTTTCCCCTCGCCGCCACTTAAGACGATGTCATATTTAACAGATGTGCAAAGGGCTAAAAATACAGATAATTTATATTTCAATACAAGTTAACAAAAAGTTCAATACAAAAATTTAGACATCACGACACTCACGAGTTACATATGAAATATATTTATAAAATTGTACTTGTAATTATCCCAACTATAGTGTTTACATATGGGCATAATAATATTGATTGTGGTATATTATAAAATATTATTGAAGCTATTCAATTTTTAAACATCGTATAAATTATTTTATTTTTTATACTGTTTCGAATTTAATAAATACATTATTCACCAAGAAAGGAAAGTGACCGATTACCGAAGAAAGCGCGTTGGGAATCATGAGACTGAATGTTTTATATAAAAACCTACGCAGAAAATAAAAGGCAAATAGTACTCTACGATTTGTTCACAAATGTTATTTAATATAACTATTGGGTTATCATTACTGGTCTGAAATAACACTAAGATTAAGATGTTTCATTTTCTTCTAAAATATCTACTGCAATAATTTTCATACAATTTTTCCACTCAGCGTAGAAAGTCAATAATGAATTTTGTTGTAACTTTTTCTAGCTTTTTTATTGTTTATATATTATGCACAAAAATATCTTAGTTTATACCAAGGATAGTTAGGGCAGGTACAAAATTATTCAATAATTTTTATTTGCAATTAATATAGGAATTTTTTTACTTACATTTTTGACTTTATTGATCTCAATGTTGAATTACTTTTTTCATTTTAAAATTTTATTTACTTAGCAACCTATAACAATCTTATTTTATTTTTATGGTCCCATTTTATATATGATGTGAAATGGATATCGTGCCCCTTGGAATGAAATACATGGGGTTCATATATACATTGTCAATCGTGATTTTTGAACGTCCTTTTTTAAATGACCTTTGACTTGAAATCAAAATTATTCTACAAATTACAAAAGTACAAGTACCTATACAAACTAAGTAAGATATAAATACATACCTGAAAGGTTGTGTGAAATTTTCGAACTATCGTAACTAGAATACCTAATTTATGTTTACACCGATAAATTTTGATGAAAAAGTATTAAGTGTACTTACAAAATTTGCTTCGCGGTAACGTTCATTACTAGTTCGATAATCGGTTTGAAGCACGGATGCATAATCAAGTAGGGGGTTCGAGGATAGGAGAATGAGGGAGAGTGGAGGGGTTGCTCGTGAAACTATTACAGCAGTTCTGAGCTAGGCGGCTTCATTAATCGGCCATCGCATGAAGCTATCCACGGCTGTTACGATATGGGCAGGCTAACATACTAGTATTATAAACCGCTAGTTTATTATCTATGTACGAGGATAGTTGGTCATTGGTCAAGCTAATGTAGTCGTAGCCTAGAACGCTGCATACTGAGCCAGTATTATTATTATTACTTAATACACATTTTTAAAGGACATGTCTCATGTGATGCAGATTTTTTTTAAAGTTAACTTTAAAAAATTCTACACGTATCTATACTATGTGGTGTAATAAATAGGGACACTGAATGACCAACTTAAGACAAAAAAATGTATATAGGTTACTCGTATCTATATATATATATTTTTGTCTTAACATTCTTCGAAAGTACTAAAATAATAATTAATCGCTAGTTGCTTTATATACAGGAGATAAGTGAATAAAGTGGGATTTTGATAAAATGACCTTTTTTATTAATATATATCTCTCATTGCAATATGAATTATCGCAATTCACTTCTAGCGAAGATTATGTATGTAACACACGCGAATTGAGAACTTTCTTGTTTTGAAAGTTAGTTGGAAATCGATTGAATATCTGAACTATGCCTTCTGCACCTTTGGTGAGGTAAGTAGCACGTAAAAGAAAACGAAAGATCAAGTTACTTTTAGCCGGTAGGAGAATACTCGTGAGTAAAGCTGATTCGGAAACGTGACGAGCGGTGAGCGAGCTAACAATTCTGTTTGGAGTGCGTCAGTGCACCGGAGCATGTAAACCTGTGGTTACAATGATATCAAATATATAATTATTATTAAAGAGGATTGCTTCAAGAATTCATTATCCATTTACTAAAACATCATACTAAAAGTCTGTTGCATATTTAAATGAAACGAAAAGTTCTATATACTGGAACTACTAATGTGGTAGAAATAAAAATAATACTTCCAGAAGCAACAGATTTCGAATATTTTAAGTCAGATCACTAAACTATGGATTGAATATTATTACTACATGTACGACGTGGGATTTTAAAATTACAAAAATATTATTACTAGCTGTAATATATGTAGTTAATTCAAAGAGATTCAAACGGCAAAGTTAGTTTTTTAAACATAGTGAGTTACTGAATATAATACATATTCTAAAGATATTTATATATTCTATTATTAGCAATAGTAGGTAATTGTTTATAATTATTTTGATTTATAATATAATTGTAAAAGTAAAAGATTAAGTTCTATTTGCGAAGAAATTATTTTGCATAAATTATTCACAAGAGGCGATTGCGGTGAGCGAACAAGCAATTCTACTTCTAGATCAGGGGATGAGTAAAGCTTTGGGTATTTATATCCGAGAGAACATTGAGGTTTTATCTACATGTATTAGTGAGAGAACCGGATTCGACGTCACTTAGTATGTATCATATTTACGTACGTATTATATACGTATTTTCTCACGTATTTCAACGAAGTTAGAAAAATCGGGTATTTAAATCGACTTAAGTTGGTCTTATTTAGAATTAACAAAACAACAATTGTTTTGTTAATTATATTACAGAATATTATTAGTTATGTGTTGAGTGTTTGTGACGTCGGTAAAGTTTTGCTATATATATAGGATTATATGCATAGATTTTGCATTACATGTGACATCAAAAATTACCAGATGGGTCGTACCAAAATCTTATGAAGCATTTGACAACTGTCACTTTTTCTAGTTCACGAAAAGATGTCATCTACTTTGGAAATCGTAGTTTTATATATTTTTTTAGTTATTCAAACCACGTAATGTACTAGGAACTATATGTAAACTGTAATATCAATCACAAATACTGGATATTTGAATTATTAATATATAGTAGTATGCAAGTAGTTCTATAGTTATCCACCCATATTACAAAATTTTAGATGTCACATCGAATTACTGACAAAGTGTCTAACTATATCTAAATATATATAACTCAAAGGTGACTGACATAGTGATCTATCAAAGCACAGCCCAAATCACTGGACGGATCGGGCTGAAATTTGGCATGCAGGTAGATGTGATGACGTAGGCATTCGCTAAGAAAGGATTTTGATTAATTCTACCCCCAAGGGGATAAATTTCCCCTATTTAGAGAAAAAAAAGAAAGTTTGTATGAAACTTTGTCAATTTTAAATCGATCGGGTTGAGACTTTCCATGCATAAAGCTACTATGACCTAGGTATTCTCTAAGAAATAATTTTGGTAAATTCCACCTCGAAGGTGATAAATTAACGCGAGCGAAGCCGCGGGCAGAAGCTAGTACAATATAATCATGAAAACTTTTTTGAACTTGCTATTTCATCTCCGCGCACGATAATTACAATATTATTTAGATATTAAATTCACAAAGTTAACAACTCAACCACTTACCACCAGTAACTATGGTAATTTTCATGAATCCACTACATCCACCATCAACATCATACTCTCACTAACACAAACAACAATTATAGTAATATTATTACATTAAGATTACAAACTACAATATTTCCAGAAGATACTCAGTAAAGGATCAATAAATCAGTTCACAAGTATTTATTTATGGAGGCGTGTATGCTATTCTATATAAAGTTAGTTCAAGCAATGTTTTACTTAGATCTACTTTAGAACAATTCTATTAATAGAAATCGTAGAACTCACTTATGCAACAACTGAACTCGCTCTCTGCGCGTTAAATTAACGAAAACCTTCAAACCAGTGTTATGTTAGTGTGTACACACGCTTACGATCTTGCTGAGTCAAATCCAGATTGGGTCGGTCTAACAAGACCACCCGTGTACAGTTGCGTCTCGTGCACCACACACTTCTATTACCTATTTGGTTAAATTTTGCGCCCCGCCGATATCGAGTGGAGTTCTTACCAATTCCACCTCGTAACAAGATCGTACTGAACGAATTATGATTTTTAAAACTTTTGGAATTTGATATTACGTTCTTTTATTTCTTTCCCAACGGGTCACGAGATAATGTTGTTTGAAAGTTGAATAAGAGAATTGCCGCTTAATAAAACGTTCTAACGTTGTTTTTAGGGGAATGTAGAGTAGGGAATTAATGGTGATACAAATAATGATTATTTAATGGTCTTGGATGTAGTAATACAGTTAGTTACTTAATTTAAAATTCTAAAGTTACTAGATAAATATATTATAATAAACCACTTGTTTAGTTCTACAGATATTTATGATACTACTAATTTATAATTTGTAATTTAATGCTTTTATTATATAACTGGGATACCCGTGAAACTTCGGCTGCATCACATTTTACCAGTTTTGGCGCATTATAATATAATATTACGCTCCCATTATATATAGTCGTAGCGTGATGTTTTATAGAATTTTTCAAAAAATAGGCTAAACGCTAAAATATATTTGTTTCATTAAAACAGTAGTTCATTGAAACTATGTGTATGACAGACAGACATAGGTACAAATATTTTTGTGTTTTACATATTATATCATAAAGGAATATATTGTTTACATTAACAATGAAACAATCCCACATTATCTGCAAACATAAAACGTAGGTAATATATATTCACTACATTCAGAACACATTTATCTTCAATACAGACTATACAGCAGGTCGCAGCTTTACTTCTGCGGATCAGTTTGATTAGATTCAGTGATATTGATTTATTATTAACCCGTAGGGACTGCGTGTTTTCCTCGAAAAAAAGTATTTTATATGTTGACGTACAATATTAGACCATAGTGGGTTTCATTTTATTATTCCTTTGGTAGTAAGTCATGTTTATGCACAGACTTAATATTTAGAAAATATTATTTTAAGATATTATTTAGATTTATACTACAATGTTTGTTTTATGGGAACTTTTAATGAATTCATGACACCTATAAACTTTAGGTTTTCTGGTTTGTTTTGTATTTTTAATTCCAAGTCAACAAATTTTCATTATATTAGTTTATTATTATAATTTATATATGTATTTAATTATAAGATATTTTAGAAATTCATGATTTTCATTCATTTTTTCTCTATTTTGAGCATCAAATAACACTTCTTTTTTTACAAACAAGCTGTAAAATGAATAGCAAAGGGAAAAAGAGAGTTATAGAATAAAACGATCGGTTTATATTTTTATAGGAACATGACGCTAGCTATGTGCCAAGGATTAGTGCTACTGCAACACAAGACACAAACAAATAGATACCACACATCACCCGTGATTGATTTCTGCGTCGGTACGACAATTCAGTTTTCTACTACCCAATATTATCACTGGCCGACAGATGGCTCTCATTTTTCAATATCTACTTGTAATAGAGTAGAAAGATATGTAAGTTTGTTAGTTTGTAATAGATAAACTTAAGTAGTTATTTGATGGGTTTATAAATTATTTGATCTTTGATAGCTATTTTATCAAATAACAACATAGGCTATGCGATTACAACGTCCAAGCTCTATAAGACTGATAGGTATATATAAGTTCTAATATTGGTACTATCTACATTGTATCTGTTTGTAATAGTAGAAATAGAAAAGAAATAATGAATATATGCAGGATTTCTTAAAATGCGGTTAAATGAGTTCAAATTTAGTAATAAAAAAATGTAGACAGAAAGCTCTAAAACAAAAGGTGTTTTTTCCTACTGCTTTCGCTTCCTATAATGTAATCATACGACTTTTAATATATATTATATACGTATGATGGTGAGGTTTAGAAAATATCTATAGCCAGTGGACAGAATTCAATGATAAAAATTGTCAGCGAATAGAGGTTCAGATTCCAATCCTATTGGTATATCAATATATTAGTAATCAGCATTTTTAGAAATAAATTATACATGCGTTGTGAGAACTTTAGACATTACAAATTATAAGGTAACAACTAATAGCACCTATGTGCGGAGAAAATAACGCTAAGATATGAAAATATATCGAGATACAGCAAGCACCCTCGGGATGAAGAACTTTCCTCTTCAGTCTCCAGTCAGAAAATTTATATATTTGTTTGCTACTCTCTAAAGAAAAAATGTTAGCAAGTTATTTTTCATAACATACAATACATACCATTGTATAACATGAATTACTAGTAATCGGACATGTTCAGTATATAACTTAATATACTGTCATATTATTAATATAAAACGGAATAAACAATTAATTCGTTATGTGTAGATAAACCATCTTTATGACTAAGATGATATATCATATTACAATACTGTTGACTAGAAGAAATTCTTGTGATAAGTTCGCCATTATACTAATTTAATTCTTATTATATACAAAGGTCTTTTTATACTTCTAAAATATTATTAAATGTATATTAGAGTTTGATAAAGAAACAATGTGTTTTTGAGTTCCTTACATAGTACCAGTAGACAAAGTAAACTGAACACAAAAAGCTGCGTCTATAATTAAAAAATGAGTAATGCGAGCAAAATTTTGCAGTGAAATAAAATACAATTAATTTTCAAATATATATTCGTGGATATATCGACTAAAATATATGATTACGTGTCATAAGTTTTATGCCTCGAAAGTTTCAAAGTAAATTCGAACATCCATCGATAAATCTTGGCGACGCTCAGAACGATTTCATTTTCGAATTTCAGGAGCGATTGCCTCCACTGTTAAAGTTTGCCTGAAAAATGTTCGCGGACGATTGACTCGGTATAAACGGAAATAAAAAGTTTTGTGTTAGAGCAATAGCGTTGTACATTGCGCATATAAAGCAAAGAGAAAGCTCCAAAGAGGATCACAATTTGAAACGCTCCAGGATTTTGCAGACTTAAAATGTGACTAACTTTTTACACCAGTCAGCCATTGTAGAACTTAGTCTGCGTGGCCATAAACTTGTTTTATTAGAGCATTATGATTTCACGCATTTGTAATATATTATTACTAATACCCGTAGCGAAAAGGTCACTAATAAAGTTACATGAAAAGTGAAGGTAAAATATAAACACGAAATGTATGGCGCACCAGTTTAATTCAGTTAGGATAGAGCTGCGTTCCGTATTATCATTACTAAACAGCTTTTATTATTCCACGATATTTGGCTAGAGGGGCCTCACACGCGCGCTAATGGAATAAAAAGTAAGGTTAGTAAAAAGATACAGAGCACCTCCCGCGGCGGCGGTTCGTGCGAATTTCGACTGAAAATTTTATACGTTCAATCTATTCTGAGCGCCTTTATGCTGTGTCTCGCGATCCCGCCTCCGCGCAAAACAGTTTCGTTTTCAATTATTGCCCACTTGTGGAACGAGATTCGATGGAAAAACAAAAGAGCTAGAAATGATATTTTATAGACAAGTCGCTTTATTCGATGTTTACTACATCTCGATTTGTTCTCGAGCGAGATCTGTGATGTTCAAAGAAAATTATTGACGGAACGTGCCGAGATAGAGTTGCTCACAGGGAGAGGGTACGATATCAGTCCGGAGTCTGCAGCCCTGTTACGAATCAATTGCTTTTAAATATCTCCTGAAGCATTTACATTACTTCACATTGTTATGATAAAAATAAACATTTTAAAGATAATCCTTTTTGGCTACTATAAAAATTATACAGTACGCAGTAACTTTAATTCATGCAAAGCGTTAAACGAATTAAAATTCCAGTGAGTAAATGAGCTCTGTCAGATAAAAGTATTAACTTTTATGTTCTTTAGAAAAAAAATTGGCGCCGAGAATATCCCACGTCTTTGTTAATTTACGAACTTTCATATCTAGGATTAAAATAAATTAAAATGATTCGACATCATACTGTCATTTTTGGCCTTCATTTTACTTTAAATATTTTTTTTATGCCGAAGTAGAGAGGTTTGTTTAGCATTTACCAATTGCACTAAGTCACTATACGTTATGATAAATGTTAATGTATTAATAAGTGTTTAAACATTCACTTATCCTGTTATTTTATAATTTATATAAAATAACGTTTTGATTGTCTTATGAAGTACGTAGATATATATATATGAAGAGCGCCTTGGATTGCTTCCTAAATGGGTCCGACATTGCTACGCACGAGGCGATTTGGGAAGCGATATAGTGAGTCTCTCACTACTGCTCCGATATTGCCCTCTTCTTAGAAAAGGGGGCCTTTTATATCGTCATTGATTGTATATGCAACTAATACGTTTAATCCTTATAGTTTCATCTAATCTAATGTAGTACAAAACTATCGCATATCATTTATACAAGTATTACAGTAATTGTATTAGTAAACAGACGAAATATATATTTAATCACAGTTTATACCGAAAATGGATCCATTATTATATAAATTCGTACACTTTGCATAAATGATACCTCATTCGCGGCAATGGCACATTTATTCGTATTCATGAATTTTACAAATTTTTCAATTTGCGCCGGCAGCAAGGTGTATTTACATTATTGCCGTGTCCAATTCGTATTTGCGCCAATACAATCTGTGTAAAAGCCGAACTGGGAGTAGCCAGTGTCCGTTCCCGCGCAAACCAGCGATAAAGGTAGCCTCTAATGTGATATTTTTGATTCTAGTGCTTCCAATAGCTTCGAGTGCTGTCTCGTTGTTACCGTTGTTATTTGCTGTCACATGTCTCTAAACCTTTACCAGAGATAGTAACCAATATTTTATTTTTTAGTTTTAGTAGTCGCTTGGTTTTCCAACTTTGTAATTTTTATTTGACAATCTCACAGAAGCTTTTATAATAAATTTTATGTTGGATAGATTGTATTTGTGAAAGGTTATTTATTCCTACAGAATAAATTAGTCGTTATTTATGTTGTAATTAATATAAACATTTATATTGAGGCCATTATTAACTATATTCTATGTTTATTTAATGACGAATAATCAAAATAAATTATACCAAAAATAATATATAATTTTTTATCAGTGTTTGGTAGTTGGTACCAACATATTGTGACACATGTAACGTATCCGATCCGATTCTATGGATTCTCTGAAAACGCTATATTATTCTTAAAATTCCACTGATTGTAAATAAATTTATCATAATTTGATAATAGTAACTAAATAACAAAATATATCTAATTAATAATGTAAATGCATTATTTACATTATAAATCAGATATATTTTGCAACTGTATAAAAACTGTTTCTTGAAATAAACTTAGCAAAGGATAACGGCTTTGCTAAGTTTCAAAAATCTAATAGCTGCATTCAAAATCGAATGAAAATTCATTTGGAACAAAAAAATTACATCTAAGTTTAGTTTGATTGGACGTAAAAGAAACGTACTAGTCATGTGACTGTACTTCGTAAGTGTTTGAATTACTCCATTGAGAAATGAAATAACATTCGTCGTGGAAACTTGATCGACACGAAAATTGTTCAAAGGGAAAGATAAAAAACTGTAACGAAACTGATTCCCAGTAGCGCCGGAGCCTTGGAGGTAATGGAAGATTGTAAAAGGAGGCAATAAAAGCTTAGTATTGTGTGTGAGAGCCGTAGGGGAGTCCCTGTATTGTATTCGGGCCCGCGGAGGCCCCAAGAATCGTCTGACCACGAACGCGGTCAAATTGTACAGAAATGAAATTATCAAGGTACGCTGCCGATTTTCCGAACCAATGAATCAAGATCCAATTCCCTTTTGTAATAGAACATCGTCGCGAGACGCGTCCATGGACTTACACTGCCCACTCAGAGCTTAGCTACAGTTCACACACGCATGTACTACCGACAGTTTATTAGTATAAGTAAATATTGTTTATTTATGTACGAGTACACAGACGTCTAATGTTTAATAATCTATACATGTAATAAAAATGTAACTAATGGCTATCTGTATAAGAAAATACGAGTATATTAGAAGAACTATTATTGGGAGTCTTTATCATATAATAGAATTCAAAACAATGATTCTTAGAATTCTTGTCTATTATTTTTGTGCGAGCTAATCTTACAACGATCCTAACCAATTTGAGTGCGGTTTTCATTAATGTATTATGGTAAACTTAGCTTTAAATTTTATATTTGTATTATTCCAAACAGTTTACATACACACAAGTTATTTGTGTCATATAATTTTGTCTTAAAATTATGTACTGTTCGGCATTGAGTGTCGTTCGAATTTTCATGACCATTTTGTTCATTATTCATATTAAACGAAATGTCTACAAACATTGGCATTTTAGTAAGACTCCCCTCAACGGGCCCGTAATCTGCGTCAAATTGACTTTTCCGTCGGAGAGCTGACGAGTCTTCAACTGTAATATGCCATAAACGACCCTAACATATTGAGCCAATGCTTGTAGGTTGATAAATTGTGTCGATATTTGAATGCGTTATATTCCTCTCGGGTCATGGACGAACGTCCCTTTAATAAATACTAGGTACCTACTGGAAATATGTTGTCGATATTTTGTAAATCCGTATAAAATAATGAAAATCTTTCAATATGTTTTTATAGCTAATAAATAATAATAATTTTATAGATAAAAAATATTATTATATAGTATATTATAATAACAGTCTGCGTTCTGGTGACAATATTTGGCAGGACATATATAAATTAAACACTACGTGTACCATCATAATATATAATCAGCTATTTAGTTTGTCATTTGGGATTTGGTAACAATGAAACGCAGGATCTTTGCGATCTATAAGGCGGAATAGTACACCAAGTCTTCAACAACATTCTCGATACACCTAATATAAACAGACATAATTTTAGGACTATAAAAAAATTAATAAATGTTCAAGCAAAGTTGTCGCATTACAAAAAGCTAATACAATATTATCTAATTTGAAAAAAAAAAACAATTTTCTCCAAAGTTATAAACTTGCACAGATTTCCATCCCAACGCGGAGTTGGTACAAAGTAATTCCTCCGGTCTGGAGATAAATTTTACGTCATTTCCTGTCTACTCTAGAACTCGGCAAAAATTATCAAGCATCGGCTCCCCTATAAGAGTGTTTAAAATTAATGAATAATGTTATCTGATAATGATTTTGGAAAGTTTAATTAAAGTTCTCTTTTTTGTCTGTTTTCTTCAGTTTTTAATCGCATGAATATCTTGATTATTTTTAGCCTGGAATGAACGACTTCTTTAAAAGTTAGACCGTGAATAAATTTTGTGATAAGCTCCTTTTAATGATATTGGTACTCAGCTGGTAAGTTATTTTGTATTGTTTATGACTGTTTACTACTACGCAATTCTTACTTTGATAAGAATATATAAATACTTTTTTAATAAGAATGTCACAAATGAATGAAAATATAATTGTATCAAGTAAAAATAAACAGAAATTGATAAAGGAATTTAATTTGGTTAGGATTCACAAGTATATACGCCAAATTAAATGAAATTTCTAAACAATGCCTCCGTTATTACAACACAATGCAAATATTAGGAATATTTGCTTTGTTGTTTATTTGACAATTGGTATACTTTTTAAGACTTTTATCAATATTGTTTATGTTTAATATGAACACTTCCCCTTTATAAAGTTATACCTTACTGTTGGGACGACAAACAAAAATGTGTGAGAGCAAACAGACAAGTCAGCTCATAAATCTATTAATACCCGTTGCTACGTCTACTCAATATACATATTATCCCGGTTACAACTACTGAAAGATAAGTAAGTTGCTAATATTTTAAAAAATAAATTTAGGTAGTCTATTTCGTAATATAATATTAAAAACTATCGGATTTGAAAGTTGATATTAGGTCCTAGTTAGAATCTTAGTAGATGTTTGAAAATATTGTAGGATATTTTCCCAGCAGCGGAAGATAACTTCTCTGTACGGGCAAAGCCTGTAGAACGGCTAGTCATTTAAATACCCACAACAAACTATGGAGTTATTTTGACTTAACCGAAGTTTTCAGTTTATATAAAATGGGAGCACAATACAATGTAAGATTTAAAAGAATCCTTCGCGTTTGCAATGCAGTGCGCCACGAATAAACATTCGATTTTTTACTAAGCCTTATCGTACCACAAAAGAATCGCAATGTGTGGTAGGAAAAGGCAAAGCCAAATATAAAGAATTTAGATCAAAAAGAGCGAAACATTTGGGAAATCGTGATAACATCATTCAAAGGATGAGGAATGGAAAGCTTTATACACCTTTGAGTGAGTAAAAATAAATATCTGCGGATCTACATGCCGGAGCGCCTCATTTTAGCTTCGGATGGTATACTTGTATATATTATAGTAAGGAAAATCTTATTTTACTGCACTTCATACAACAAATATTAATATATTATACTACATAAGGAATTGAAAGGAAGCATACATAAATATACTATACAACATTGTGTGAAGATGTATTAGTGAAATTGTTCAGGTTTTCTCAGTTTCTTTGTAATAAAACTGATCTATAGATTCACTGCTAAAACTCATAAAAGTTTAGAATTACATACCTAATAAAAATGTAGATGCACAGAAATGTATTGTAGTGATATGTCTACACTTTGCGGTCAATGCAAGATTTTTTTTACCGGAAAATCTGAAAATGCTTTAATGTATTATACATAACAATAATTACTACAGTTAATTTATCCTTATTATATTATGTCTTTCTTCTAGGAATTCTATATTGTTTAAGATCTATAGAGAGATTAACCTATGCTATTTATGTATCGAATAGAATAGAATATAAAAAAAAAAAATTATTCAAATAAACTTAATTTAAGCACTTTTGAATAGTTATGACTATTACATTTTTTTAATCTACCGCTTATTCCGAAAGCTGTTTCGTCACAAGAAGAACGAGTAATAAATAAAGGTGTGTTGTATGTGTGTGAAATTTTACAAGTCGAAACGTGTGAATAAAACTAAAAACTGCACTAATTTATTAGGGTCAAATATAAAAACACAATAAGATTAAATCAGTCGTCGTGATAAAAGCAGACCAGTTCCCACAAGCAGCACTCATTCACGAGTATCTTGGAGTACCTTGTTTATGTCTAAACTAGGTACTAGATACATAAATAGTACCTATATTTATACATACAATCGCTTTAATTTAAAGTTAAAGGGAGACCATTTTACACAGACGTTCTAATTATATTTATTTATATAAGAGAAAATCTGTACAATCGAAAATAATTAATACATACGGCGCGCTAACGAATCGACGTCACACCTCAATTACTTATGACCGCGCATATGCAAAACATAATCTAATATTTGCCGTATAAAAATCCACTTCCACTCAAAGGGGGTGGGTGTTGTCGCAGTAATTGCAAGCAATTTGTAATGGGCATGTGATTGCCGGGCGGAACGTTGACTCTAAACTGTGCTATTAATTTCGTACATTTGATTAACGAAACTACTTGTTATGCTAATGAACGCTTGGAAAGAATGCACGCTAACGTGCTAACACGACGCCCTGTCGACACATTGTCGTGTTTGCAATATTTTAATTTACTTCCTATTATTAGGGTTTGTATTTTATAATTTTAAAACATCATTAAAATCACAAAAGATTGTTTCAGATTTTACATATTTTTTTATTGTATTATAAACTTGTACACTTGTACAGTTCCGTATTGTAACTAGACTGTAACTATCGGTGTGTACTGTGAAATTTCACAGCTTAAGCTAATTATTTATCATTAATTATTACTAGTAGTATTAATAGTACTTCCGAGCTATGACCGTTGTAGCAAGAAAGTTACAATTCATGGTAAACTAAAATTCGTGACATGTCGATCGCGCTTCGGTATCGATTCGATCTCGAGACAGACGGTACGACTGAAAACTTTACAACACGGAAAGCTTTCTAGCACGCACGAAACACATGAAAAATTTGGTAAATACCAAGGTAGCTATGAAAATTGAAACGCTTGTACAGTCACTTAATTTAATAATTATAGATTTTTAAGGCAATGTTATTTTTATTATTAATTTAAATCATAAAGTCCTGGTTTTAACACATTGTATAATAGAATACATAGTAAAGCCAATCTAAGACTATGATAACATTTATTAAATAATCCTAAGTAAAATCTAGGACAAATTGTTCGAAGTTAATCTATTACTATAATTAAATAGATAAATAGAAATGTTTGTACCGTGCGACGAATCGAACCCGCAACCATCAGAAGTAATGCAGTATGCTAAACCGCTAGACTGCGAGGCCATTAAAGTTGTACTAAAATTATCTATTTTCATATTAGAATAGGTTTTCTTGTACATATATTGATGTGAACTAGATTAGAGTAGTCATTTTTAAGCATACACATTTCGTTCTTACGATACTCGATGGTGGATACATGTGTAAATAGTATAATATATTATTATATAAATGTACACTGGTAAATAAGACATATGTTATCAGTGTATATTTATAGTCGCCGTTAATTTTAATGAACCAATGTGACGTATCAAAATAAATTAGTCGTGAGACATAGTCGATTTTCCCTTTGTTGTTTTGTATTACGTTCACTTTTCCAGAGAGGGTCTCATCAAAGGACCCGAAAGTGATTTCATGCATTAATTAAGACCACAGAGCGAGATTTACAATTACACGAGCTCCTATAAACAAACTTGATTGCTTTACAAAAACTCAAATAACTAAGGCAGTGTCTCAAGTAGAGACTCATTTGAATATCAAAGACGAAATTCAAATTACGCCGTTTACAATAAAGGTTCAGGCGGTATGGTATTACGAGCTGATGTAAATTTCCGATACTCATTTCGAGGATCAAGTTCAGATGTCTAAGTCGTTTCTTCTAAATCAAAGTGTTTCAATGCAGACAGAAAGAATTGTACCAAAATGGTAATTTAGATATTCTAAAAGTAGCTTGCAATAGCTTCTACGAGCTAACGTACTCTAACTAACTTAATTATAATCATCATTATTTCCTATAATCTACATAGTGAGATAATTGAGAAACATGCCCACATTTGCACCTAGAATTTTTTATTTTTCTTATTGTATGATGGTAGTATCAAGAATTGTACATATTTATATTAGATAACGGGTATTCATTTAAAATTAGTGCAAAAATGACTTATATGTTCCCTATTGAGTGTTCTTATGCAAATAAACGGCACAGTGTTATTAATTTCGATAATAAACCAGGAAGTTATAGTAATGTAGGTAATCGTTATAATAGATAAATTTGTAATCCTACAATGAATATGTAGTATACACATGCATTTAATGTCAAATACCATGATAAATTTAAATACAAATTCAGTTAAAATGAAGCGAAATAAGAATTAGCTAGTCAATATTCCACCAAATAACGCGAAAGTAAAAAAGCTGTGGAAATACGGCACTCGCTTTATCTGTCCCTTCTGACCTACAATTTATTCGATGCTTTTACGGTTGAGTTAAATGCCAAAGCATGAAAGTTAAGTCGCAAATCAAGTTCTTTTTTGACCTTTTTAGTAGAGGTTTTTTACATATAAAAAGAATTGGAGTTAGGTACTAGCTTGTTTTTACAAACGTACCGTCAAAATAATTTTGGAATTATATTTTTTTCTATCTATTTTCATAATATAAATACTTATATATGTTCGAATCAGTAAACGTATTTTAGTAAGTGTTAGTTGTTATTATTTTGTTGGTTAATATACCATACATTTATGACTTACTATTATTTAAAAAAAACAAAATGGCATTTTCGAAATTTGTTATTCGGTAATAATAAAAGATGATTTGATGATGACGACTGATATATTTTGTTTTAATCAATTATCTGATCTATAATAAAATACTAAAACTATCTAAAGCAGTTTCAAATACAGGTTATGAAATATTTAAATTTTGACATAGACGTCCTGTAGGTACTAGTGTTCGAATAGGAATAGGGCAGGAGCGGCGTTAAATTAAAAAAAATGTTATTTAAAGTTTCATTTCCTAATCATTTTATTATTTTTAATTATACCGGTAACTGATACGTTTTCAATATGAAGTTTGTAGTAAGAGTTTCCACTAATAAATGCTACCTTTTCTTTATGAAGTAATCCGTAGCTCAAGGTATACTGGCGATACCGTACTACACTGCCAGCTTCAGTGTCATGACCACGAAATTAATAAATTTAAGCTGTGTAATAATGTAGCGCTAAAGTTACCGAATTGTAAATTTGCTTGTTACAAATACAGATAAAATAATTAAGTATGAAATTAAAAATATTATTAACCGTTTACTGCTCATTTTGTTATAAATCTGTCTATATCTTTGGATAGTTGACGTGACTCCATTAGGCAGCCATAACGGCCACGAGCCGCTTCCTTTTATTACTCTCTGCAATGCTTCCTGTTGCCTTTTTTCTCTGAAATATTCTGCTAATTAAGGAAGGAGTGGAGGCTGAAGATTTCCTGCTGGTCTAGCAGATTACTGGCAGTATCTCGGAGAAAAATGTAACTCTTAGGAATTCATTTTTGTGGCTTAACTTTTTGTATGTTGTTTAAAAAAGTTTAATACCTGCTTAATTATCCGAGGCTGTAAGTTTTTTTAAGTAGTTGCAGATACTACGTTATTTTACCTGTAATATGTACCATTATATTATGTTGAAGAGTTTAATTTGTTATTAATTACAAATTAACTTTAACGTTGTTTTATTTTAATTAACTTTAACGTAATTTTTTTACTTTGCGTTGTTTGAAAAATCACTCTGATGTCACGTAAAAAACAGTGTTATATTTTAGAGCTAGAATAATATTACTATTTATTATTATATTATGTTTTAAATGTGGAAAGCATCTCAATAAATTGATAATTAATTGCTACCACTCTAGTTTATTCAAATATATCTATAATACTACTTATAGTATACTTTTTCCACATTACGGTAATTCATTACTTTGTTAATGCATATGTATTTTTAATTTATATGTATTAATTACACTAATATTTAAGAAGTATGTAATAGTATATTATTTATAGTCTGGTAACAATACATAATTGTATATGTCACGTGTATAATATGAAATAATATTGTTTAATAAGCTACAGAGTACGTATTTTACTGCATTTTCTCTTAAAGCAAAACAGATGCGCCATACCAAACAAATGAACAACACTACTGCTAATATTTTTTTATAATTGTTTCCAAGATTTAAAATTATTAACGGCAGTTGCGCCCGAATTGCTTCTGAGATTACATCTTCAACTAGGGACAATAGGACTATTATGTGAATGGCTTGATCTTATTGGCTATGTAGGGAAACTGACTGGTATATACAATATGTATATCCGAGCTATGAATTTGATCCGAACTTGCATTGAAATGCTATTCCATTTGATTTAGATCGAGATCGATGTTTGTACAATGTACTAAAGGCTCTTGCACTTTGTCAGTCTAGTAGGGTTACCAGCTTAGAATTATTGAAAACCCCTTGCCTTTAAATATACATTTCCTTTTTAAATAACTATCCAGTGTTCACTAGAACTTTGCAACCGTTGCTTTGCTGATTACATGCAAAATTTTTACGATTGATAATCGGTGTTTTTGTTGAACAAAATAGACTTGGCATATTTTATTATCTGCTATAAGATTATGGGATATAGGTAAGCATCAAATTCTATGCATTGTTATGCAAATGCCAGTGGTTCAGTTTGGCAGCGTCAGTGTACAAGACAAAAGCAACGTTGACGACCGACATCGGCTGTTGCTATCAGGTCGACATCCTATGGATTCACGCAACAAGCCTTCGTACTTGTTATGTCAGTATTTAGCTATCTTCTTCTCACAATAAACGTCACTGATAGGAGTGAATGGGACAGAAATTGCTATTTTGATGGTGCTTAGAGATTATACGTCCAGTTACGATGTCAGATTTAGAAACCTTGTTAAATCACTCTCCGTTGTCGTTGTTACCAGTGAATATGATTATATTATAATATATTATATATTCTTTATATTTAATTTTTTTTGTCCGTGACCGTGACATTAGAGAAATTTATTAATTTATAATAATAATAATTTTAGGTGGTATAAAAATAATGAATAGTGTGTTGCTAACGATCGATTTTGAAATATATGTAGATTATTCACATCCAGAGATATCAAACATTGATTAATTTTGTATTTATACATGTATTTGCTTGAATATCTATTGAACGTAATCACTATATCATCTAGTATTCTTTTTAATAAAGATTTTAAGACGCAATAATAATCTGTTTAATTTAGGTGCTTTATACAGTGCTTTATAACTATGTAAATATTGCGGAACACTTACTTTTGATGCACTCGTATATTTTAAATTTCCACCACTACTTCATATGTTGTGTGGCTGTAAAACGCATAGAATTTCAAATAGCTGTTTTATTTTTTCTCTAGGGGCATCTCGGTATCAGTCAAATGCATTGCCTTGAGATGCAAAGTGAGAGGCGAACAAGGGCTTTTTATATTTGTGGGCTCCACCTTTGGATTTGCATAATATTGCTTCTTTAACATTCCTCTGTTGGACTATGAAACAAAACGGAGCACATCCTACCTTTGAAGGGGTATGGAGGTGCGTGAGCCTCATAGCGCTTTTTGAACCAATTTCATTTATAACCATTGAGTCGGAAGGATTTAGGGTCGTGTTATTTTTACATTAAAATCTTAAATTATGTTATTGATATAGTGGTGTACTTTATTAGTGGACCACCATTTGTTGATACGATACCACCTAGTACTTTATTTGTAAATAAAAAATAAAGTAGCAGGCGGCCAAAATATTGCCATAATGCAATTATTGTATATACATTATAGTTACAGCCATATATATGAATCTGCGTGAATGTATTAATATATTATATATATACCTGAGATTTCGTATAAAGCAGGCCGCAAAGATACTTCTGTCTCATCTATTTCTAACCCTAAGTAGCTTCTTTGTAAGGTACTTATATTCCGGTTTCTGTAGATCAGTAATAGCAATGATAATTTTGGTTACAAATATCTGGTAAAACATATTATTCCTAATAAAGTTGACCCTTTTTTAATGTATTTTGTCAATTGCTTTCCATCAGTTGTTAAAACTATTGACAACAATACTCAAAAACAGAAATAACATTAAGTTATTATATCTAACCATTACTGAGATATGATTTAATAGCTATTTCTTTTATTGACCACATTTTTTGTAAATAGTAGGTTTCGGAATCTCGTACGTATGATATCGAAATATGTAATTTGGAACCTATGATTTATTCATACATGGAGAACATTCTTTCTGTTGTTGTCTGTCAAAATTCTATATTAGATAGACTAAGTTCGGTATACAAAAATATATAATAAAATTCTTATTGTTTATATAGAAAAAAGTGTAATAATAAATAATAAAAAATGTATAAACAAAAAAAATATATAGCTTAATATATAATATATATGTAAATATAAAACTATATAGCAACGCTTTCATGTAAACTTAAAGCCTAATGTTATAAAACTAATATTAATATTTAAAATAATCACATCATTAATAGATATTTTCGATGAACTTTGCATTGAATTGCTTTCTTGATATTGCAAAAGTAGTAGATAGAAAAGCGAGATTGGTTTTTTTCCCCAATGTGAGGAGTCAATGAAGTCGGCAGATAGTAGGTCCACTGATATATTTGTCTAGTCAAATGCAATGGAAATGTAGCGAAGTGCTCAGCATTTTGTGATTCTTGAATTTTTTATTACTTGCATAACATTTTATATACTTAAGTACATTTTTTATCTATAGTAGATTTAAAAATACTATTAACTAATAATAACTATTATATACTTGTAACTTCATAATATGAGATATTTATAGACAATGCTAAAACAGATCTTAGTCTGCTGTTTTGATTCTTGTTGACACGCTGTATTATGGGTTAGATGGTTTGGATATATTGATATATTCCTAATATTTGCTTTTTTATATTATCTTGAGGGTTTGATAGTTATTCTTACCAGGTTGATCTATACGTTTAGTCTCAATAAATTTACAAGGGTATATGATAGTATTAGACAAATCATCATCACCAGCATCGCAGCCCGGATTAGATTATTATTCATTATTAGACAAATATTACTATAGTGATTTTAAATATTATTTTTACATCACAGAGACCATCGAATAAAATATACAGAAACTTACTAAATTCTAACTTACAGTTAAGTCTGAAACATAAGTCATTTATTATCTTTATGTATCATTCAGTAGCCGAGCAGTAACAAATAATGTTGAAATTGTAACCGCAAACCAACAGCTAGAAATAACTAAAACTAGACACCTTATAGACGTCAGTTATAAATAAAATATTTCATTTCTACGAAATTAGGAATAGTCCGATTTGGATGTCAAAAATATGCCATAATATAAGAGCAGATGTTCGATTTTCTGAAGGCCAATGCCGCACCTGAAGATGACGTTATTTGCTCCCGGGTTTATTTATTCGAAACTTGTGCCCGGATGACCACCGTCCACTCACAACCTGTCACGGTATTTTCCTGACCCTTTATTTTCACTTGACAAGAATATTCCGAGCCGCGTCCTCTCGATATTACATTCCGATACGACTTTTTATTCGTGATACATTTTTCCAATTGTCTCCGATGCTCGACTCCGCAGTGCGAACTAACGGAATAGAATTTTCAAACAGTTTTGATTGATAAAGGTAGACAGGTTTTCGCTTTCTTTGTTTGCGAAATTAGATTCAGGAGGTAGCGTGAAACTTCAGAGTTCCACTTGATTAATGGTGATTCGAGGGGGATCCGAGAAAAAGAAACGATTTTAGGTCGCCCGATTTTCTATAGAGTACAAATGACTAAATCGTTTTTTCAGTAGCTTAGACTTCTTTTATATGTATGGTATATTCAGATTTAGATGCATATACAAGATATTATCTCATTCATCGAAACAACGCTCAAGGTATGTTAATATTTGATGTATTCTCGACTTTTCTCGAATTTGGCATGCTGATTAAACAACGTCGAGTGAAGGATTTTATGTGAATATTTAAAATGTTATATTGGTTGTAGTTGTGCTAACAAACAACTCCATTGTTCATGAAACATCTTGTAGTGTAAATTTATTATGGTTGTTTGTGCGTAAACTTGAAATGCCTAATACTAACTTACCCTCAAACTTGTGATAAGGATCTAATATCTGAAATTAAATTATGTACTAACTCAATTGTATAAATTTTAGTGTCAAGTAGCAAAAGTAGGTATATAACATGCAAATTGTATATTTGTGACAGAAGAATGGGGGCGGTTGAACAATAACGGGACAGCTCGGGAGCAAATTGGGCCACATTGTTGCATCCCACAGGTTGGAGGACCATTAAAATAGAAGGATTACTTTTATGGCCCGGTTGGTTCGCTTGAGATAATATCGGTAAATTTTATGGTTGTAATAAAGGGAATTCGATTTTAGACCAGTCATCTATATGCGATTACATAACTTGCGATTTTGAAATCCAGATATTAGACTACATTATTTCTTATGGAAATGGACAATTATTTTTTCTTTTTTTCGCCTTAATGACCAAAGAAGAAAAAAGTAACGCACATTGGAAGGTGATTTAATTTACGAAACTCATAAAAGATTCTTCTCACTAAGAACTTCCCTAAGTTTACATTCACACAATCAGAAAGTGGGTTAATGAGATTCCCTCAAGAAAAACATCTCGTTAAAGCATACATTATTCAAGCTTTCGCGAAGTTATTCGTTCACGCGTTCATTAGGCACGCGAATACAAACTTGCTATCCCGACACACCTACTTATCACCCTGACAAACTATTTGCAAGTATTTCGGGGATTCTGAACGCGCCACTAGGTGCCGCTGGCTTGTTATTTAAATTTATCACTCAACTTTTATCCTGTAAATTCATTGTAACAGGTAATATTTCACAGGTTATTAATTACGTTACGCCAGCATCCTCACGGTGTAACTCTTATTACATTATGTCAGTTGCAAATTGAAAAATTCCCGAGGCGTGTGTCCCGTCTCTCCGAAGTATTTTGCCAAAATTATTCTCATTCATTAAGCCGGGAAGTGGAGGGCGCGCTCGCGAGATTGTCGATGTAACGTTCACTTGTGAGTAACGAGGTGACTTCCTGTTATTAGTTATGTCGGCAAATTGTTTTTCTTACGCTCTCGTTCTCCCCCGTGCGCATCGATTTTGATCCCTAATACAATAGTTGAATCATGTTACGAGCCCTTTGGAAAATCCTTATTTATTCTGGTTTCGAGTGGTAGGAAACGTATAGGTATAATATACCCTTCTTATTATGTTTTGAGCATTGCATATAGCTTATTCTGCCCATGTTTAAATATTTTTAAGGTATTGTATCCATATTTAAATTGTTAATATTTAGTAAAAAATAAGAGATTTCATATAATTTTATTACTAATTAAAAGATGATTTATGATTACTTTTAATTTTTAACCATATATTTTAAATTTCACTGTTCTATTCCGTTAATAATAAGAATTTCCTTTTGTACAAATATATATAATTTTAGGCGGAGAAAAGGTCAAAGCAACAATGTCCAGTTGACATATTCCCAACAAAATCCCCTGTCCCCGATCATTACGTGTGTCTCTAAGTACCTATCCATTAATTAAAAGTTATTTCGTTACTCTATACATATACCTTCATTTATAGATGATACATGGTAGCTGAACAGAGGTATGAAGGCAGTACAATTTGCACAAGCTGATTTTGAACAATGTAATTATTTTTTATTAAGAATTATAACGTAGTGTTTAAATTGTTTAGGTTTCAAATAATAATATTTTAATTCATTAGTTATACCGATATTGATCGACTTGCTAAATGATATATTTATTGTTCCGATTATATTAATTCGTGTGTATATTGTATTACATTACATATGGCAATTGTACTTATTACTTAATTGTATAGTTATTACTGATAAGTATTGTATATTTGCTGTGAATATTGTTTTTGGTAGATTTAAATCTTAATTATCTATAAAGTGACTTTGCTATTATACCTATTTCGAATGCTATTTCCAATAAATCTTAACATTCTCTAATTTCTTATGAAAAATAACAACCATTGAACTTAAAATAAAAAACCATGCATACTATACGCATATTAAACATTATAAAGTTTAAGTTTAAGTATAAGTAAAAAAATACGTATGTCAGCAATGCTTACAATGATATTGTACGAAACAGAACTGTACTAAAAGAGATTTCAGAGGCCTAATTCAGAATAACTTGTTATGTTTAAGGCATGTTTGGAGAATAGATTAATTTGATTAAGTATAATTGATGAAGAATGATCACTTTTAGTTCCTTGAAAGTTACTATTGTAAGGTTGAAATTACACTACACAGGCTCTTTATTTATTATGAAGAGGTAAATCATAATCTTATATTTTATATTAATATTTATAATTCCATAGGAAAATAATAAATACATTCATACAATGTTGCTGATAGAGTGAGTTTAATTCTTATATTAATAGAAATGCATATAAAAATATTTAAACGGGTTAAAAAAATTGAGATTTTTATTGTTATTTTTCTCATTTTTTACCTCAGTTATTTATAGACTGATTAAAAAAAGTATTATCTTTTATAACGATATAATTTTAAAGTAAATAATATTATAATGTCTTATATAGATAAGATTTTTAATATTTTAGAACTTTAAACATAACTGTAAAGTTACTTATTGTAACATTAGTTATAATAATTTTGCAAATACAAATTGTAATACCTACCTACATAGGAATTGTGTCCAGTAATTTTAAGTAGCATATACATTTTTTAGCTATTTCAAAATATTTTCAGAATCAGTATTTTACAATCACGTAACGTGTACAAGTAAGAGTCTAGGAAATCCATTGCAACCTCCAATTTAGACATCCAATACAACCCACTCCAAAGTGTCCGCAGAGATAGAAAATCTCTCAAAAGAATAGTGTTTAGCACGAGATAAGGACTGATTTAGATCTCTGCAGCCCTCTATCGGGCCACTATTTACTTTTCACGAGGGACTGAGTACTTCGTCAAGCGGTGGCACCCGAAATCGATTCCACAAAGCGAAAAATCTTAGCTGTACTTTGATCTCTATTGACATTACTTAGATTAAAGCACTATAACTATATATTGTATATACTAATAAAAGTGCTATATGAGAATCTTTAATATTTTTATATATAATGGAATTGTAAAATCATGACGAAGCGAAATCTATCTGTTTGTTTGTTAATATTTCAAAACCCACCCACTACCACTAATTTATTGTGATATTTTTGAACATTTTTTAAATTTATCTATGAATAAATAAAATTGGCGCCGCGTAGTATGTTGCTTTATTTATTGTTGTTGTTTTATTATTATCACCAATAGATGGCAATTTATGAACATGCCTGTGCATCGCCGTCACTACTGGTATAATAATTAAAATAATAGCATAATAATATAGTCACAACATAATATTCTGTTATAACATTACACGTAGACAAAAAATAATAGAATGTTTTACTGTCACTCATACCAATGTTTGTCAATCACAAATACTGAAGATATATTTGGATATAGTATATTTGGCTCATTTATAAGAGTATCTCTATATAACGATACGAATATGTGGGCTTAGCCTTACTAAATCATTCATTATTCCATTCACTTATTCGCTGATTTATTCATTCAACGTCCAGCCCAGTATTCAGTTCTATGTAATCTTACGTTTGCTCTTTTATTTTTATACCTGATATTCATTTCTTTCCTTCTAGTATAACATCACCCACGCCTCACTGTAATAAGTACTGAATTAAAAAAAAATATTACTCATTTTATAAACCCTTAAAATGGACTGTCTGGTTCTAAGATATTGGGTGGGACACGCGATAAGTTAAGGAGATATGCTATACACTATCATACTAAATTCCTAATAATGTAATTCGGAACGATATTTATTTAAAATAGCAACATGCAAAGTTCCGTTCTGTGATGTGTAGTAAAATATGGTCAAAGTAGTTATAGTAATATATTATCAAAATTGGTTATATTAAGTTTATTGAAAAACGTTATAAAACTAACTATACCAATGTAAGTTAAGTAACAGTTACTATTGTTGGAAATATAAAAAAAAAAATTGTTTATTTCTGATATAAATAAGATAGAAAGAATAAAAAATACAAGCAAATTCATGTTATAAAACTGTTTTAGGAACATAAAATATCAGGCACTTATTAAATTTCAAGATACCAGAGTCTCACAAACTGCGAGACTCGGGGCGAGCGACACGTCCTACAAGTGCCTAAGGCCATAATCGCAAAGTGTACGTATGTACGTGCCACTGCTGCCATTCGAAGATAATTCCTCCATATAATTTCCCATGCTTAACTCGGCGTAATGAAGTTTATTCGTCGCTACTTCATTTTGAGTCGTTTGCAGCAAGGCGGCGGGGAATGTAATCAGTTGCGAACTAATACCGTGTCATTTACAAAACCCCCCTCTCGTATGGAAATGCCTCGTTGGAGACGCCGTTAGTTCTTTTGATTGCTGGCTCTTCTCCTTGTCGAATTAAAACCGAGATCGAGCTCGGGTGATTTCGAGAAAATTAAAGGAGCCTTTCATTTTCAGCGATGGCACTTCACGGTTAATATTAGTATGATTGTGAGTACACTTCAATTTTGGTTATCTATTTATTTTGTTACCAGTGTGTATTTTAATTAAATATAGGTACTTCTTATCTTAGTAACCTTATATGAATGCGTTTAGTTTAAAATTGAAATAAAATAGAGTGTACATTTGCGCTGACAATGTTACGGGTAAGAACTATTTTTTATTTATTTATTCATTTATTTCAGGCAACTAGGCCCATATTATAAATACCTTATAGACTAACATACATATAATATAATATTTAAAAACTAATACAATGATATTGTCTGTGTGATCACGGCACTGAAGACGGCAATCTGCCACGGTAGCGCCGATATACCACACCTTTCGGCCAGTAGTCCTCTTTCATGAAGGTGGGCAGCAAGTCGGTGGGGACCAGGGCCAAAAACGCTTTGAAACTCGCGTTGTGACTCGACTTCAGCTGCGTTACCCTGAATGTCAGGTTACTCTTGGTATGAATATAATCGACAATGTCCTGCTCCTTAGTGGCGTAATGTAGACGGGACAGGTACATTGTCGTGGTCGGTATAGCAGCAAGCAGCAGAAAGTTGGGCCCATTGAGCGCAGTGCC
Source organism: Achroia grisella (assembly GCF_030625045.1). NCBI lineage: Eukaryota > Metazoa > Arthropoda > Insecta > Lepidoptera > Pyralidae > Achroia > Achroia grisella. The sequence continues at coordinate 3,202,115 of NW_026712938.1, forward strand.
ACAATGATTCCTATGGACCCTGTTTGTTCGCCTCTTCTTTTGTAACGACGAAGCCATCATCGTCGCGGTTACCAGTGGCAGTACACGTAGGGTCAATGTTCAGTGCCGTTTTTGGCACACGCCGCTGTACTGAAGCAATCGGTTTGCTAGCGACGACGGCGGCAAAATCTCGACGCTGTGGTTGCACCGAGGATTTTGTTAGCGCTGCTTCCACATGCAGCGGTATCGGCGCTCGCGAGCAGCGGGCGGGGGACACGGGGGGCACGGCGACCGGCGGTGAGACCACATCTGGTGACGTCAGTGTCGTCGCTGAAACCGCTGACTCCGCCGTGAACGCATATTATATATACTATAATAATAATATAATAATTTTTATAGTTATAACGTTATTATTTATTATCTTATATTATACATAATATTATATACGACGATAATAAACGAAATATAATGTAAAATGACCACGTTATGATCTTTTCACCTTATCATATAAAAATCTATTTTTTATATATTTATACTCCCTAAAATATATTACTTATAACGAAATGATATATTTTCCTTCAATCTATGTTTCCATATTAACAACACCAAACTGTCTTTTCTCGTTTCAGTCAGTGTAACCGCTGACGTCTGTAGTTTGGCTTTGATGCAAATTATATTAAAGTTTTGCTGACTTAGTTGCTATTATAATAGGATTAAATTGTTTATTGCGAGGGTACTATAAAATTTATAAATGTTATCTATATCTTGGTATTAGTCGTTCGGTAACAAATAATAGTAAAAATGCAATGTTATCACCTTTTTAATTTATGAGTGAGGTTACTAAATGAAATAAAAGGAAAATTCTAAGAGTATCGTGTATACGAAACCACTTAAAAGTATACTAAGTTCACCACTTGTCAAGAGAGACAGCAGAAGGAAAGGAAGGTCAAAGAAATATTAGTGTCAGAGACCATCAGAGATTATCATAATAAGCTTATGTCACTTAAATATCAGATAGATAATTTTCGAAATATTCAGGAGTTTGAATGATATGAGTTTGAATGCTATAAATGAGAATGGTTTGTATTACATAGGAACACATAACATAAATACACAAGTAAAATTAACAACAGTTATAAAATTAATTACCCAATTAACAAAAACAAAAGTTTCATAAAGTGATAGATTAAAAAACATTGGCATGTATTAGTGATCTATATTTTTACAGTGTAACATGCCCCTTAGAAAGTTGTACGCTTGCACAAGACCGAGGGCACATTACACAACAATAAAGTTGTGGCCGGATGCGCTGACCATTGCAAAAAGCGCATAGTTCGCGGTGTCCTGAACACAATACCAACTTAAATTGTTCGTAAAAGCGTTATGCACTCGACGGTTTCAATTTCCTTGCGAACTAGCCATTGCAGATGTTCGGACACTCATAAATATGATTTGAAAATCGTTTTATGTATAACTCATAAACTTTTATCTTCGTTGCCAACGCTGAGGCTCTCCGTTTAAACGGTTTCAGTTAGTTTCCCCCACAAAAGCTGCAGACGTTTTAATATCGGACCGTCTGCTCTATAGGTATTTATCTACCAGTGTAAATTTCGTAGTAGCAAAACTGCCGTCCGGCACGCCACTTCTGCTTGGTCAAATAATACCTCGTAATGGCTAACTATTGCCTAATGTATTTTGGCGAAATGGAATAATGCAGGAGCGTCGCCCGTCCTTACCGGAGGTTGCGATTTAGATCGTACTTAATGTAGAGACTGTCGGAAACACCCCGTCTGCTTTATTCAATTTCAGTTTATTAAAATGTATTGTGATCGTAACTATATTTTCATTTGCAACTACCAGATATCTGAGAATTCGACTATTATATATACTGACAATTATATTATTTTTAGTACAATTACTAATTTTGTTCTATACATATAATAAAAAAATTGCAAATAAATTTAAAAAATATAATCCGATATCTGTCACTGAAAGGGTTACCATTGGAAGATCAACTATTGAATATCTGACGCAGATTTATCCTGATTGACCAACTCGATACTGTTATAAGAGACCATTAAATTTATTTGATAATGAACTGTTTAAAAACTCATTAAAAAAATTAACACGACATGGCAAGGTGTATAATAATTATTTTTATCATATAGAAATTATTATTTATTCTTCAAATCTGTTAATAAAATAAGTACAATAAATTACCTATAAGTTACAAAACATACATATCTAAAAATACAAACCTCTCCTTAGTATTTCGAATACGTCCAGGAGATATTTAAATTACTACGAATACAATTCTTAAGTAACAAATATATTATAGCTACTATTTAATTTTCATATCCCTATGATCAAAATAAATTTTATAATTAACGTAATTTACAGAAGAAAATTTTAAAATCATTATAATTACTATAACAAGCTGCTGGTATCGATAAAAAATAGATCAAAATGCGATGTTAAATACTACAAAGTAACATAATAGTACTATACAATTTAATATGATAAACAAAAACAAACATTCAAATATGTACACAACCTAGTTCGCAAATGTATGTTGCATGCATTGAAAATGATTATATCATGGCTGTGAGAACGACAAACCTTCTCACAATATTACATGCACGATAACCATAACTTACCAAAATTAACATTATGTAGCATTTCCATTCCTTTCTCTTTACAAAATTTTGTTCATGACCTAAATACAAAACCTTTGTTCAGAAATGAATTTAAAAAACTGAACATACCTGTCTTCTATATACTATAGTTAGTAATGGTTAACAAATGCATGGTTAGGAAAAACTCGTGTACCTTTTTCTACCTAGATGTAATATTAGGTTCATTCATCAACTTCAAGTGAGTGTAGAGGACTGACAAAACGCCGTTTTGTTATTTTATTTGTACTATACTCACTTGGGGAAACCGTTGCATTTATTATTCTCAAATAAACTTACCTTATCCAAGAACTTTTTGCAGATAATTTATCTGTGCTTCGGTTACATACATTTTAGTTATAAACGAATAGTCTTTGGCAGCTCTAAGCATTTGATATTGGGAATATATTATCCGTGAAATTTAAGATTCAAGTGAAAGTATCAAATACTATTTGTTTTTCGTGACTTTGTCTTCGAAACATATTTTGATATGAACTATTCACAATAAGCTCATAACTTTGCTCATTTCTATACAAATTTTTATAATGTTTGGTTGAAGGTTAGTTGCATTTTGTTTTTTATTGTTACAAAAATAAATAGTTACTCAGCACGCTTATGCGAGAGTTCTCCTAAGAACTGCTTAAATACAATATTTTGAAGTATACTGATGTGTGCCTGCTTGGATAAATATGAAACAAAGTCTAAGGAGGATGATCTGTTTGTACGTATTTGTCACCTGCAGAATCTGTAGAAGAGAAATCATCAGAGCAGAAAACTCGAACCTTCACACTCATTTAATTTTCACTTTACCCATAATCTGCACGTATAATTAGTAATAAAAAACCTAGTAGAATATTTTACTAAATCTTGTCTGAAATAAAAATAATTTCATTAAATGTATCCACTCAATTAATCTTTCAAGCAAAGAACAACAAATAGTCCAATTGGGTATACAAAGTGCGTTTGCAATAATTACAATTCATTAATCTAGGCCGGGTAAGCTTTCCGTAACAAGCCACAAATTAATTACATCGTAGTACGTAGATTATGAACGTCTGAATATTGCTGCCACTGAATGTCGATTATACGGCTGTTCGTTTTAGACATGCTGGCAAGCAATAATAATGGATTGATGTATTTAATATGTGAATATAAGTTATTTTCAAATTAATTTATTGCTTTTATGAAAAGACTAACAATCAAAACACAGTTAAGTCTACAATCGAGTTTCAAGCAAATAAATCGAAACAAACAGCAAATATAAAATAGTAGAAATTGGTATCATGACTGTTTTGTATGGATCTAAATGAATTTACGTAAAAGTATATTGTAAAAAAAATAGAAAATATCTATGTACATTCATTTTTTAAATTAAAGTTAAAGTTGTTTGGAAAACATTTCGTAGCAAGAAGTAGTGCAATAGTCAAAATCTGAAATAAAATAAATAAATTGTAAATAAATAAATAAATAAATAACCATATACATGATTAATGAATCACATATAAATTTCAGATATTTTAATTGAAGTCATTTATTTTTTTAACTGTAATTCTTGTTCGCTACACTCAGTACGCAGGCAGGACGGTCGTGGTCGTTACTGAAAGTGTTGCGCCGTTGTTACATACTTTACAACATATTGGCAATGCTCTCTCACTATTACCTTCCGGGTGCACTAGTGTAGAGTTTTTTGCATTTAGAGCAGTCTTAATGGTACTTACTTGTAATTTTTTTACTAAAAATAGAAATGTAGACGGAATCACCTCTAAAAAGGAATACCGCCTTAATACTTTCAGAAATAATTAATAGTAACATTCCAATGGCAAATGTAGATATAAATAGATATCGATGTGTTATGCGTCGATTTTAGGAATAAATTAGATACAGTAGCTATTAATTAACTTCAACTAAATTTCGCTGCGAGTTTCTACGTAAAATTATGTTCAAAAAAAGTTTAGAAGATTGATGAAAGAATTATTAGGTAGGTACAACTATTATATTGTTTATTAAAATTCCATATTTTACTGAAACAGAGAGTTTATTAATAAAGAGTTTTTGAAATATTTAAGCTAATTAATTTAATAGCCATGATTTAATAAGCTAATTATATTTGTGTCGTAAATCTTAATCTACTTATGTTTTATATGTACGTAATTGAAATAGCAAATATACTGACGGGCCAACCAATGGTGAGTGGTAACCATCGTATATATACATGAACAGCACTTTAGAGATCTCCCTGAATCCTCTCATACATTGCCATTTCAGAAGACTAATATATCATGCCTCTTATTCTGTAATTCCACTGCTTAATCTCAACCTGCAACCCGAACCACAGATCACAAAGCAAGCTGCTTAGCATCTGAAATAGGTGAAACTGGAAACAGACTTTTATAATACTCCCATGTATGTATGATTATATCTTGTGATGTATCAGAAGTTAACAAAAATCATCCAAATGAACTTTCAATTGAATTATATTTAAATTGGTTTTATTTGACCAATACAATACATTAATAAATAAATGGCAATCAATATGTAATATGGACGTAGCTTATGTAATTATTAACTAAGCACACATTGGCTGTCGCGGTATCCTTGTACCCATTCGGCAAACAATGCCCATGCAGACTGTAAACAAATAATAATGTATGATGAATTATTGGCTTGTTGTTCCACTAATATATAATTATATATAGTATTTTGGTTGGTTTAACGTATATTATAATGATGACATAATACTTGTTTGGCAAAATTAATTATTGAGCAACGAAAGCAGGTCTTTCTGAAATTTAACTAATTTTAGTGAAAATGTGTTGATAATATTGGCTGGAAACGTTATAGACATTTTATTTTATATTTTTACTTTGCTTTCCATCTTTCTAACAAAATAGCTCTAACAAATAATTTAAAATTATATGGATTTTTGTTACATATTTTTACTATTATTTTTGTATATGTGTATACAACACGAGGAATTTCGAGTTCAAGTTCCTGCGTAAGTAATACCATATATCTTTGTAATAAAGAAGGATATTCATCTTGGAAATTTAAGATGAGTAATTACTTACTGCATGAAGATCTTTGGGAGACAATAGTAGGATATCCCGAAGGTGTGGTTGTACCAGAAGCGACAAGAATCCGTCAAGATCGGAAAGCCTTGTCAAAAATTAATTTGACGTTAGACGGCCCAGCCATAACTCATGTACGGAACTGTAAAACCGCCAAAGATGCTTGGAATGAGTTGAAAAAGGCATATGAAAACCGCAGCATAAGAATAACTTTAGAGAGAAAACTATACAAATTCAATCTCGAACAATTTTCTGGCATGGAAGAGTACATAAATGCAATAATGAGCACCGTCCAAGATCTCGCAGATATAGGGAAAGTCATAGAAGATGCTTCCGTTGCGGCGATTCTGTTAGGCGGTCTTACATTAAAATATGAACCCCTTATCATGGGACTAGAGAATAGCAACATTGAAATTACCTCTGATTTGGTCAAAACTAAACTTTTAAATGAGTTATCTCGCGATATGGAGCCTGTATCAGCATTAAAGACAAGGACCCGTCCAGATAAATATAAGAAGCAGAAGAAGCAAATTATATGTTACGATTGCAAGGAGCCAGGACATAAACGCCCAGATTGTCCAAATAAGAAAATCTTTAAAAGCAAGACATCACAAGAATCTTCCGTATTGAGCGCTCACGCTCTTGGAGCAAATGATGGTTTACAAATGAACAGGTGGGTAATTGACTCAGGAGCAACGAAACATATGTCTTCGAGACTAGATTGGATGACGTCTCTTAAACCTTGTTCTGGTAAAGTTACAATAGCAAACGGTACAGATATTATAGGTACTGTTCCCATTAATACTAAAAGTAAATTTTTTGATAGGATTAGTGATGTTGCTTATGTTCCGAACTAAAGGCGAATTTAATTTCTGTCCAAACTATAGTTGATAAAGGTTATAGAGAGTAATTTTTATAATTCTAAATGTTTGTATTGCAGGTAAATCAATATTGCATGGTACGAATGGACTGTATACGTTGGACTGTACTATTAATAATTACAAAGTTGAAATCATGCCGATATAGTAACTGACTTGTCACAATATCGTTTATGGCATAGGAGGTTAGGTCATCTTTGTCGTTTTGGGTTACAATCATTAAAAGGTCAAGCTATAATACATTTTGGTATAGCAGATAGGAGCCTTGTGTAGCATGTATTGAAGCCAAGCAGGTCAGAAAACCATTTAAAAGCATTCTATGTAAAAGAGCGACTGAGCCACTACAACTTATTCATTCTGATTTATGTGGCCCATTACCTGAAGTCTCTTTTCAAGGTAACAAATATGCTTTATTTTTCATTGACGACTTTACACGAATGACTTTTGTATATTTTATTTCAAATAAAACAGAAGTGAAAAATATATCAAGCTCTAGTGGAAAAACAATTAAACGGTCATATGAGGACGGATAGCTGAATAAATATACTTCATTCAGACGGGCATTACTCACCAAACCACAGCGCCTTATAGCCCACAGTCAAATGGTGTGGCTGAACGTACAAATAGGTCGATTGCAGAAAAGGCATTCATTCTTTATTAGCTGACAGTTATTTATATAGGCATATTGGCAAGATGCTTTTGAGACAGCTGTATACTTAAAGAATAGATCCTCATCGTGCCTTAAGTTGCATGACGCCTTATGAAAAATGGTATGATCATAAACCGAACTTAAACCATCTTCGTGTGTTTGGCTGTGCATTTGTACATATTCCTTCATGTAATAGGAGGAAATTAGATAATAAACTAATATATCACTGAACCCAATACTTATCTCGTTCAATGTCCGAGAAAGTTGTAAAATTCGAGATGTTTCATTTTTTGAGAATGTTTTTCATAGTATTAAGAACTGTAATACCAATGCTGATTTTTCTAATAATTTACACATGCCTATTATATTTTCTACTAATACAGAAGTAGAAAAGGCAGTTGAAGAGGATATATTTGAGGATGCCCAAACTCATGAAGAGACCGTGATACCCTCACCTACCTATAGATCCGAATCAGCATGGAGAAACACCAGAAACCGTAGAAACAGAGCGTCGATATCCTTTGAGAACGAGAAAATCACCTGAGTTCTTAACTTATCAGGTATGAAATAATGGAACCAGATGAAACTTATACGGAGGCAATAAACTGTAGACTTTTATGGCAGATGAGTACAGATCTCTCCAAAAACTAAATCGTGGAGTTTAGTAGATAGATCAGGAAAGATTACCTTGTAAATGGGTATTGTGAACATTGTTATCAGAAATTAACTCCTGTAGTTAGAAAATCATCCAAATGAACTTTCAATTGAGGTATTATATTTCAGAAAAATTGGTTTTATATTGGACTTAAACAATACATTAATAAATATGGATAATATATCAAAAATGCAATATAAAATTAGATAATACTTTATCAAAAATGAATTTTACAAAAACTCCTTCGGAACCATGTGTATATACGAAACTTTTTGGTGACGAATTAGTAATATTAGCTATTTACGTTGATGACATAATTCTTTTCTATAAAAATGACATGACATATGACAATGTGAAAAATGTGGAAAAGTATTTCAGTTTAAAGGAGTTAGGCGATTTAAAATATTATTTAGGTATTAATATATCAAATGAAGAAGGGATATTGAAAATGAATCAAAGGACACACATTGTATGCAAGATTGTAAAACGGTACGCACACCAATAAATAAGAAACTAGAGCCTAATGATCAGAACGAATGTTGTTCTTATCCTTATCAGGAACTGATGATCGGCACGCCCGGAACAATTTGGGCCCATTGGTTAGCCGCAAAGCATGTACTACAATATTTAAAAGGTACCATTGATTATTAAACAGATGCTGATTAATTGCGTTGAAACGCGCCGTTCATATGTTTTTATATGAAGCTGGCAGATGGACCAGTTGCATGGGAAAGTATACAGTGGCTTTGTTGTTGCTTTAACAGCAGCCGCTAATATATAATTATATATACGATATTTAGTTTCGGCTATAAAATTAGCGCAAAATCCAGTCCATCATAATCGAACCAAGCATATTGATACGCGATTTCATTTTATATTGGAAGAGATAAATGAGTTTGTTGACATACCAAACCTTTATGCAATGTTAAATTTAAAAATTGTAATGTAGGCATTGTAAAATTAATGTCATGTTTATTGAGCAACATTGTAGATTAAGTATGTTGATAATTTCTGAAACGTTTAACATTTTATTTTATATTTTGACATTGATTTTAGTAACAAAATGTAAATGCAATGTTTGTATTTTTCGTATACCTAACGCATATGATGTTTGTATGTAGTGTATTCAGTTCAGCATAAAACATATACATTCATATTCTTACATTTTTCTAATGATGTGATGATCTACGATAAGTACTCAAAAGTTAAAGTATTTAAAACTTATAAAAGTATAAGTTTTAAAGTGATCTAACATTTATAATTGTATGTAATATGTTTTTTTAACAACGTAATTTAATAAATTTATTTTCTTTTAGAATTACCTAAGCAATAAAATGTTTTTATATTTAATGTTAATAAAATTATTTAATTCATATTTAAATTCAATAAATTTAGATGTATTATTATTTGAGTTTCTATTATGTAGTTATAGGAACAGGTCTGCGCTGTTAACTATGTCTGATTTATTTTGTTACTCATGTAACTATTTAGTTTTTTTTATGAATTTTACTATTTGGCAGTTTGTATTCATACAAAATGAAAAAAATGTACTGCTGTATAAATTAAAAGATCTACATACAAGTCCTTTGCTCATTCTTATTGTGATGAGTACCTACGCTTGATTGAGTAGTAGATTTAAAAAAATGACATTCCGATAGTGATATCTTAAGTTTATTTAATTTATTCATATATTCTTATTATAATCACAATTTATTTATGTAATTTAGACAGGTTTAAAATGATTTTGAATTCCCTATATTATACACCATACGGTATCTTATATGGTATCGTATACTAGTAAAGCTATGAGAATTAATTGTGCATTACAATACGTCGCAATACTGTAAGCAAACATGGAAGCCAGCTTATCAAGCTGGCTCACTGCTCGCACGATATTGCTCCAAACATCGCCCAAGTTTCAACTAACACAAATGCAACTCGCGAGGTACTAGATAGACTAGGTACTCGGCGATGGTTTGGTAATAAGAACACACGCTGTATAGTCCGTATGGTCCAACTGATAAGCTTATGTTGAAATATTATTTTTACCGATATAGCCTCTGCAGAAAGCCTAACTCAGAAATAATAGTCGTCTGCGTGATGAAAGACAAACTGCGTAAGTATCTCAGTCTCATCTATTCTTGCTGTTAAGCAGCTTATTTCCCAATATCTATTTATCAATATGGCAGTAAATTTACATATTAATTAATAGTAGTACCCGTCTTTAATATAAGCGAAAGGCACTATGGATATCACGATTCCGTGGTACACTTGCGCATTACTATTCCAGAAGACTAACGTGTGCAGTTTTTGCGTATATTAACGTTGCGCTGTTCGTGTATATTGACGACGAGTTCTACTTACCATCAGTCAGGCCGTCAGGTTATTTAACAATTCAGTTACATAGAAATAACACACTATTGCTGGCATCTTAATATTCACTGATTATGCCCCGACCATGGACAAGGCTGTAAATTTGTTCCACGATAGTTGCCATGTGCGGCTTAGTACTCTCTAATATTGTTAATGTGTATCTGTAAACAACGTTTATCACTTTCCATATATATTTTCATATAAAGTCTAGCGATATAAGAGTCGACTTGTTGGTATATTATTTATATATTATATGTCAATGCAAGCATTTTTGCTCATTGTTTTATATATGTAGGTAATATTAGGCTTATTATTATCACTTTATATTTTATAATTAGTTATGTTATCAGTGAAGTATAATTATTATAATAGTTAATTAATTACTTTTATAAATTTATTAAACGGTTAAAGTTTTTCAAAACTTAATGTATCAATCAAAAATGTTACTTGTTTGCTCATCGTAAAATGAATTTCTTCATTTCATCGTAAAATCAATATGTTTCATTAATAAATTAGTTATATTTTGTGTTTAGGGAATAAGGACAAAATAACAAGAAAAACTTCAGGAAAAATCTATTATTGTTAATAAAATTCTAAAAGTTGGCAGTACTCGTATGCTCTGTAGAAAAAAGAGAGCCGAGAGTGAGATGGCCAGAGGTTAATTTTTTTGTCGTGAATTTTCCCAACTACAAGGACTAAGTCGCGGGTAGTAACTAGTTATTATTTTCATTAAAATATTTACACAAAAGCCGAACGTTTTTATTAATGTGTGTATGAATGGCATTACCAGGTTCTTTCATTATTCATTCATGTGAATACACCATTTGGTATTACTAAAAAATAATATATTAAATCGAATAATCGTCTTTTTTAATTAACCATTTTTATGACGACTTAATACAAAAATCTTTGAGTATGATAATTCTATTTGAAGTACATAAATTGTAATTATTATACAGGTATGTTGTATAATGCTTGTTCAGTTCACATGAGTAAATAATAAGACTACAGAAACCATGATCAGCTAGACGCGTTATTTTTCACTTGGCTTTATTTTTACGCGGAGCTACATCGACGGCCGCTATCGAACGGGATTCTAATCAATTTAATTTATCAGGGATCCCCCAGAGGCGGCCATTCACTTCATTTAATGCGCGTATTTTGCGGCAGAGCTGATTGTTTTGAACCATTCGGCTACACGGTCCATTTAGATTAATTATTGGATTACTTAATTTTGCAGAGGATATTTGTAGTCTACCCAAATGCTAAACAATATATGCATCCATATTATATGCAAAATAGACGTATTATTCACGCCCTGGTGGATTATCAATTAACACAAATTAATGGTGCTATCGGTTACTACTTGAATGTCAATTTATTATACTGTAAATCAATTTAGCCATGTCAAATGTCAGCCAGTATACTTGTGGACTGTTGAGCTAACTAACACAAACGAAAGCTTGGCCAGTCGATATCAGGCGTACCGATACAAAGCATTAATTACCGTCAAGATTAAATAAGAAAGTCGGTAATCGAAGAGCGAAATAAGGGTGGAATTACGACAGCGCGGCATTTGTCCCGGCAACTAATAAAGGAGACAATATTGCACTCGATACGTATAAATGTGAGAGTAACATTCGGGGCGTGATATTAATTCTGCCTGTAATTGCTATCGGTTTCCACCCGAGGCTGCAGCCATGAGCCATGAATACGGGAGTTACCGCTATTTGTTCCTGACGTTGCGGTTTAGGGTTTTACCTCGAGCCCGTTCCTATATTTATTTTCTTCGAGTTTTGTCCAAACACACAATAGGCGAGTGGATTATCGGGCTCATTTCGATAGTTTGGGCCTAACGCTGCGGAAAACAATAGGCTTATTTCAAATAACACTATTGTTTGTAACATGCAATTAACACCGCGGAAATATATACTCGATATTGTCTTTTTATTAGATATATTTAGAAGTTGTTGAAATTTGAACTCGCCATATATGTAATGTTTCCCATGATATATGTGATAGTATACTTCATATATTTAATATACTTGTATATTAAATATTTAATGGCACGCGGAGTTTATAATAATTAAAAAACGAATGAGCACATTTATTAATTTAAAATATCAACTATAGTTCTACATACAAAAACACAAGTCACAACATTAATTTTTAAATAAGTATTAATTGACATTCAAAATAAATACAGTTTAATTAGTAATTTGTTAGAGTATCCAAAATCGTACAGCATTAAACAAATCAAGAATCCCTGTTAATGATTACTGCTATCGATATTTATAAAGTTAATGAAGTAGAAGAGAAAAAATATGTAAAATTTAAATTTAAATGTTCAAAAACATTTATTAGATAACCTTACACGGATGCTAATATCAAAATCTCGTCATCCATAAATTAAGAGTAGGTGGTTGTGCTAGCTACCGGCTGGGCCGTTTAAGCCCCATTGTGCATAACCGAAGAGGCCAGAAAACCACAACACAGTCCCGCTAAACTAGCGCTGTATCGTCAACGGTTAATTAATGATGTCGTTTAACTGGCCCTGCTTCCGTAAGCCATGAGTTAATACCCTTAAAAATTTAACAGAAATGCACTATATTATGTACCTACCCCGTTTAAAACTACAATTTATAAGCCGCTATTAGTAGTTTGTTACAATATTTTATGCTTGTTATTTCGATGTAATTCCTTTGAAATCAGAGATAATATCGTATCATAAAGTTTTAATAAATTATAAGCAGTGCATCTGCTTAAGATTAACAACAAATGTATACTAATATTATATTAGTAGAGAGCGCATTTTATAATGAGGAAAATATTCTCAAAGGTACATTTTCTAGAATGACATATTCGGTATGGTGTATAAAAAATCACAAAGCTATAAACATTTGGACGATGTCGGGGCGGGTTACCAGTAATAAAATGAAAGTTTTGTTATAATTGAATATCATAATAGTAATGGTAAATATCAAAACATACCATCGTAATTGACAGCATTTACGAATACATGTACTTATCTGCATAGATCTGGAAGTAATTCTTAAAATCGTTTACGAATTAATTTTTACACATGTGTCTGTATGTATATGTTTGGTAACCGGATTATCGGTTGCTCCTAATTTCACATTGCACATCGGTTTCCGAAATAATATCGCAGCGAGCTTAACAAACGAATGCCCGCGTCTCTCCATTCAGTGCTATTAAGTCCAGAAAACGATTAACGTAATCCTGCAGTTTACTAGGAATATAAAAATTTGTTAACAACTATAAAAACACTACTATTATTTTCTATTATCCGACTACTAGCTGTTATTAGTCTTCAATTCTCTTTAAATTACATAGGTTGGTGGCAGAATCATGAAAATTTAAAGAGGGAAAGTATTTTTTAACTCCACACCACAAGAAATATTATTCTTAAAAATAAAAGATAAATTATTACGTGTAGGCCACCCTTATCACTTAGGGCTATAAGAATAGGTAACCTATTCTTAAACCTACTGAGCATACATAAAATTTTATCAAATTCGTTACGAAGAAATATGGCAACTATCACTGTGACACGATAGTTTTATATACATATATACATATATACCTATATAAGATGAGGATTTTATGATGAACCAGAGTAGTTCAGGCAAATAAACTAGATGGCGCTACTTGCAGGATATGATAGTATTCATGTGTTCTTTTTTTACCTATTTAAAACAAGCATGATTGTAACATTGTTGCCATATTATTTGAGTTCTGAGGAAAATAAATTTCGACATACATTATGCTTTTTTACACTTAGTAAGTTATTTATTAATATTTCCACGTATCTTTAAAATAATCATATAAAAACTCTCATAAGCCTATTATCACATCTCCAAAAGAGAATTGAGTTGTTCTTGTAAGAGGAAGAAAATAAGGCACGTCCCCTTAAAGATAAGTAGGACGTAACTCCATTCGGTAAAGGGCCTCTCCACTCGGCGCTGCAGTGCACCCAAGTTCACGAGAGCTACCTCGTTTCTCTATCGGTGTGAAGATCGGGCGAGATAGGGGTTATTGAGAGGACAGAAGCGGGTCGATAATAATTGGTCGAGTCACGTAGCCGGCTTGATGCGCGGTGTGAACGAAGTCCCTCGTTATTTTCAATTTCCATACACGAGCGCCTCCTATACATTTTCGTACTAGAATAAGAAGTTTATTAAACCATGAATCTTATAAAGACTTGTCCTGACCTAATATTATTTAAAAAGTACTACCAGCGTCATGATCTAGTCGTATACTATCGACAAAATGAATCTGTTTCCAGTTAATAGTTCTAACTGGGGGGAAAGGGGATTGTTAGTAATGTGGACTGATGATCTTATTGCTAGCAATGTACCATATCAGGTTGACCTCCACGCAGTTCCCCCTGAAAACCATCTTGATAAATCTTGGTGAATTTATCACGATGGGCCAACTGACCTGACCTCATCCTCATCTTATCATCCTCCACTGGTGCCCCGCCAGCGTAAACCGTTAGCGCAGGAGGGTGCACCATTCCATTATCATCTATAAAAAATATATTTCTAACTAATGTCCGGTGAAGGTAACACCAATATCGCACAAAAACAAATCGAGGAGGCGCTCACGTGGAGGCGTATACGGAGCGAAATGTGGGTATGACAAGTGTTGCGTTCTCCACAACATTGACTGTTGGCAATGTCTCTGCCTACCTCATCTGTGGTAACAAGCGTGACGGTATTTTTATGTTTACCTACGAGGTATAGGTACCTATTTAAAATTCTCTACATAGGATCTGGAATTTTTTTTACCTCAATCACATACGCACGATTTTTGTAAAATTACTATATTAACTAGAATAATTTTACAAAGAACCAACTACATAATTCAAGACTTCATTTATATGTATGTTCTGGAATATTTAAATTAATAAATGTAAGTATATTTTAAGGAAAAGATATTTGTTACAATTTATTTTTTATTTTTCTCGTATATACCTTTTGTACTTTAATATTTATACATGTTAATACATTTACTATTATAATATTACTACTATATATTTTTAATTTTATATTATAGACATTAATTCAAATCACAAAGACAAGATTAACTTTATTCAACCGAATAAAGCGAAACAGAACTTTACATCTTGTTTACATTTATATAACTGTAGTCAATAATTGAATTCATTCATTCCGTTCGAAGTTCTTTAAACACTTATGAACTAAACGAATCTAGTAGCTATACTAACTTTTAATCAATTAAACCGAAGATTTGTTTCTCGTTAATTCACTTTATGAGTTTATAAAATATACCTAAATAATAGAAATTATGTATACCTATATTATATTATATGATAGTCATGAAGACTGTTATCCCAGATTGGGTAGTCAGAAGCGTTGTCTACTCATGACTTTATGGCGAACGGAACACTCGACATGCCTAAAATGTATACTGGTTTGTTATCGGTGTTTCTATTACCGGAGAGTTAGTCACAAATATGAAATAAAATACTTTTTTCCTGATGATGCCCAGATTTTGAACTCACGATCTTTTTTCATCGCTATATCAAGTCGGATAGCTAACCACTAGACCACAACGCCCTCTAGTAATAGAAAGTAATGTAGCCTAAATGTAAAAACATTCGGATTTAAAGATATTTCACATTAACAATAAGCTTAGAAATAAAAAGACTTTCCGCCTTAGGGTGTCACAAGGAAAATTCGGTTATAATAATAAAGAGCTACCTCACACATTATATATTTCAATCTAAGAAATATTATTAAGAGCTTTATTCTGTTCCATTGCGGCTTAGGTACAGTCGGCTTCATGCAAATCGTAATGTCAACAATAATTATTTCTGTAAATACCTATATGGATATAAAAAAATGGCTTTATATGTAGAAGTATAAAAACGATTGGAGAAAATAGGATTTAATTATAAAAAAAAAGTAAATTCGTGTAAACTTACTTAAACATAAAAATTACTGACTACATAAAGAACTTTGTAGTCAATTTTTATGTTGACGCAAATTAGCTCGAGTTAGCTCCGATTCCATCGATTTCCATTTCCTAAAATGAAATATATCATTTTAGGAAAAATAGTAAAACAATTAAATTAAAATATACAGAGTATCCACGTATACGTTACTTTTATTTGATAAGTGATTAACTCCATAACCCCAACAATTGTAGCAAGTATAACAGTAACAAGTGAATATTAACTAATCTGTGTACAGGCAGAGGGCAGGATTAAAGCGATTAATTTAATATTTAAAAAGAATTTTCCAACAGCGTAATAATATTATAAATTCATTTCAATTTGTATGTTATTTCTAGGAATACTCTGTTGGAAATATTAAGAAGTGTGTTATTATAATATGTCTGGCAACACCTGTAGGTAGCGTGCGAAGTACAACGAGAAAATGGTATTTCCATTTTTACAATTTCAATTTAGTATTAATTCGAGTCTCGGGTACGGTTGGGCGCGCCGCCACATGTAAAATATGGATCGGCTAAGTGAAATTAAAATGCTCTATAAATTGTGATTTTTGCAAGTCCTAAAGTGGAGAAGGCTTTTTATTATTTATCGCTCGCTCGCCGGTGGGCACAAACCGCGGGCTGAACTGACCGCGGCTGTGTATTGTATTTTTAAAAAATATTAATTGCGATAATTATTACTTAAACTTCAGTTATATCACGGGTTAAATTTCATAAAATTTCCTCTCAAGTTAAAGTATAAATGTGGTATAATATTTTATATTGTATTACTTTATTCTATATTGAGTAACAAGTATCTGGATACTTGTTACTGACCGGAGGTCTGCATCTCATTACAATATTGGAAAAGGGTTTGAAAAAGTGACAGGAAGCTTTAGTAATAAAAACCGAAATTCTGATTAATGGTCACTGAAAAATTGTGAGGAAAAATAATAGCTCTAGTAATGACTAAACAAGATTGTTTGTGTAAAAAAAATTTTATTATTAGAGTTAGTTTATTTTTAGACAAACTGAACTAATTCAGTTAAACTGAAGTTAATTAATATATTAAGTGAATTTCAGATATTAGTAGATCTAAATCTTTCTATATATGTTGTATTGCCAAAAAAGCATAGTCTATTTAATATATAACAATATTGTAATAAAACTCTTTACGTTCCCACATTTTTCTCGTTTTGAACTGGATCATCTTATGCTAACAGCGACCCGTAACAAGGACTTCACTATTTATGCAGCACCTGGACCTCGGCCAAACATTTGTATATCATATGTAATACTCTACCAAACTGACCGACAATTTCATCGATAAATGGACTATTTGATTTGCAAACAGGTCCATATGCAACAAACATATTGCAGTAAATAACGTGTGTGTTGAAACATGAATATAACAATATTTAATAAATATTTTAATATAACCGAGTGCATCGCTTTAAAAAAATGTTTATACGTGTTTGGAATGGGATTTCAATCAAAATAAATATGTGATAAAATTCGACTGTTAGTTACGTAATAGTTAGTTATTTGATTGTTGAAGTTAGAATTATGTATGTTATATTCATGACACAACATATGTCTATCACCTTAGTCGATTATTATCAATATGGTATCGTCAGTTAATGAATGCCGTACTACAATGTGATAATCAATTGTATAGAAACAGCGTCTTACCGGTTCTTATACAAACATTTAAAAAATGTATTTAGAATATAATGAAACTTATTTAACCAACATAACTATTTTTTTTCTATGTAAAGCATGTTTATTGACTGTCTATCTATCTTCTACCTTGTCACACAATATATTTATGAAATTTAAAATATTAAGTAATCTCTGGTAAAGAAATACTGAAAATAATAATGACAAATTGTGGCTATAAACCATCAAGTCAGCGTTCACACATAAAAAAATACGTATTAAAATATGTACAGAGGCATTGACACAAATACACAGAAAACTCAAATTTATACCTTTTTTGCATGAGATAATATAATAATAATAAATGAGTTATTACATCGCGGTAGAAACATTTACCTTTTCATTTATAAACGTTGGTTATACTATCGTTAGTTATTGTCGTATGGTATATCTATTTCCAAATTATTAATAATACTATTACCTCAGCATAGAGATTATAATGTTTATATGTACGTGTAATAAAGTTTGTTTAAATTGATAACCAATTTACTTCAATGTAATAGAAGTGTCTACAGTCAAAGGGCCATATAAAATTAAGTAATACAAACATAGGCACGCTGAGCAAAAACGTTTAAAATCAAATCAAATTTAACATTTTAAGTTCCTGAATAAACTTTAAAAGATTTGAACAAAATAAATAGTAGCATCATTAGAGTCGCAGCGGCGATTGCGTCTCGCAATCAGGGAGACAGCTCGTATCGGCCTGTCCTCTCCTTTACGAAGCTCTAGTACAGAGACGTTTCTAATTTTTTATTCCACCTGCAGTCCAGCACTATTAACCTTATTTGTTTCTTACTGTATTAAAACGAGAAAACTGAAGTGTAGCTCAGAAAAAGGTAAATAACAGCATCATTAAAATTATAATAACTTTCTCACAGTAGATAGTATTTAGACAGGAAGAAATATATTGTACCTATTTAATTTCAGCATTTCATAACTATTTTAAGTATTTATTTACATTTAATTATTATTAAGAACGATACACTATTGGCGAAGATTATTAATTGGCATAGGGTAATTTATTATATGATTAGTAACATGTAAAATTACACCGTTAATCTTCCTAAAATAAATAAATACCATTAGAAGATCGGATTTTAAATACTGACGTAATCTGTAAACATCAACCTATATACATGCATGTTGTACAATGACAACCGACGATTGGGCAAACTACTAATCAGTTATTTTATTCTTCGTAATTTTGGAGACTCATTAATTGTGGTACACTAGTACTAATTAAAAAGATATTTAGTCACAAGGTAACGAAATATTTACATCAAAATTTAAGTACAAGAAGTGCTGCTTAAAAACAAAATTGAACTAAAACATTTTAACCAAATATAAGCTAATACAATTTCATGTACTGCAAGATGATAGTCAGAATGTACCTATTCACGAAATTTTGTTTCTTACCTTGTCGCCTTAATTATTTTTTAATCAAATAATTCCTAGAGATTTTCTGCAAGCATCTATGATGACGACATAACATATGCGAGGAAAATACCGTTACCACGGGTGCATCAATTCACAAAGTTAATAGTGTGCTTACTTTCTAGCTTTAAGATGTGGACTTAAATTTAATTTATTCAATAAATAGTTATAAAATATAATGAGAATTTCGAATTTGTTTGGTATATTGTTCTAAGAGGGAAAAGGTGACCGATTGTGACGTTTCACACGAGTTGGGAATCCTACTATCTCCCAAGTGACACGTAGTACTTTATGGAAAATAAATGACAAATCGTTTACACTCAATTCAACAAATTGTTTACGAACAATATGGAATACAAAATCTTTTTTCT
Organism: Achroia grisella; assembly: GCF_030625045.1. Classification (NCBI taxonomy): domain Eukaryota; kingdom Metazoa; phylum Arthropoda; class Insecta; order Lepidoptera; family Pyralidae; genus Achroia; species Achroia grisella. The sequence goes on from NW_026712938.1 coordinate 3,221,892, forward strand.
TATAGACAAAATAAATTGTATATATTTACAAAGTTGCTACAGAGTTGTTGTTAATCAAAACACTTTGATTTTGAATATATGAATTTTTAACATGCATGTTTACTAATCTGCTGAAAAGCAAATGCTGGTTTAAATCGGCTGTCTTATCTTTATGGAATTCAAATATTAAAAGGTTATCTATTGTATCTAAAATTATAAGTATAGTACTTTTGATATACTACTAGTGAATGAAATTAATATAGTGATTATTATAATGAATAGAGTATATATCAAACGAAATATAATATATATTCTAGCTTTCTAAGGAATTTATTCGAAGTCAATGCACTATCTTTTATTGTGATTATGCAATGAATTGTTACAAATTGAAGAGAATAAAGATAATATTATCTTGAATCTCTACATATTGTACCTATATAGTGAAGTTTTATTTTGAAACTTACTTATAAAATAATATATAACACACAACTCCATATTTACGTCCAAACTAAGCGAAGTTTGTACTAGAAATGCGTATAAGATATCTGATGGATATATATTTTTCTACATCTGTCTATCTTTACGTTATATTAATAATAAGTTATGATAATTTAATTAAGCGAGCTGTTATATTGTTTCAGGGGCTTTGGCTTTATTACATTCGGCGACCCAGCTAGCGTAGACAAAGTATTAGCTCAAGGAACACATGAATTAGATGGCAAAAAGGTAAGTCTATTTATATTTATCATCTATATTTATTATGATGTTGTGAGCGTTGTTGCCTAGTACTTTATTATCCGGACTTATTGACCTCTAAGGTCGTAAGTTCGAATCTAAATAAAAGGTAAATTTTCAGGAAATTTTTGTATATATAATAGTTTAGATTTGTGATTCTATGGTAATGGGATTTATAAAAATTATTGTGGTTTTTACTTACGAATATCATCTATATATATAAATAAAATTGGAATGTCTGTTTGTAATATTAAAATAACCGTTATTTACTAAATGCATATGAATATAAATATGGTACATACACCAAAATAACATTTTTTACAATTTTTGTCTGCCTCTCCAGCTAATCTTTGAATTGGCTAGACCCATTTTGACGGCACTTTTTTGGCAGGTAGCTGATGAAATAAGGAGTAACTTAGGCTACATTTATTTTAGAAATTTAAAGTTGAATTCCACGCAGATGAAGTCGTGGGATCACCTAGTATTTTGAGGTTACAGAATTGGCATTCAGATCTTACCCAAATGCATTATATATACATACATAAATACATCAGGTTAAATTGTACGTTCCGTAACAAAATATCAAACAATAAACGTGTTATTCGTAAACACCACATTAACATTGTTTTCTAAATTCTCTTATTTATTATAGTAATCATTATAAAAACAAAGTATATATATGTAGACTTAATATTAAATATGGCATTTCCAAAAGCCAATATCTAGACAAACAAGAACTATAATCGCATTACGTACATTTTATGTTATAGGTATTATTACTATCTAATAGATATACGTAACGTAATAAGAAATAAATCAAGCTTCGGTCTGGAATAATAAGGAAAAAGGTTCCCAATTAATCGTAACCGGACATTATTCTTCCCAAAAAAACAACAAAAAAATATAATGTTTATTTATATTAGAAACCATTACAAATATTGTCTTTTATTTGTGATGAACACACTTAAATACACAGATGGGGGATTTGATACAATAAGATTTGGCAGACAAGTCGGAAAAGCAAACATTATTTGTTTATTTACGTGTAATGTAGGTAAACACTCTAATACCTTGGCTCAGTGACATTACTCACAATTCCTGACATTTTAACTAAGTTAACTAATATGTGGTTAGTACGACGAAATTTATCTAAGTAACAACAGTGTCGTAAATTAAAGTCATTGTCGAGACGTCCAAATATACATACATTGATCTTTGTTGCGATTATATTTTCAATATATTTTTTATATTAGACCCTTCTGTTTTTTCAACTTTTGATTGTCATGCATACGATTATTAATTATAATTATTGAAAATAAAACAAGTTTCATTAACACAAACAAGTCATACCTGTGATTTCTTTTCAGATATTGTGATTAATATAGTATAGAAGGATATATACATTTTACTGGTTACTACTTATATATATATATACTATCATAGTATATTTTTTAATATCAAATCAATATCAAGTCTACGAAAGGGATGCTAAATAGTTAATACAAATATAAAGGATTACAACTTATATTTTTGAAAGTATTTCTGGTAGGAAATGCATTCAATTTTCTTATTATCTGGTTATCTTTAATGGATGTTGGCAATTACGACAATGTTCGAGTCTGTTTGAGAGAAATTGGAGAGGTTTTTAAATATAATTGATATTCCAGCGGATTAAATATTAGTGCGCCATTTCTTCTGTTAAAATAGAAAACACGTAACTAGTATTATATTTCTTCACGCCAATTTCTATGATGCGGTAGGCAGAGAGAAACATGTATAGTTTTAAGATATTATAAGCATAACTCTCTTTTTTCATGTGTGTTACTCTATTATATATTTTATTATACTATATATTTTAACGACAAGAGATACGTTGTTCGGATTTATTAAAGATGTGAATTTAGAAGAAGTGACAAATAATAGATATTTAAAAAATATATAATAATAATATAATAACATTGTATAAAGAAGTGCGTTATCCAAAATTTATATAAGCATGACAGAGCAGTCTAGGGCCTTTCACTGTCGCATTATGTATTATGTTTAGTCATCATTTCATCTGACATTCTTCTTATACAGATACCTTAGTCAATCTTTTATTTCAGCATTAATAAATTTTATCAAACTAATTCTTGTAGTAGTAATACTAGTAAACTAGAAAAGGTGAACTGCTCCAAATTCTGTCTGTTTATTTACTTTTCTTTCACGAGAATACTTTTTAACTTGCGTACTCACCTCCGCTTTTGGACATCGATCGGTCTAACTCTTTCGCTATATTTCCAACATTCCCAGGATACTCTCTTTTAATGACTCTCTTTGAATACTTTTCTTTCTATCATACAACTACATAAATGTAGGATTAATGGCAATAAATAGTCAGTGGAAAGTTCTAGATTTGGCAATCCGAATATGTAATTATTATTGACGATTATTTAGTAGACGGAGATTTCGTAGATTTTGACTTGATTAATTAGATTAGATGTTATATTCGAAAATTAGAATACATAGCACAAGCGCCATAATTATTATCGATCCACACTAAACTTTGGAATTTAGTGGGTACGATTCTCGTACAATACATTTGTGTTCATGATTACGTCAGTTTGTTAATTTAGTATTGTCTATGTATTTAAAAAAAAAATTTTCGCTGAATATATAGCTCTATCAATAAGTTAAGTTATATACAACATATAATTCATATTGAAACATAAGTTTAGTAAAATTGTAAATATTTTTCGACTTCATATTAGTCAGATGTAATTAAAGATTTACGTTGCCTACATAAATAGAATCAATCTGTAATCTTGTTAAAGCGTAATATTAAATTTGAGAAATCTGACCTGTTTAACCAAATCTACCTCTGTTACAAGATTTCCGTCAAAATTCAAGCGAGGCCGTCAAGCATGACTTTATCGCGAGACTACGTCCATTTCTTGTGAAGTTTATTGACACATCCACGGTAATATAAATCCCTCGGTCCCCATACGAATAGCGTTTACAACGATCATAAACCGTTAAATCACAGCTACCTTTAATATTTTAACGTAAATTTTGTTTTTCCGTTGTAAAATTACGAAGTTACGTTTAAATTAGCGGTTATACAACACACATTATACGTTAAAGTTAGTTAACTAACGGTACATACCTTACGTACAAATTATTATTTAATTTGTTGTAGAGCCGTGACTGTATATTATATGTAGAGTGTGAAAGTATATTAATTTAATCGTAATAGACGGCCTGGATGATCCAGCGGTTTAGCACTCCGCCATACTTCTAATGGTCGCGTGTTCGATTCCTTGTACGATGCAAACATTTGTATTCACGAATATGATTGTTTGTATTATATTGGGTATTTACTGTGCATATTATGTATGTATTTACAAAAAACAATGTAGTTCAAGCAGAACTTGGAACTAGAGGGAGCTGTGTAAATTTACCTGACTTGTTATTAGTATTACTTAATCACAATTTATATTAAAATAAGATTAATCTGCAATAGTATGAAATTTTTACTAAAAAAACATGCAAACTGTGTTATTCGTAAATAATCTCTTAATTATAACATGTTACAATATATGCCGCTTCAACAATCAATCAATCAATAATTTCAAATTAATATACATATATTAATACTCCTAAATAATAATATTCGAAATATATGTACTGTATGATTAAACGTTCTTGCTATATTATTTTTGCAATATTAAGAAATTCTTGTTACAGGTAGATATTTGTAGCAAAAATGTTTTAAATTTATTTGAAGTACAAAATATATTTTTAAATGTGTATATACATCAATTCATATGTCCGTCCATAGATTTAATACATCCCTGTCACAGACGAATGGGTTAACTGTTGCGAATGTTTTATTATTATAAAAATAGAATAGCTATTCCGATATAGCGAATTGGTTCGCCAAATCCCGCAACAAAAATATAAGAGAAACCGTTATTTCTATAGCGTCTAGCCATTTATGTAGATAATAATCATCTTTGTATCTTGGGATTCGAGACACATTACGAGTTCCCATCCCGACCATTCTGTGTACAGATGGAGAAAAAAGTCGATTACTATCGCTCGCCACGAAATAATCCAGATAAATTACAGCTCCCGTCGTTGTTTACTTTGATTAAATTGTAGTAGACTGGCGGAAGATTAGCTGAAGCCTCGCAAATCGAGCGAGAAGAGAGAGCATTTTCTCAATTTACATAAAACGAACGCGGAAGATCGCGATAGTGTTTACATTCAATGTTCTTATATCGGCTCTTTATACTATTGTTATTTGTATCAATATTTTATACTCTGCTGAACACATCGATAAGTGGTTTATGTGTGACGATTTGAATATATATTCAACAGTATATCTCTACTTCCAGTTAAATTAACCTTGTTTATAAAAATAATTAATATTATTAATAAACTGCTTCAAAATGTGTAGGTAAGTAGTAACCTGAAATTCTACGTAAAAAGAATTATGATGGTAAAATACTAATGTTAAAATGATAATAATTGGATAACCTAAATAATAAAAAAGCCTTCTAAACTTTCATAATGGCCTAAGAAATCCAATTAAATATAGATATAAATTACGTTAATATGTAAACCTATTATTATTGCATTATTCTGTCAATGTCAAACCTACTAGATTATTGTCACTCGTTACGAAATGTATTGTAGACGACTGTACCTGGATAGGTACATAATTATCATGTTGAATTAAAAATATCCGTCCAAAGTTATTTCAGTGTTCATTAGTTATCATAAATTCAACTTATATTCAATAATTTATTAAATATATGTTTATGTAATATATTTTTCGTAATCAGGCTTATCGCAATGTGGACTGGAATCTATGAAATTTTAATGTAAATAGGTAAATCTTTTCATGCAAAATATTACGATCTTGCTTAATTAAACTGATCGTTTTAATCCGTATTTGCTCCATATTTTTTCCTTACCTTTTATCCTTATCGCGGTCCCATCTTTGGTAAACTAGTTTCGCCTCTCTGTTTCTAAGCGGAAAAGTTAATCGCATGTCTTTACGTCGTAAATTGTGCACATTTTTCGGGAGTATGCCTGAACATAATAGCTTTCTGCGTCATCAATATTTATAGAGATGTTTACGATTGAACCACTAAACAGCGTGCACATGTGCCGGTTTCCTTTTGTGCGGATTCAGAGGTCACGTTATGTTACTTACATATTGGATGATTTTTTCTTGAATGTACCTTGTGAGAAGTTTTTAGTTTACTAATATGTAAAGTTATATTCAATATTTAAAGATTTGTATCTGTATGAAGTTTGAGGTTAAGACATCTTGTCTTAAGTGCTGTGGTATGGCAGCACATGGTTTCACGGGTACCACATGATGTTCGTAGTGGTGTTTATATCTATAGGTTACCACATACCATCAGGTCTTGGCCGTCTAGTGATTTAGTACGCATCTAAGATAGTGTACTAAATCATTAGACTGCCAAGGCTGCCAATATATATTGATATATGTTTTTTTATACCATGATGGTGGCAAACAAGCATACAACCCATCTGATGGTAAACGTATACAGTAGCCTATGCATGCTTCAAACACCACTGGTGTCATGTGCGCGTTGCCGACCCTTAAGAAATCTTAACATACCCGTCTTGAAAGCACCATGATGTAGTAATAGTAGTAATAATTAAATTGAGATATAGTCTGATCAACAATAGATAATGGACAGTACCGTTATGTTCAAAATAATATCAACATATTATAATAATTGTTCTTAACACAACGATTAAAATGTCATTCAGTATGTGATACAATGGACATAAAATGTCTCTTCACATTTCGTATAAATGGCATTTACGTTCCTGCATTAATAAATCACGGTGACTCTTAAAATATAGCGGCGGAATTTTTGGAAAAATTAAAATTTTCACTTCCGCGGGAAATGTCCAATATTTTATGCGGTTTTATATTGGTGTTGTTCAAAAATATGATGCACTCTGTAACTGCTCGACCATTGCGGATGTTCGGGCACAATTGCTGGCTATCCTTTCATATTAACGAAATTTTGTAATGTTATTTGTGAACGTTGGTTGAGGTTTCGTTGTTATTAAAACCTATAAATAACAAACGCATATATATGTACATGCTTTTTTAAATTCTGTTTGTAATAGCAATGACAGAATGTAAACTTCTCTCATATTACTTGTCACACATCTTCTTCCTTACATCTATCACTATTGACTTTATATTGTTATATAATCATGAAATTACGAAACGAAGTTATGACAGTCCTCTTTTATTATGAGAGTCAATAGATGTCTTAACATCCTAAGTGTTATTTATTTCCAGCATCTTCAGATTGTTAGCCATTTCAGTTAATTAAGTCTAAAATATATTTCTCACCAATAATTAAATCGACAGTTATGAATTGAAATCACGTAAATTACATAGATTATCTATACTACTACTACTATACTACCTATTTATACAAAGTAAGTACAAAACACAAAATAAAAATGTAACAATTTACAATCCCAATGCGGCACCCGCTACAAGAAAAAAGTTTTCAGGTTTACTAGCGACCCATTCTTGACAAGGTTGAATATAAGTTTTAAGAATCTGACTTGTTTTATGATATTAAATCCGATTACAATAGATTGTTTAGATGCGTGATATATAGATATGTTTGATAGAGATTAGTAAGTACCTAATTTCTATAACTAATTAATTAACATTTAAGTACCTGTATTTATCCAAAAAGTATTATATAATTAATAGAGAAATGACATAAGAATAAATTATTATCTACAACCTGATCAAAATTGGATATTTTTCAAGCCAGTTAATAATGTAACGTAAATAAATACCTAATATTTTCATGCCTATAACCAAGCATTAATCTGATTAATTAAAGTATTAAGTAGTATTTATTCACTATTAATACTACGACGTACCTACTAGCTTTTAATAAGAATTTATAGTTTCTTCAAAAATATCTGTAATACTATTTCAGATTGTTATATATATAAAATCTAAAATTCAACAGATCACAGAGAACCCAAAATTACACGAATACATGTCAAATAATGTCCGTACTTTTAATACAATATAATATAATACATCTTTCAAAATTCTCTAAATAGATAAGGGCGACGTCCGTAACGAATTGCTTGTCATGAAAAAAGCCGTTTTCCCCCAAAGTTGTATAGACCCTTATTTCGAGGCCAATTAAAAATTCCTTTTGCTACAATACGCAGGTCCCCTGGGCAGCCTTTTGTCGTGGCCGGATCTGTGTGGAGGCTGCGACTCTTAAATTTCATCTAGTGAGCCTTAACGAGACAACGCGAAACTTACTGAATTTAATGGTAGTAAAATCTAACAATAAGGATTTTTTTGTGGCCACTCGAATTTACTATTATGGAATGTAAAATTACTTGAATATTAAAAAATGTACCTATATTTAGATGTCATCTAACTTATTAAAAATAATATTCAATAAAAAAATAGATCAAAAACAACACAAGAAGAACTAGCAAAAAACTTGGGTGTTGCTCATTTGAATAAATAATTGTTCAGCATTATATTTTTAAAAAATTGTGGGAATAGATTTGTTAAATGAAAAAATAATATATTGTGATTGATTGATTATATAATAAAACTAACTGTACACGTGACTTCGTCTGCGTGGAATTTAACTTTATATTTCTAAAATAAATATGTTTTTCTAAAATAAAGTTAAGCCTAACTTATGCCTTATTACACCTACCAAACAAAATCCTGTCAAAATCGGTTCAGCCACTTCAGGGATTAGCCGGAACAAACAGACAGACAGACAAAACTTGTAAAAAGAAATATTTTGGTGTATGTACCGTATTTATATTCATATGCATGTAGTAAAAAACGGTTATTTCAATATTACAAACAGACACTCCAATTTTATTTATATGAATAGATGTATAGATAATATCTAAGTACATCGTACAAACTTTGTATTGGCATTCCATCCGTGCTTGACTTCTATCAAATCTAGTTCTACCATTAAATATGTGTACCTGCCTAGATGTCCAAGTTTCAGGCAGTGTAAAGGATGAGAAGTATCTACAATAATATAGATCAAGAACTTTATATATTCTATGAAGAAAATGTTGCTCATGATATAATTTAAAAATGACATCTAACTAGAATACAGTCTGAATAGATATTTTATGAAATCGGTTATAATTTAAAAATATTTGTTTGACTTCCAAATGTACATCGTAGGAATGGTCCACATTCACTAAATTATATTTTCGTTTAAAAACCTACACAATATCCACGAATTTTGTGGTTTTTTGATGAAAATGAAATATTTCATATTACAGCTATTGGAATGTGTTGCCGTGCATTGGTTTAAAACGTTTATTTGAATTATTGCATAACTTGTAAACACGTACGCGATATTGGCATTGTTTTTTTTTTATTTTATTCACACCATGAAACACGTTCTGTATTTAAATATATGAATACGAAATACTACTATTTATCTTGTCACAATAATTGAATGAACAGTAATAAAAATTGAAAGGTAATTCAGATTCATGTTGGTGATAGTATTATTACCAATCAGAATAATTACATTTATATTAAGTCACGGAAATAAAATTTTGCCTACTTATTTGGTGAACGAATAAAAACAGGATTGTTTTGCGTAATATGTTTATTTATGACATCGAGAGATCTCGTAGTAATTACTTGCTCAATGGTGAGATATACGGCATGATGAACATTATATTTTCTATTCGTACAAATCAATTGTACGGTCGATGTTTATTAATTTCATTTTTAATGAATCTGAAACTTAATGGCTCTCAATTTTAATAAACATCCAATGCTGTTTACTTCACGAAAAAGTAAAGACACGACTTCTTCGCGAAAGAAAAAAAATGCATACATAATTGGAAAGTCACATAGATAAATGGAAAGCACAGGTGATGTGAAAGTAAAATCTTTAATTATTAAATGTTGGGTGTAAACCCACTTGTTATATAATACCCGTAGTTAGTGGTTAACGTAACGTCTAGTGCGGTTACTCTAAGCGCTAAGTGATTTTTATCGTCCGGCGATTACGCCCGACAACGTAGCGAGAACATTTGCTTGGTACGAATATCCACCACCACATAACGGACTCAACCCGTTTTTGCCCCGGATTACCCGTTTAAACAACCGGCCGGAACACCAAATAAAGGCAAACACTAACCGACGGCCGCGTTATTCTTCCAAAATTAACTCATAACGCCAAGAGCTTGTTGATTTTTTTTTCGCCCGTAATCTGCTTTAATGGGCACGGGGCCAGTCGCTTTCGTAAATCGCCTACACGCGAGTACACCGGAATGGAAATCTTTAAATAGTGTACATACATTTTTGATGTCGCTTTAATGTCACGCCTCGGTACGATTGTGGCAACAATTAGCGTTATAACGAGTTCATTAATGATGTAGAAAACGAGGGCCCAGCTTTTATCGAGAGATAAAAAATACTAAGGATATAAAACTGTGCTGGAGCCTACATCATTAAATTTTCATGTCTCTGTATTATTTTCTAAATGAGATACTTTGGACGATTTGGAGTGATCAATTATTTATTTTTATTCCGCCCAACAGCTTTCTCATTATCTAATCGCGTTTAAACATTAATGTAATTATTGAATAATAATAACGATATTTATTATTTTATTAATTGTCTGCCTCTCACATCTGTATATAAACTAGCTTTTGCTCGCGGCTTCGCTCGCGTTAATTTATCCCCTTAGGGGTGGAATTTATCAAAATCCTTTCTTAGGGGATGCCTACGTCATAGTAACTTTATGCATGCAGTCTCAGCCCGATCCGTTTAAAATTGACAAAGTTTCATATAAACTTTTATCCCCTATTTTATCTCTTTGGGGGTAGAATTATTCAAAATCCTTTCTTAGCGGATACCTACGTCATAACATCTATCTGCATGCCAAATTTCAGCCCGATCCGTCCAGTGGATTGGGCTGTACGTAGATAGATCACTACGTCAGTCACCTTTTAGTTATATATATTTAGACTATGTAGTTATGTATGTAGTTAATTATTATATTTATAAGTCAGCTCATAAAATTCACAATACCAATCTGTATATTTACTCAATTTTGTCGCAAATAAATATTTTTTATTAATTCATCATTATTTCATATTAAATATAGGTTGAATTAAAGTTCCTTAATTATTTTCAATAACATTTAAGAGCTAAAATAAAAAGGATACACGTCTGTATTTTACTTTATTTTAACCCTGTTATTTGCTTTTACGGAACAAATGTGTCCCGCAAGATAACAATATGAAATTATCAACTGAACTCAAAACAATGTATTTATAATAAGATGTGCTTATTCAAACTTATATACTAGTAAAACAAATACCCTTGTATATAGCAATTATTCATAGTAGAGTAGTGAGGTGTATGTGAAAGAAAATATCAATAGAGAATCAAGATTTTCCTCATGTAAGCCCACCTACGATGCTACGGTGCGGTAGTTCGGATACGATGAAAAAAAAGTAAAAGACATGTTACACCGCTACATGCCCCACTCCGGGTTCTGATTGTCCGGTATGGCGTGGAAACTTCCGGATATGAGAAGGACAAAACGGATAATTACCTAATGCGGATGTGGAAAAATGCAGGTACACTCCAAGATCCAAGATTATATAGAAGATTGGGAGAAATCAAAAACGAATTATCGTAAAATATATGTTTCATATAAATGAAAACTATTCCAGATAAGCACCTTTACAAATTTAAGCTTTTATATTTATTACTACCTGTTCCCGCGACTTCGTCCGCGTGGAATTTAACTTTATTTTTCTAAAATAATAGTACCCTAAGTTACTCTTTATTACATCAGATACCAAAAAAAGTCCCGTTAAAATGGGTACAGCCATTTCAAAGATTAGCCGGAACAAACAGACCGATAGACAGACAGACAAAAATTGTAAAAAATGTTATTTTGGTGCATGTACCGTATTTATATTCACATGCATGTAGTAAAATACAGTTATTTCAATATTACAAACAGACACTCCAATTTTATTTATATGTGTAGATTTTATCACTATTAGATTTTACATAATATATCATAATTATTACTATAGATTCTAGTAAAATAATTTGTGTTATTAAATCGATTATCCAATAAAAGCCACTGATCGAATATATTTAGACACCAATATTAGCTGATAATTTTAATTACAATGTTACAAATTAACGCCATTTATTCAACGTTTCTTAGTAATAGTATAATTATTTTTATCAAAATGCAAATAATATCTGTAGTAAAATTCAACATATGTAGCTATGTATTGTTAATAATTTCAAGTCTAACTTGACTTTTATACAGTAATTTCTTAGGCATATTGTCGCTTTAAAACATGACGTCGGTCCTTGCATTCATTTACTCCTTTTAATACATATTAAATCAGTCCCTTTTTACATTTTAAATTCATTATGCATTTGGTTTACGAAATAGTAATTGGTTTTTTATAATATCCATAATTTTCAATAAAAGTGTGGGAGCCAACCTTTTATCATTAAAATTTTTTATTTTTTTTTATACTGCAGGTATATGTCGCTTTAGTTACCCTCATATACGTATTCTAAATGTATTTGGATGTTAAAGAGCAGAATATCCTCTCCATAGACTCATAAATAACAGCTCATCATATGACTACGAGCACAAAAAGCTGACACAATTCAGTTGGTCGTTATTAACGGTACATATAGTCAAAAATAAATAATTACAAAAGTAAATCCAGTCCAGTGGTGGAAAACACTGATAACAAATCAAATTAATCCGAGAGACGGCAGTATGCATACCCTTCTACGTTGGATTCAAATAGGTTCCACGGAATATGTAGTACACATTTCAGTATAAAATAGTAGAAGAATTTAATAAAAGGATTAAGTGTATGTACTCTGTAAGTTTAGAGGAAGGTAGAAAAACAACGTCGGTGGCACCACCCCGAAATAATAAGTTGAAGTGGAGTTCATACGACCCACCTGAAAACATTGGGAACAAGAATGCTTAATATAGGGTCCTTTACTAGCACCCGGTCTGAATAAATTGCGTGCTTTGCCAACGCAGACGGCGTTATCTTGACTGATTTGATACTCATACTTTTAGATTGTATTACTAACAGTAATTAAAAAATAGGCATAATACTTACATATATATTGAAAATATTAGTTATCCATCTACTTTTGAAAGCAATTAATGGTGCGTGGTTCTAAACTCCTGATAAATGAAATTTTCTGAAATAATTTCTGTTACAATGTTTTTTACATTTTTTTATGTGTTTGAATTAGATTTTATGATATTAGTAGATCACATATTTAAATAATAAAGCGCAAAAAATACCATGGATTGACTATATTTTTTTCAATTAATTTAATCTCTAATTTGTAGATACATTACATCTAATCGTATAATAATAATAATATATTCCATGTTTAAATAGAGTTGTATTTAATACACAAATAGTCTTTATATAAATTAAATATAGAACTTTAAATTTATCCTATAAATTTGCAAATGAAAAATCTATAAAATTTGCTTACTCGTAGTCCGAATAACAAACCGTCAAGGAACGTAAAATAGTTCACGATGTTTACATTCGGTTACATTGGCTGACAGGCATTCATTCTATGCACGCAAAGTTTCTCCCAGCGCTGTCAGTCCAAAAACTCGGACATACACAGTAGCTACATTTCCACAATGGAATAAAGTAACATCGGAAGCTTGTTGGAGTTAATAAATAATACACAAGTAGAGTGACATGCGCAGAGTGCACACAGCATCCTAAGTCTGTTTTGACTACAAATATCTGCGCCGGATGTCTACTGCTGGACAAAGATGCTTCCTATTTGCTGGATGCGCCTTTGAGTAATCAACGAGATCGATATTGAATAACGTCAGTTGAAAATGTCCATCCTCGTGTACATTGAATATTGGATAACCCATTCTCTAGGGAAATGGCCGATTGAAGGATAACTATTGAGTTTCTACACTACTGGGCCGTTATTTAGCGGAATTGGCACATTGTCTAATACTGATCAATTTATTTCATTGTCGTAATTTATTGTTTAAAACATAGTAATTTGAATAGTCAGTTGATCTATTAAAATCATATTCCATTTAATATAAAAGTATTTGAGTCCAAGATAACATAGTTCATATAGACGGAAAATAATATAAACATAATTTTGTGACCTGCGCAGATGAATATTATGATGAACATATAAAATTATCAACTGCGCAAGGTACATTATATATAGTTTTGTTTAAGTAGTCTGCTGCAGACTACAACCTATGTTTTTATCTAACACTATACAAGGAACATCCAAAAAAACCCATAACGTCTATCTTCATTTAAGGTTTTTATATTATAGAAAAGTGTCAACCATAATAGGCATACTAGGAATTAACACATGTTGGTATAGAATAACTTTTTGTGAATAATAATAATGATGAAGTGTTCCACCGAGCTAACGGTATATTAGAAGCGGGAAATAAATCATTAACGAGATTGAAATTACAATACATATATCAATGATTGCAGTTAATTCAAGTTCATTCCCATAATTTCTGTCAATAAATCAATGGTCCAATTACTAAGTCTCATATCTTTTTTTTTTTAATATTATGATATATAATAATAATATGTATGCAGATCATTTAAACGACTACAATTTCACTTATTTTTCAGATCTGTTTAATAACTACTGAAATTGGTTATTATATTTATCCTTAAATTAATTAATCACGTCAATTTTAAACTTCAATATACATGGATGAAAATAATTTATTTATACAGTATAGAGTAAATACTGTTTTCATTGTGTTAATATGCTATTAATCTACACCAACCTCGTAATACCTACTAATCCCCTGCTTGTTAATTATGCTTTTAATTATATTATTGAATTTTATTTCATTATATTTGCATTCATTTGTGCTACTGATAAATGCAAATATATTTACTATCTAAACAAGTAAAACCCTTACTAATAGAGATTATAGACAATGCATATTGTACAGTTTTATATGTAAATAATAAAGGAACATAACAAGTATTTATAAAAAATGTTATTTGAAATTGTGTTCCATTTAAAACTGTTGATATAGAAATAATCTAAATAATTATTGTTTCAGAATAGTTCTGACGAGCCATCTCATTGTATTATAGTTTCCGCTAAACTGACCTTATAACTTTTATTCCTGACTTGCTATTATATTGCAGTTGCACCGCAAACATTCAGTTTCAGGTTGATCGCCGCAGACTTGTATGTATGCTCTCAAAGTTATTAGAAAGTGCCCTGATTAGGCTAACAGAGAACACCCCTAGATTATTTTATTTTAATCTGTAATCTTTAAGCATCATAATCATCATTATCATCACTTTTAAGGTGTTTGGATTACAAGAAAAAATGAAATGAGAAATTAACGGTCTTTATACAATATTATGAAAATCGTCGCAACATCAAGTCCCCCATTAAAGAGGAACGGTCTACATTATTAATTGATACTGCGTATGATTACCTGTACTCTACAGGAAATTCTTTCTTACACAATATATCTCGGTCTTAGCTTCTTACAGTTAATTAAAAATGAAAATGTATCTTTAATGTTTCATTATCATGGCTTATTCCAAAAGTAGCACAGGTACCCAACCTCCTGTAAGTTCCAAACCAACATAATCGCGTTACCGCCTGCACCGGATAATGAACAGCCTCATCCAGTGGTTAGCAAGCTATTGTTATCAGCGTTTTAGGCGAGCGCGTTCGGACGATGGGGGCGAACAGTGCGTAATCTTTGTCTCGAGAGACCACCGGCCACATTGTGCTAATGCCGCCGACGCTTTTGTGCTGCCATGAATTGTTAGATAAGCTTAAACTTTACACCTTACCTAATCTTTCCTGTCAATTGTTAGTAGACGACTGGGTGGACTGCTATTAAAGTATTTGATAATGAATAGAGATGAGATTTTTAATGCCTCATTAATGACATCGTTTCTAATTATGTCCGTTGGTATATACTCGTATCATAAGTGATGAAGTCATTTTAGATATTTTATATCTATAAAAATAAATAATGTTGAAGTGTCTGTTTGTAATTTCAAATTAACGGTTTTTCACGCAATACGTTACAATGTACAGATATATTTATATCTCTAAAAAAAATTCAACTGTCTATCTGGTTGTTTGCTATTCTATGAAGTGGCAGGACCGAGTAGAGGAGTGGATTTTATTACCTTATTTTGTAAATTATATTTATATTATTAAAAAAAGTTAAATTCAACGCCAAAGAAGTTGCGAGTAACAGCTAGTATTAAATATTTGAATATAATATCAAGTCTGGTCATGGAAAACTACAGTGTAAATTGTTTATCTAATACATTTAATTTTTTACACTATTAAATAAATAAGTCTACTAGAAAAATATAAATGGATTAAAATAATATACGCTATATACGGGGTGTATTCTTTATAAAAATGGTGCAAAATAGATAAAATATATCATTGTTAGAGTAATAATTTTAACAACTGGTATATTTAGTATAAAAGTCGAAAAATAACTCAGTATTTCTCTCTATCGGACTTAAAAGCACAACTGACTTTCACGGTTTATCTCCGTACGAAACTACTTTGTTAGGTTTCGCTTACTAGGCACTATCATTGTCACGCCATTCTTCCCAGAAATCGCAATCCTTCAGTTTGTCATAACGATACAAAGTATTTTATTGCTCATCTTATATAAAACCACAAAATGATGAATATCCAAAACCACAGACTGTTACTTGAAGATAAAAGTAAATAACAAACAAAACACTTAAACAAATGTAAACGAAATTAACAAGGGCATTAAGAAAATAGAACTATGTCGTTAAGGTCCCAGGCAATTGTAGCGGACGCGTAACATACAGTGAAGGAAAAGGGCAATGAATAAAACACACGTTAATAGGCCCACCTCTAACTACACAAAGCACCCACATTAGCGCCTAACGAATAAGGTTCAACTGATGGATAAGATTACGTATCTTCTCTTCTATCGTTTACGCTTTCGACGTCAGTATTTAAGAGAAAGTAATATCTGACAAAGTGGATAAAATATATTTCGGTTGCACTTAGGTGCGAAGCTCGTATAGGCTGCGAGGCCAGTGTGTCGGTTCCCACGCGGCCGCCTATCTCATGTTACACCGAAAAGAATCCCATTTTTTCTCACAGAATTAAACGAGCGATAAAATTCTTGCGACGTCGCATGAAAATGTGCGTTACCTGCCTTGCATATTTATGCGTGCCCCAGTAATGACGTTTGTCGAGCCTCCTCCCTAGCGGGGTTTCATTACACCTTGTCTCGCCGTGTATTAAAGCTAAACTCTACTTTATAAACAATCTATGTCAAGTGTTTCCCGATCGTATCGCAACGTATTACCATTTTTCTGTATGCAGTAAAAACTGTACCAATTAAAAGAATGGCACGTAACAATGTCGCTATTATTTTGCCTCGTTAGTTGATCTCGTGAAGGTGTCGCGCTATCGGCCTCTCTTTCCATTCGATATGCATACTCTAGCCGTCGCCGTCATGCAGTAGCTTACGCTAAGAATGTGGGCACATAAGTCGTCGCTTAACATTAATTCTAACGTAAGTGCGCAATATCATTTATCCTGGTACGAGGGTAAATATTGTTCTTAATTTAATTTAAGTTAGTAAGAGCGCACGTGGGTGGGTGATGGCGCGAGGAAAGCGGACGCCACGCCGCAGGTCGCGTATTGCACATCAAATATTTCAAGGGGAACAGCCTGGAATATGGTTGCAATAGCTCGCCACTAATCTTGAGCCAGCCAACTCGAGTATTGCACCTGCAGCCAAATTCGTTCCAATTACTAGGAGTTAGAGTGCGCGTTGGTTGCTGACTGAACAGCAAATGATGCGGTCCCCACTTAACATCGCCCCGGCGACACTTACGTGTCGTCTACGTAAATAAATTTAGTTACCGCTTGCACTGAGTGCACATCATTAAACTTTCTTGTCCTCGATTCAACTGGCGCGTGACATTTGTTAGTTATAGGGGATTTAATACTGTTTTAACCTATCA
The DNA here is from genome assembly GCF_030625045.1 of Achroia grisella. Taxonomy (NCBI): domain Eukaryota; kingdom Metazoa; phylum Arthropoda; class Insecta; order Lepidoptera; family Pyralidae; genus Achroia; species Achroia grisella. The sequence continues at coordinate 3,239,751 of NW_026712938.1, forward strand.
TTGAATTTAATTAAATGTTAATTTTGTAGAGAATAGAACTGCTGCTATCTTAGTTTTAGAACAATGTAATTCAGAGTACGTACATTTAGAAATACCTATTTAGAATATAGTACAGTAGTAATAGTCACATACATTTTTATTATAGTTATGTATATAGTTTATTTATTGACAATGTCAACAATTATTTAAAAACTAATTAAACTATTACAGTAAAATAATAATTTACGCAATAATACTGTTATAAATTTTAAAACCTTTTGTGGTAAATATGTCCTAAATATTATATGATAAAAAAAAATTAAAACCATATATTTTACCTAGTTTTGTATATTGTAACCATAAGTATTCCATTTATATCACTTTCAACTTGAAACATTGTTTTATTCGAGGATTATCTTTTATACAGAATTAATATTTTAAAAAGAATACTTACTTCTATTTTGTTAAAAAGTAATTATAATTATAGTGATTATTTTGAATCGTTAATTGATTAAAGTAATTAAGTATATTTATCAACGTAAACATTGCACAATGCCTTACCCCATTAGGGCTTGAAATTTTAATTAATTCATTTATAAAAACAACATTTTGTACCATGTCAAAGCGTGTCTCATGAAACCGCACGAGACATCGACATTGACTGTTTGCTTAATATAAAATTTAACGTAATCGACTTTATGTCGATGCCATCGCTCCGAGTACATAAAGCGAACATGCTCTTTCCAACCAGTAGTGATATCCCACTAATGTGCTTTCGCCTACAATCTTTTCTTGCGATGACACGCCAAAATTTGTAAGGCGTTTATAAGACTTTAGTTCTTATTATAGTTATACCGAGGTGCACTTTAGAATGTCTCTTGTACCTTGACATAGGATAATTTGAAATTTAAAAGCATCGATGTCAATCTTTATCGTAAGGGAAGTTGTAGGAAGGGGGAGGTCGAACGCGGCTAAGGAGGGTGCGCCACTGCGTCGATTGTAATCACGCAAATGGCTCCATATCAAAATGTCACATTCCTATCGATGTTTCGCTGTCATTTTTGCGCAGGAGTATTATTTTTCAAGCTGTGCTGTTATGGCATATTACATATGTATGTGTTCTGTCAACAGGTCTGGGAATACTTTTTCTTTTCGTTACCGTAAAAGCAGTATCGACTGGAAATTGCTTCTATGTTTACTTTTAGTAAAGGACTAAAGTTTTACTATTTTTGGACAATATATAAAGGAATACTTCATATTGTACTAGAAGCAAAATAATAATGAAGTGCAATATTATGTACATATACATATAAAGTTGTAATCCCAGATGAGAGTAATCAGATTAAGTAAAGATAACATTTATATTTTTAAAATATTGCTTACTAAATCCAGCTGAGAAAAAACCAATACATATCGCTGAGTTTTATAAAAACCCTTAACCGACTTGCAATACTTAATACTAGAAATCAGAGCAAAAAAAGGTCAAGAGGACACTAAGTACAATAAAAATATAATTTCATTGAAAATAAACTTTCTCTTTCACTTTGTCTTTTCAATTGTTTTAATGTCTTTTCACTTAAAATAATTTAATATCGTGTTTAAATATCACATCCTGTATTATTTACACTGTAAATAAACCCAAATCTCGAAAAATACATACTCAAGTCTTTATAATTATTAATAACGCAAGTTAAGATATTAATTTAAATAAATTTGATCTTCCAGTTTTAAAAGACTGTTTGTAAAAGTCATTACCATTAAAACTTCACGAAACATTTTATAATAAAAAAAATCACCAAGTCACGTATTTAAACAGAGTTTTTGAGTTTCGTTTTATTTTTCTATCGACGCAGGCTGCCGGCTAGCCACTGACTGCGATCGCCTCCATTAAAATAACTCGTTAAAATTTATCATCGACCCGCTTAATCGCTTTAGCGCCACCATCTGGGGTTTTATGATTTTTCTGCTTGCTCTGTGTACTTTCGTGGTCATTTTACAACGTTTACAAAATTGCTTGCGTGAGCCGACCAAAAGCTTCCCAACAACATTATACGCTTACTTTTCTATGCACTTTTTACTTATACGTCGACATGAGTACCCGTTATCAACGTCCCTAATTATAACATCATTACTCAGACGTAAAAATGAATTTTCTCTCCGTGCAAAATCCAATTTAATCAAATTGTACAGGATTCTCTGCAGCCGCGGTATGCCGTGGCGCACTCAAAAGATAATTAAATAATTAAGAATGTATGAATGACGCTGTAAAGCCGTTTTCCTGATATTGTAATAATGCAGTCCTCTTGGGCAAAATCTTTTAAATAATTCTCTCGCACTTTCGGCTCATAATTACGATATACCATGCCATGCTTCTGGCCTGTCGCTGGACAATTTTTCATTACGATTCACAGTGACGTTTATGTGACAAAATAAAAATATACTTGGTCCAAATTTTATTTACTCTCAATAATATAAATTCTATATTACGTTGAAAGAAACTACAATACAGATTGATTGTCAAATTAAACCTTCGTACCAATATGCAGCGAAAATATATTTTAAGCTAATATTTTGTTACTACGCAAATTATGAAAAATAAATTACTTAAAAGAAAGTGAAATGTTATTTATATTGTACGTATGTATGTAAGTATATTAAATCTTTTGTCTTGTGCACAGATTTATAATATTATTGCCTAATAAATTATTTCCGTCATAGCTCTAATTAAATGGTAGGTATTGTTGTAAAGTATAATAAAATAAATTGTTTAGATGTGTTTGTCTCAACTAATTATGGTCCTCTCGCTGTGGAACGAGGGACGATAAATTCGCAACGCCGTGCCGTGCGGCCGCACTGTCCAGTTTAAAATCCGGGACTGCAAAAAACCATCGGACTGAAAATCCTGCGCCGTGGTCCTGTCACTCGATTTCGCCTCTCGTCTTTTTCATGTAACCGAGCGCTATTTCATACGTGGCAGTGTATAAGCCCTCAGATTTTCTCTCGGCAGCGAGCGCTGCTGTGTCTTTTTGTTTCTATCTCAGTGTGCCGTTGACCGCTATAAACGCAAAATATACACCCAAAGAAGTACGAACCTTTGATATTTTTAGTGATAAAATATTTCATTTGTGTTCTGTTTATAATTACAATTTTATTAATAAAAATACGACTTTTGTTATACTTAGATAAGGTGCTATTAAAAAAAATAAAAAAGGTATATGTAGCATCAATTCCAAAAATTATGTTTCATTACTTCAGAAAATTAATAAATTGTATTATTTTGATGCACGTTTTATTTATAAAATCAAATGCTGAAACAGCATATATGATATAACAAGAGCAAGTACTGTATAAAACTCGTCAAAAAAATATTTAAATATTTTTGTAGCTACTTAATACATATTACCGGAGCACAACTAAACAGGTTAAATGGAGTTTGATCGATACAGGTATATGCAGTTTATAATAACTTCATCTTAACATGTTAGATAATATAATCTAATATATTTTATACTAACTACTATGGTAGTGTCGATATCTTTTTGTATCTTTCTCAGTTACTAACTGTATCTTGAGTACACTTTGAATATTGAACTTGACTTTTTAAATTCGTTTCATAGTAGATAGGTAAATATTTAGGTAAATTTCATTTGAGTAGAACCAGTTAAATGTATTAATCCTTTAATATATATGTACATATAATAATTTCATACCCTCAGGATAATTTATAAAGTGCCATTTTATCACAAACTAAGTACATCTTGTGCTAAACAACTGATAGAAGTAATTTAATAATAAATCATTATTTTTTCATTACAGATTGACCCCAAAGTGGCCTTTCCAAGAAGAGCACATCCAAAGGTAAGCTCTACAAATATTTTAGCTCATTACATTTGTTCGTAAATTTCAAATGAAACCCTTATAATAACTCATTTCAACATTAAATTGCCACAAAACGGCGCAGCGTTGCAAAGTTACGACATATTGTGATTGTAAAGCATACCGCTTGAACACCGTTTGTTTATTTTCAAACATTTACTCAAAATATTATTTTAGGCTGGACATAACTCTCACTTGCTATTAAGATGTTGGCTCACGATGCATAAATAACTAAGGGCTAATAATTTAGTATGCGGGCTGTGATCTCGGCCCCGCCTGTATCCTAGATGGGCTTGTGATTGAATCGAATAACAACGTATTTAGTCTATTTCCTTTTCCCTCTGTTTTTGTGTATAATAGTATGTTTATTAAATTATCATGGTAGAAGAGATACCTACCTATTGACATAATAAGATAGAAAATGTAATGTAAACTAAAAGTTATGAATAATATTGTAAAAGAACAATAATAAATACATATTATTTATTATTGTTCTTTTACAATATTTTTAATTTGTTCTTTTGCAATATTTTTACTGATATATTTTGGAAATATTAAAAAAATAAACAGTTACCATTCCGGGATAGAAATCATTTTTGTACCATTTTTATATAAATATTATAATTTAAACACAAAAACATTACTATGTATGCATACTATATTACGCATCTGTGTAGTATTGTCATCAATAATGAAACATTTTAAGAAATAAATTTAAAAATGAAAACTCGACTTATATCATTAATAAGTACCTACTAGTTCGCTGTTTATGAAATTTATAGCTTGTATGTTATTCTAATATATAAGCTATGTTACTATAAAGTTTCATTTAAATCTGTTTAGTAGTTTTTGCGTGAAAGAGTAACAAACATCCATCCATCCATCTATCCATTCACACTTACAAACTTTTGCGTTTATAATATGAGTAAGATAATAACCTCTTGCTATTGTACATTGTTATCCTACTGCGGTATTATTCTATACATTATTATATTCCGTCTTCATTTTAGAAAAAGTTATTTTCATTTTGAGTAAAATAGAAGATTTACTTCACCCGTTAAAACAGATTTTCATGTGGAACCCTCCTTGATTCCCATTTGCTTTATATGATTGAAATGGATTTTCAAATCGGGATGTAAAAAATCAATTTCAAATCCAGCAGTAGAATGGGTTCGATTTGCTTAAAGCTCTAGTATATCAGAACAGGAATTAGATTTGTATATTCCTGAATAAAATAGCTTCGTATAAGTTTTTATTTTTCAATCTACACACAATCGGAAAGAACACCTTATAAAATTATATCTCAAATTATAAGAAACCTAACAACTGTTCGTTACGGAAAATTATGGCTTAACTCTTAGCAACTAGATTAATGTTAATTTAGATAAGATGGTTTAAAAATGGTAAAACTGAAAGTTGAAAGTGGGACATCATTAACGTAAATGAAGTGAGCATTGTACAATGCATATCGTCAATTGAAAAAATATGAGATGTGAAATATGTATAAGGGACAAAAATAACAGGACTAAAAATTGCAAATTATTAGTACACTAATTTTGTTTCCAACAATTGGCTTAAATGATTACCTAATCAGCCCGTAGTAAAAATGTCTCTGTGATGAAAAATAATGAAAATTTAAATATCTCGTTTATATAATGTATTTGAATTTTGAAAGAAAATATCACTTTCAATAATAAAACTTAAGTTGCACTAAGTAAAAATTTTCCAAAAAATAAATACAAATATGCTTCCAGATTAATAAAGAAACCACTCCGCTTTGAAAGCATAAAATATTGCTATTATGAAACATTGACTTTGATAAAACTCTTGCCCATCAGGTATTTGTTTATATTTTTATAATAAATAGTCAAAGCTAATTTTATGTACATTATAAACTACATATAATTCTGTAGCTAAATAATCCAGTTCGCGTTACTTGCACAAAGAATTATTAGATCATACATTTCAAGTTACTTTGCGGTTCGTATTGTGAAAATGTAGAGTTGGATATGACTACAATTTCACACAGAATGTGAATTAACTTCTGTTACTTTTGCAATTCTGATATATATGTGAATTATCACTGGTGGGGGCAAGCCGCATTTAATGCAAATTGGAGTCAGCACAGAGCCAGCTCGTCCGCATCCTACCGTTTTTATATTCAAGTAGCCGATGCTTGAGGTTTTATTTAACCCGCCAAGGCTAGTTGGAAACCACTTGCTTTTGTATTTGGACTGTTGAATGCTTAAGTGCAGTCAATTCATAATTCGGGTGAACTACACTGAGAATACAATAAAACTAAAGCACAATATTGTATTATTAAAATGAACGCAAACTTCAAATACCAAAATGCAGCCAGCTACAAACTACATTTACATATTAAAATTCTTTATCTTTTTAAAATATTGGACTCAAATATTTTCAGAATGTGTTATGGAATTAGACCATTCGCGAATTGCGAAAAAAAACTCCGTAGAGAGTCAGCACGCTAGCTCCTTCTTTTTATATGGACATTAAACGTGATGGATGGTTTTAAAACATCACGTTATATTACTCTATCCGGGCAGCCAGTGCGGTGTTGCGTGGCTGGTCAAAGGGGATGCCGGCTATGCGAATTACATGAATACATTAAGGGAGCACTGCCTCGTACATGTTACACTATAATGCTCACGAATACATTTATAGACTATGTTCCTTCATCACATCGCAGTACCGCCCAACGTAAACTATGTATATTAAATTTCCCAACAAGTATAGAATCAAGACCTATAAAGCATGGTAATTTTAAAAGACGACTACCGATATAGCTACCTCAATGAATTAATTACAGAAAAATATAAAAGGCAAAGTTTTTTAGGTACATTAACTGGCGCGAACTGTTCACTGACATAAACAATTTCTTTTAGAACGAAGATAATAAGTTTTTTGTTCGCCTAATTAATTGCGATGATAAACGACGCACAAAATCGGATGATTTTGTCAGTACTTGTGGGGGCGAAATTCAAATTTCTGATTATCGTTTGTCGCCGCTTCTGCTTTCCCTTCTTACGCAAACAATGGAAAAAAGGGGCACCACTCTCCGGGCGCAAGCTAAGAACAAAACAAACGAATTTTTAATATCGTCTTTATCGATAATTGAGACTCTCGCGAAAACCTCTTATTTTGAAAACTTTTAGAGACTGTGAAAGAGGAATCGTGAAAGAAAATGGAATTGGAAGAAAAAACTTTTTTCATCTTCTTTGTTTGACATTGACAGTTACTAAACTTTGTATTTTCACAGTGGCTCTATTTAATTTAGAATTGATTCGGCATTTAATTGTCTACCACCCGGCAGATGACCAGGCGAGATATTAAAATAATATAATAACAATTTCAAATTTTTTAAATTGAAACTGTATTGTTGGGTCGGAATGTACTAATAGTATTGAGAAAGTTTGTAATATCTTTTAAATACGTAGTTTCTTACAAGTGAATACCAGTGGGTAGTGCGGAGAAACGAGCGCGGAACAAAGGCTAATATGTCATCGCGGCCAAGTTAATTGACGCGGTTTCCGCAGACTCGGCGGAACGCAGACGTCAGCGTTTCCTTCGCTTACATATTTATATGAAGCGACTGCGCTGACTCGCACATTGTAAAATAATACCTGTTCGCTTTTAATCCGCGAATTGTTTCCCTAATAAAAATGGTTCCAATGTCTTTAAATATTGGTAAATAGCTATAATAATAGTTACTTAGTTATTACTTAGGTATATTTGTTTAAATTTATCCTTTCTCTATGTAGATATATATTTTTTTAAATTCCACCTTAGCTTAATTTTTAGTTTTCTGAGGTTACTCTCTGTCTCACCTATGTACTTCAGCAAACAGCTTCCTTTATAAGCTGTATTTCGATTAAACAGTGTAATTACAGGACAAGAAGCATGGCACCTTAGTCCTTAGCAACATGATAATGCGATGTCCATGTATATTAGTGACGGTTACCACCTATAATCAGGCAGCGTGATAGCTTTGCCATTCTAATTATATAAAAAATATGTTAAATAAATATATTGCAGCAATACTTTCATAACCTAAATTAATGTAATTATAAGAGTTACGGCATATCGAATGATTCTTCTGTATCAAGTCTTTTTATTATTCAAGTGATGAGACACACAAAATGAGGTAGTCTTTCCTTAAACTTAAAGGCTTAATAACGCTTGTAACTTTGATCGACTTTATACTTAGTTTTATCATTCGTCTTTTTATACCCTTAATTGACAAAAGTACTCAGACCGAAAAGTTGGATTGGACTTATGACCTACATAGTAAAAATTTTAGATCCACTGGGTGGGATAACTACCTTTTACATTGTTTTCTATCGTTATCGTAATATATGTACTGTAAGACAACGAGCTTCTCTCAACCTTTAGAACCTTATGCGTCGTACCCTGTATTTGACATTTATGAATGTCATCTATAGCTTTCTTTATGTGAACTTAGTTTAGCGAATAATAATGCCACTCCTAATATCGTTAACAATATTTAAATTAAATTCATAAAACAAACTAATTGTTTAACTTAAAAACTTTTTCCCTACTAATTAAATCGACGTATCCAATACACATAGAATCCAAATTATATACAAGTATAAAGCATTATCCAAATTTTCTGATGATTTACTGCGCCATTTGGGCACCTTTACGACTCGAAGAGACTTATTATTTAATTCAGAAATGTTTGTTCAAAGTTTACTCGCCGTAATTTCAATTAAAAAGCTTTAATCGACCCCAAAGCCGTCGCCAAAATCGGCAGCATTTGTAATCACCGCGGCGTGAGTTTATACTCTTTAATGGACTTTGTACAAGTAGTTTCAACTCTCCTTACGGCTAAGATATTTGAGGAAAAACTAGCCGCCACCTACCACAGTAAGTGGCGAAGTTAGGCAACTATGGCAGACGTAAGAGCACGGCACAAGCCGGCGGGCCCGCTTCGCTTCGTGCGATTTAACGTGTTTCATTAAACGGTTTGTCGGTGTAATCGCAAGTAATTTAAGTGAAGAGAGCCGAGCTTCCGACTTTGTAAGTATTTTGTGTTTTCTTTTTTAATTACTTCGTTTTAACTTTGTTGTCGGGCTTTTAAAAGCTGACTGACAGCCAAATAACAAAGTTCCTTATAACTATTTAGGGTGGATTTAATGAAAATGTAGACTTTTACGCGATAAACGTTCGCGCCATTATCAATTAGATTTTTATGAAGAACATTATTAACACGTAAGCATAATAAACTGGCTACTTTGAATAAATAAAGTTACCAAGTAGGTACTTCGTTAGTAATCGTGACTATACTTTTGCTAAGTACAGAAGTATATTTTCTAGTTATGCAGACAAAACCCAGTGTGTCTTTGAAACTAACTTAGAAAGAAGTTGGACTGTGTTTGGTACAGAGAAATGACTATGCAATTGTATCAATGTCCTCTTAAAATTTTGATTTATCTATATTATACATATTTAGGTAATCGTTATCATCAAATAGCAATTTTATTTATATACGAATATAAAAAAAAATCTTCATCTTTATATAGATGATAGCAGACTCACCTCTCTACTTCCTTGAATTCCAGAAAAAAGTTAGCACGTGAAGTTTTATATCAACGTCCTACTACATCACCTGCGATAACAGTCTTCATGATACATTGTTACAATTATTTAAAATAATTTAAGTCCAGGGATCGAATCTGCGATCATCTTAAAATAGATTAACCCTCTTAAACTAAACAAATCTGTAAATGATGTAAGCGGTTGTGGCGATTTAGTTTGCGGCCGCGGTACGGCGGACTTATGCGCTGCCGGACGGTAGTTATGAGCTCTGTACCATCCATAAGTCAACCGCCACATCTGTTTCATTACTTCATAGTGTGCTTCGTTACAATGTTCGCATAAAAAGGCTATTTTGTTAAACGAAAACATGGTCAGTAACTTACATTGTTTAAGTACTGAGCTTCACTTAAATATACATGATGTTTTTATTAGCAATACAAATAAATGACATAAGATAACATGAATCATTTTAAACACTTACCATGATAATTGTTTTATTATTTCAGTATTATTTATATTTCTTTATATCTCGATTACAGATGAACAATTATGATAAAATGTAATTAATCAACAATGAATAATGTCAGAAAAGGAGTCATCGCAATATATTAATATTATAGAAGGAAATGTGAATTCTGGGATAGCCAGTAAAACAATAAAAGCTTTCGAATCCCATACATCACAAGTGGTAATCAAGTTTCTGAATTTGTTTTCAGTATTCTTGTATAATTAATATGCACGCCAATCATTTTTAAATAACACTCAAATTCCAATATATCATACATAGGTAAGAACAGAATCAAGAAAACGGTTCATTGAAAGCAAAAGTTTCACATAGAACGCCCGAGCATACTTTGTAAAGAAATTGCATTTAATCATGTTGAGACCTTCTCATAACTTGGCTGCCGCTCGTATATTTTATGAATTCCTTACATAATTCTTGTCAACAATTACTTTAATACTTCTAGCGTCGTATGAAGAGTTTCTATATTACGCCTTTATGACAAATACTTCGATAAAATTACAACAAAGTAGACAAAAGTTGGAGCAGGACAACCATTCAACGCACGTTGGGTTGAATTCCTTGGAGTGTGGCTTGCAATAAATTACTTCTGTAGGATGCCAGCGATTTTCAATGAAAATTGATCAAACGGGAGTTTTTTCTTCGAAGTTCCTTCATAAAGCTCCAATCTTCCATTTTTTCGAGCACCGCCCAAAATGTGTAAGAAATGCCTACCTAAAAGTTCGTAATTTTGGCCGACACTGTAAATCTTATTTAAACATACATTATGGTTATACTCAAGTATGTTAAAGAATGAATGAATCAAGGGGAAGTAGTATATCAGGATAGAAGCAAGTGTCTCTGCCAAGTTGAAAAGGAAAATGCGGTATTTTTAATAATAACTTTATCATGAACTCCTATGTATCTTAAGAAAATTTATCAATATTTTTAGAGAAAGAAGTAGAATAAATCAGTTATTAGAAAACATATTCCTGTATTAGTATGTACTCGTACATAGAAACAAAATGTACAGTATAGTCTTGCTTACTAGTATGTAAATCTTTTAGTAATTCGTCAAGGTATCAAGTAGTATATTATTGATAAATAAATAGATAACCCTGAACAATTAACACAGTGCCATCTAGTCCAAAAGTAAGCAGAGCTTGTGTTATAGGTATAAATATGTATATATTTTTTTTTGTAAATACATACATAATATACACAGAATACACCCGAACTGATACAAACAATCATGAATACAAATGTTTGCATCATATGAACAATCGACTTCACGACCATCAGAAATAAAGCCATGTGCTAACTGCTAGGCCATGAAGGACATCAATATATAATTTCAAACATTTTTAATCCTTACCTTTTTATATTCAAGAAACAGTACCTATACACTTGTACTAGACTACATAGTACTCTAATGTATGAGATTCTACCAATTTTGCAACTGCGCTGTATGCTGTGGGGCTGTACACATGGATGCAGTTTTTGTTATAACTGACTGGCAACATAGCTATTTAGGAAAGAGTTTGAAAGATTTTAGAAACAAATATACAAATATTTATATTCTTGCTGTTCATAATATTACTGCATATTAATGTTCACTAAATTATGAAATTAGACATTATCAAAAGAATTCAAATTCAAAATTCAAAAGTTCACATTACCAAGAATATCTACAAAATCTGGAGTATGATATTTTAACTACTATAATTAATTAACTTCTTTAGTAATAAGTATTCTGAGTTTGTAACCAGGAACTAGTGCATACTCATTATCGAAATTAAGATTTGTTTTTGCACGCGTTGTCGCGAAAACTTTCAAGTTAATACCTGGCTTGCTTTTACTTGGAGTAATGTTCAAGGCGAAATGTCTTCTATTATTATCCGAATACCTGTCGTGAATTTTAATTTTCATATACATCACTTAAATTGTACATTTAAAATCCTTTCACTAAAATGTAAGAATTAATTCTGTTGTGTCTGTGATGTCGAAATGAGGTGAGGTATTCTAAATGGTAGATATTTAGTGCAAGTGTTCTTTAGAAACTACATTTACATTATATGTAGTAATTTAGGATGTACGTAATTGATAATAAATATAAATAAATGTCGATTAAGTCAATAAATGTTGAATCTAGAACCAAACTAAACAGATATTATATGACTAGATACTTTACCTGACAATTGACTGAAATATTTATACACTTTATTAAATACTTACTCAGGAATACAAACATTTGAATTCCCCGATAATCGATCCTGAATTCATCTGTAAGTAAAGCAGTACAAAACCACTACACTATTAAAGTCGCGAAATAAAAAAGAAAAGTAAGCGGTAATGATGGTGATCGTTTATAAATATGTAAAATATATAATCATCGTAGCTTAAATAATAGGAGTATTAATTAATAACTTCAAAGTCAACACCCCTCACCCTGTCATTAGTTTGTAGACGTACGAGTAGGTATATCAATCATTAGTTGCTCTTATCGCGTCCGCACACGACGCGCCTCCAACTAACTTCATCGTCTCATGTTTGTGTTATTTGATGTGAAATTTACTATACTCCTTGTATTAATTGATGCCTCTACATTTATTTTTATAAGTACTTTCGTTTACATACATATGAGAGCTAGTGCGAGCAAGTATTAATTTTTAGTTTATTTTCATATCTTATCTACAAGTATTTCTCTAACTGTCCATTTTTCTTTGAGTTTTATTCTTTATACTTTATCATTTTATCTAATATGATTTACACTTGGTTTTTTCATGTTCGTATTTCGGATTAATATATAATATTTTTGTGGTTGAGATGAAATAAGCGGAGAAAAAATAGACACAGCATCTGTTTTATACCGTTCGAAAAGTGCACACTAAGAAAACAGTACAAAAAAATTCATGCGAATGAGCTAAATAATCCCATCCAAGTAAATTCATGGGTAATACTACCTAAGTAGGTATCAATAATACAAATTTGCGATAAATGCTTTAGATTATATGTTGTCAATGCTTAATAACCATAACTATGTGAACTTTATGACTTTGCGTGCACGCTGAAGATTTTATTCCGAACTGAAATAACACGCGTTGCGTGGTGCTTGTTACGAGAATACTACAAGTATATTTTGTCCAACAAAATCAAGCCTATTACTAATCTGGGCAAAATTTATATAAAGGCAACACGGATATAAACTACATTAATTTTATATAGAATCGCCAATTTTTTTATGTCGTTGGAATGGTAAATAATCTGACATCCTTCCGAATGGTAAATGGTAACCGCCACCTAATGAACGAACACTGAACAGCACTGAACTTCCATTCAGAATTAAGATCTTACCTCTGATCTTGTTATACAAACTACAAATTTGACAAAATGCACATAAAAAGATATATTCGAATTGAAAACGTGATTTCTAAAATCTACATACGTTATTTAGTCTTCGAATTAATCCGGTAATCTTAAGATGGTGTTATCCTGTACTTTCAGATGATATAAATCTAATGTAGATTCTGTTTTATATCTACATGAATTACTTTCCTTTCTTTATCTTAATTGGTAAAAATAACGATGCCAATTTACGAACACAAAAAAGGAAATAAATATCGTGTGTTCGTAAATATTATAACATAAACACTGTAAATATTAGATTAAGAATTTTATTCCTATATTATTACTTCATAGCTAATTTTAATTTTAGTATGGGGTTTGGGTTTTCTTTTTATAATTGGCACAGAATTATAGAAATAAAAACCACTCGAATTTATAATTTAAATATAAATATAATAAATGTATATTATACGATTAACTTTTTAGACTTATTTTTACCTCGCCCATTACCCATTGGGTCGTTAAGTGAATTTTGTAATAGCAGTGCGCATGCCCACCACCGTTACTTTCGAACCCAAATTCCTGACCGTGATTTTAATATTTAATCTCACCCTTGTCTAGAAACATTTACCGTCGGTGCGTCCCAAAATACTTTTGCAATCTGCGGTACATTGGCTACGTACAGTTTTTTAATCGCTCGGGCAACACTTGACGTCCGGCGGTGATAGATGATGGCCACTGCCCGGGTCACGTTTTGTCATTTTATTAATACTTAAATAAAATTGGTCACCCGTGACGCGGACGAAATGCGTAAAGGACAAAGCGTGATCTAATATTTTGCTACAGTCTTAAAACAAGTATATTACACTTTATCGTATCTTTCAGTAGAGTTAGTTTTTGTATATACGAAAGACTTACAGTATACGACGTAGTAGTCGACGACCTCGGTGGTTTAGCGGTCTAGCACACCGCTTTACGTCCGATGGTCGCGGGTTCGATTCCTCGCATGGCACAAACATTTATATTCATGAGTATGATTGTTTGTATTGGACTGGATATTTTCTATGTATAATATGTATGTAATTACGAAAAATTACATTCTATATTTAAATAAATAACACATTTAAGAAAGAATTTCCCATTTAGGTAGAGATGATATTTATTATTAGATTTTGGTCACTAAAAAGTTATAAATCTATTTTGGTAATATTTATTTATTTTTTATATAAGTATATATACATTTGGACAAAGATTGAAGTTGGCTTTAAGTAGAATAAATATATTTTTCTGCAATTTTTATCCATCTAGATTACTATTGTTGTAAATTTGAAATCAATATATTTCAATGTTTTCATTCAAGTTACACACGGTATGTGATACAAAGTTAATACCTTTGGAGTGAAGGGATGTTTTATGACATGTATAGCTAAGATTACTTCATATTTGCTGGGATACGTCGCCGTATATCTCCATAACACAGGCTCTTCATTTTACAAGCGCAACAAGACATTACGTCCGTTATACCATAAGAGTCACTGTTCACTGTTACCCCAGTTTTTATATTCGTGCCTTAAATTCTTGTAACATTTTTCTATTAAATACATGTTGTTTATATTTAAGAATAACTATTCTAACATCAATATGTCAAACGTAACTAAGTTTCATATATTGATGTTAGACATTTTTATATGTTGCTTATTTTAATCCTTATAAATTTAACTCTAATTAAAAAAATAAGTTATTACTTTCGTGTATTTTTGCCTCGTATTATTATTGTTTTTTTATTTTATACGATTCTATATGTTAATATTGTACCGATTGACCTAGATTTTTTTTTACAAAATGCTATATTATACTCATTCGTATATTAACAATGACAATATATTATTTTTATAATGCTTGCAAGAATATTATATTATACCGCTATTTTCTGAGATGTAAAGTAATTATTAAGTTGAGCTTACAAAAGCAAAACTTACAGTATAAATAAAATATAAAAAATAACATCTAATACCCATTTATATAATATATATTTTTGTTCAATCAATACCAATTTAGTATAACAGCAAAACTGTGCCTCTTTGTCTGTTTTTTAACTTTTCCCGATGAAATGACTGAATGTATCTCTATGAAACTTATATGAAGACAGATTATATCAGGATAATGCACACAGGCTACATTTTATCTACAAAAATAGCAAAGTCGACAGAAACAGTTAATTGTTTATATTTTGAATGAATAGCAGATACTTAGATCACAGATAATATGCTTAGATCTTTTGTAACAATAAATTAAAACTTATTTATATGAACATGAAACTAGATAATTATGTATGAGCGATAGATTCAGAATAAATATTGCGTCTTCATTCGTGCCTTTTTATCCATTATAAGTTGTTGGAAATAACCACAAAAAAAACAATATATCAATGAAAAAGAAAAAAATATATAATCAAATTTAATATGACATTACAGTCTTACATAACAGATTCAAATTAGTTGTAATATTATATTTTCAAATTGGCAACAACATAATCTTAAACATTAATAAGACTATATAACCCTACTATTTTATTGTCATTTATATAGGTAGGTATATAGCTACCCCAACTCCTTAAACACCCAAAACGTATTAGTGAAGTAAGTTACCAAGCAGTCAGCTAGGGTTAATGGGGTGTCATCGTACATGATGGGTCGCCCGCCTCACGAGTTACTGGCTCATCAGGAGCTCGGCCACGATCGCAACCGACACTTTAATATTGACACTCGTTTTACTATGAAATATGGCTGAAGGTAAAGTTTGCTAAATTACTATATTGTACCGTATGATGTGGAGTGAGTGAAGAACTTATTATATTCTGATTTAAAAAAAAGATCTAATTGCTTTTCTTTCTTGTGTAATATGTTGATGTTGTTAAATCTCAACCAATTAGATTAGAACTGCATGCGTATACAAAGAGAGCTAGTTCTGTGTTTAAAGTAATATATGCAAATAATTTTATTATAGAGATACGTTCAAGTCTTTAAACGGTGTAAACATAAAACACTTACAGAATTTCTAATTATAATGCTAAATATTAATTATTCTAAGATGAACGAAATGAACGTTCGTTTATCCGTCTCGATTTGAAGTTTGAAATAGTTATCGATACTGTTTAACGTACTTTTTGAATATAGCATTTTTTAGAGAGAGATAGTTTATCTACAAAAGAATCATTTTTTTTTACCTTAAGTTTTAAATTTAGGACAGAAAATATAAAAAATAGGCCGAAACGTAGATAGTAGAGATGCTAATCAAATTCAGATATTGTAATATGCACAAAATTACCGAAAAAATAATTAAGTTAAATTATATGTTTATTTATTTTGATTTTATGCATATATATACTATAATATTTATATAAAAACCTATTATATATTGATTCCAATTTTAGTTTATGGTCATATATTAATAGGTCATAAATTAATAGTATATTAGACATTGATATTTAATTTACGATAAAGATTTAGTACAAACACATGTAACTTCTGATATAGTTGATGGATCCTCTCTCACTTTATAATGCTCTTGGTTATCATCTTAACCGAAAGTTACAAACTATCTTCAAATGCAGAAGTTATCCACTTCCTAAGCGAGAATGCTAATGACGAGCTATAAACCACCGTCGGTGTCATCAAACAGATGATGAGATTATTGTTTATTCTGTATGTTGTTTATGACCTTAACATGCTTTAGAATAGCATCACGATAAATAAATAATAATACAGGATTGAGATTTCTAATTATAACTGTATAAATACAGTAATTAACAAAAAAATGTCTCCCATAAAACAGCTTTTACTTGGTAAAATATACCTACAAATAGTAATGTAACATTTGACTGATTATAGCGTATTCTAATTCTACTTCCAACACAACTAAATTCATTGTATCATGATATACCTACCACATTTTTACAGATTTTTTCCGCCAATTAGGCTTATTAATTTCAACGTTACTCTTTAATATAACTCTCATTTATTCGCATGAAATGAAATGAGAAACTGCATTGAAACGCTTGCCAACAAGATAATACAAACTCTACCTTATATACTGTGAAATATAAAACCCACAGTGCACACTGAAGGCACCTTCAAAAAGCAGAGTAGCAATCTAGCGAGTAATGATTTTTCCGTGCGATTGCGATGCGATGTTTTGGCGCATCGTTCGACAAATAGCCGCCATTGCAGTTCGTAGGGCGCGGGCCATGCGCCGAGTTTGCTGATGCTATAATTTCAGCCGCTCACCACTCCGTGCTACAACCACGAGCAACACGGAAAAAATGCCGAGATTGGCGAAGAGCTAGCTGCCTTGGGGTGTCGGCCGATTCGCCACGTTGCAACACGGAGATTGTGCCGTCTGTTTTGTTTGCCTCTTACCGTCTTATTTCCGCCTGGAGAAATTGTATGAGCGCATCCGACTTAAAATTGTTATTTTCCTACTCCTCTCCAAATTTGTTTAATCCAAAAGAAAGGACTAAATGACTAAAAAAAATATATTTACAAATAAAAGTCTTTCATCTAAAACTATAGTTAACGTTATCTAGTTAGTACTTAAATAGCTCATTTTCAGTCTGGGAAACGTTCTCTAACGTAATAAACGACAAGAGTAGGAAGCTTCGCGTGAAAGTTGAGAGCGTATGCTATCTCATGCAAATTACGGCAGATTTATCATAAGACGTCTCCGTAATTGCGACGTGAGGAGATATGGCGGGAGCGCTTAAAGCCACTCTCCAGAAAAAAGGCAATTAAAGGGATATACTGGAGCAGTTAGGTCGGCCGTCACGCTTGCCATATCTCTCGAGAGCGCGCGTGTTAGGCGAGCGCGGGAGCGGCGCGCGGTGTGCGTGCTAGCGCCGCGTCGTGAAGCCTCGCGCCGTCTTCAGACCTCGACGAACACGTAAAGGGCGTGGAGCAATATCATAGACTACAGACTAGGAATGGGGGGAACATCCGCCACTGACGCTATTGCACTTGAAGCTTTACAAAGCTAAAAGCAATACAGTTATTTGATTTAAGTCGGGTGTATACCACCGCCCTCGGTTGGATTGTGTTTGTTTTAGTTTGGCAGATGTCAAAGTTGTATGTTTTGAAACAGAGCCTCTGTTGTTTGTGATGTTTGTTACTAGATAGTAGGCATTAGTTACCTTTCACGTATTTTCGTACAGCGAATATGTGTAACGTTCTATTTCTAATAAAATATAGGTTACTACTTATGGAAAGAGCCTGAGTTGTAAAAACTGACTTGTTTTCTTCTTTTTATTATCATTTAGATAATAAAGTAAGTTTTATTTTGTCTATGTCTAACTTCTTTCTATATTACAATATTTTGATGATAAAAATTTTACTTTGTTATTTTTGACATCCTATTTATTTTTATTTTCTAATCTTCTTTTTATAGATAAATGCATAAATATTACATAATACTTTTAAAGTATATCTCGCTGTATTAAGTTCATTATAATAATATTTCCTGTTTATGAACCGAATAATATATACAACTACATATTCCTAAGTCATAATTCTTGCAGTGAATTCACTATCAAACTCTACATAATTAATTAAATTGGTGTCATACTTTCATACGAATTTCATAAGATTATTATTACCGTACTGAATAGATAGCTTATTATAATGTCCTAAAATTCCCTATGGCTACAATGACTTACGTTTTATTACTCCTCACATTATAAGAAACTGCAGTGCGCGTAGCATTAACAAAAGTTTGAAATTTATTATTTGAAGATCTTTTTATAAGTATCTAACTTAGACTGAAAGAATTTTCAATTTAACTTCTACAACAATAATAGTTCCACGAAACGTTTATTCCATCAAAATAATCATTTGCTTTATGAGTGTACGATATGTGACATCAGTGTGGTAATTAATGCAAATCAATGGTAGAATGTGCGATTGATTCGGGAGCGGTGGAAAGCCGATCAATTACGTTAATTAGCTAGCGGGGTCCATATTGTTGATGATTCAATATAATGCATTTGCTTACGTTTATTTGCATCTATACTGACTATTGGACTATTATGATGTATTATGAATCGGCTAAAGTCAATATTAATTTGTACAATGTATAGAAATATACTACCTACACAACATGTGGTACGTAGCAATTGTGATGTCCACATTTAGCTCGGTTTATTTAACTGTAACGTAGTTGGGGTAAACCAAACCAAACTAGTCTGAGACCCAATTGTAGATTTGCTACAATCGGATCTCAGACTAGTTTGGTTTCTCATCGATGTTTCCATCACCACAGAGATAGTAAGAAAATTACATATATGTATAATGTAATATTTTTTTGAGTCAGTATATGAACTCACGACCTTTTTGGTCCAAGTCTGGATAAGAACCCATTGGGCTATAAAATGTATTTATTTAACTATAAATTTATTGTAAATAATATATATAACTAATGACCTATTATTGTCTGATTATTGGACAGTGAGATTTAGTACTATTACGCTGGTCAAGCGGCTTAGTACGATATTTTCCAGATTTTCTTTTCTTGCACGGATCTGTTTGTACGCTGTCTTTCTTTAATAACTCTCTTAACTTTCTTACACAAATATATTTTCCATTATCTCACGGTTTGTACAAGTGATACAAATTAAGTATTATTTTCGATCTATTAGTTTCATACTTAAGAATTCATTGTTATCCTTGTAAACTGGAAATTATTGTCATTTCGATCTTCATTGTGTTCGTGGAACTTAGAATACACCGTTTATTCGTTTTAGAGTTCAATATCTCGATTATATCAGACTCGATTGACTGCGACATTCCATTAACTGCTTCCTGTCTCTCTGCTTTTGATTCAATAATTCCAATATTCATTTAGTACGAATCTATCGAATGGAATTTCTCAGAAATACGTATTTATAAATCAGCTTAATCAAATCCATTCCAACCCATTTAAATGTTAACGCAGTTATTGTATAATATATAAGTTTAATAATAAAATGAGATTTATAGTGGTAATAACAGTTCATGTTCATTTTGTTAATTTTGTATGAAATCTTAGATCCTTACGGTATATAAAGACACATTTTCATAGAAAGGTAATGACACATAATGAAGTGGTACTAATATTATAGTCTTATAAATATCATGTATATTAAGAGTATCTTTATCTTTTAATTCAGTATTACGATGACAACATCATCATTTTTTTACCACGTGCTGATGATTCTTTATCCGGTATAGACCTTCTTACTAACTGTCACTATACAGTAGACTATGCATATTTAATACAATATAACATTTGTTCAAATAACATGACAAAAAACGAAATAACTATTTATTAGTAATTTCAGTATATTTTGATTATATCTACTTGGATAGAATTGTTAAAACTCTTCAAAATTAAATAAATTATTGTTAATTACAATACCTTTTGTCTATACGAAATTATATAATATATCGTGATTTGTAGGTTGTCGAAAATTCTATACAATAGTTTAAAAATAGTACAGGGTTTATTATTCGATACTGATCCAATTTTTAAACCACAAGACGATGCACGTAGACCGTTGAAAAACGTAATTGATACCTTTCTTTTCTGCTAAGGTACTATTAGTTGATATGATAAGTAGATCGATAGAGTTAATGAGGCTTATGTGCATATTTGCTGTAATATTATGCAAATTCTATCAGTTGCCCGAACGCTCCTACCATATCCGTATAAATTCCATAATGTATATACACGTATAGATACTATATTGTAATGGAGCTATTATTATACATTACTATGTAGGCCCGTGACTTTGATTATATGATTATTTCATGAAAGCTATATTTTTTATTTAGTATAGTGGATATTAGAAAGAAATATGATCTTAAACTAGTAAGGGTTTAAAGATAATAAACAGCAGAAATTCATTTGTCGTTTATTGAAATGCCTGATTCATTTAAGAAACATGATTTTCTAAAATTGTAATAAGGAAGTTTTTTATGCAACTACATAGGTAAGTAGCCACTGTTACTTAAACGACATGAGCGTGATACTCTTATACGATGCCATCCCAAAGGATTGTGTATCATGCCTGCATAGCTTGTAATTTCATTAATATCTCAGCTTTCACCCAACGGTAAGCTGTAGGCTTCAAGTAGGTGAGACATACTACACCATCTAAAGAGCGGGTCAGCACCATTGGAGTCGCAGTAAAACGAGAACACGACATCCTGACTCCAGCGATAGCACTCGCATATATATCGTGTAGTACTTTTAGTGGGTACCCATAGACACCCACACAAACGACTTTGCAATGTATAACCTCAATGTTTAACGTACCTGATAATTTTGGTTGAGCTTTTGTTTTGTTAATTACATTTAAAATTAGCATGATTGAGGTCCCGTAATACGTGGTCCGTTCTTTTATCTAGTTTATTGTATGACATCCGTTTCGTATGCTTATAGCTTTTGTGAATTATCTTCTGAATACAACAAAATATAAGTATAATTTAACATAAAATTTCAGTTACCTTTTATAACTGCATTAATAAAATATATTAGAGTTATCTATTATACTTATTTATCATAGATATTTAAAATGATAATAATTATTGAATAATACTTCTAATTTAAGCAAAAACTTATTTCTTACTTCTGTTGATCTCCCAAAAAAAAACTAATATTTAAAAAAAAACTATTATCATCATTGATAATTCTTATTGTATAAAACCTCTCTCGGGGTATATCTAAACCCAATTAGGTACTTGGAACGAAAATCTGGAAGCACAATGAAGTTAGCTAACGATTCGCGACATACATGCGTGTGCAAGTAATAGGTCGCTGTAATATGTCTGGGCGTCGACTTGACAGTCGATATTGACTTTGATAAACGACCAACTTACTGTCGTCCTATAAGAAGCAACGTCACCTACTTTGGTGCATTGCGGTTCGTACTAGCCCTACCCTTGTTTACACTCCTTCCGCGTAGTTTTTATGACTACTAACGTGATATTACGTCTAACAAGAGCACTTATGGTAGTTCTTTATTTGTTTGATACAGTTTATTGCAAGTAAGTGGAATGTTGTAAGTGAACACAATCGTTGCCTATATCACGGTCTTTATGTATATTTTGATGTTTACTCTGAAAGTTTATTGGAATTGTATTTTATCAACTTGTACTTCTCAATTGTTGTGTGTCACTTTTTCAAATAAACCGATATTTACATAATATTTCGTTTACTATCTTTAAATAATCATCATGTGAATTAATAATTTCAATATCATTGATTATCATGATGATGCAATCTGATTATAGAAATATTTCGTTAAATTATAAATATTACGTGAATTTGTCCTAACGATTAAAAAAAAATCCACTATGCATGGTTGACTATAATAATATAGATTATTTTCTAATACTTAGTGGCAAAAATTATAGTTAACATAATAATATGTCAAGATAAATACGGTATTACTTATCATATTCATTAAAATATCATACCTAACATTAAGGTAATTTGAATATTATAACCCTGTATCGTTCCAAAATCTACGTGACATTAACATGTTTACAAACTAGCCCGAACAACTTTAAATCAACCGCACACATTGCTGGTTACTTGGATCGGAGTGCCGTCGGACCTTTATGTCATAAAACTTATTTGAATACAACGCGGACAATGTAAATACTGCAGTGTATATTAAAAAGAAGAAAGAAGCATTTGACAGGAACAGAATAACCCGACGCGATACGCAAGAAACAATACGTGCAATACTGACATAAATCAAATTTTTGTATCCGTACTCACTCGATATTTCTGATATTAAAAAGGCAAGTCACGGGCGCTCCTCGCAAGATCGCCGCCTGTCGAATGCGACTATTAAAAATAGAGGAACTTGGAAACGTATTCCAGTTGTCATATTTCACGGTCTGGCCGATGCTGTATAAACACGTTCCCCATTCAATCATCCAGCGATAGGCGGCGCCGACACGAATAAATCAGGCCTCTCACTTTTTCACCTGCCACACACAAAAGCTTTCGCGCTGAAACTTGATTCGGGTTATTTCTGACGAAATATCAGCCTATTTGTTATACTATTGATAGGGACGCACGTGCGCCACGTAAGTTTGTACTTGTTGACGAGAGGGATTGAGTGAAAATTGCTTCCCGACAATGTGCATAGAATTTGATGTTAACCGGCGCGAATACGATTGCCGTAACTGGTTGAATGGAAACATTCCGACGGGACAAATTGGCGATGGTGTTCAGGATTTATCCTGATACATATAAGTTTTAGGAGATATACACATACTTTCCTTACTTTATACTACTGTGTTCGATCCTAGATTCCTTTTTTGCCTTAAATAATATTTCATGATTTGTTCCCTTTGTTCGCACCAGTACCACCCCAACTAACTGTTAATAGGCTGCTATGATGACTGAACTCTCATTATCTCACCAAATTTTTCTTACTATTGTGATTACTGCTCTTATTTTTTTATTAATTTCTATTTAAGGTTTGTATACCATAATACTTGATTCATATTATTTTTTTTGCACAGTCACTTTTTCTTTCATGAACTTAATGAAGTTTGCCTTGTGAAAGGTTGCTATGAAAATATTGCTTACAGTAATAAGGTCACTTATACAAATTGACACAAGCTTAATTAAATGACTAATATGTATGGTAAATTTATTTATGGATAAAAATGCGAGACGGAGCGATGACCCTAAAAATTCTGTAGTTATTGAATACAGGTGGCTTAATATTGTATTTTGTGACACAACCTTATTGTGGTCGCAATGAAAAATAAATAGTTAAAAATACATTCTCAACAAAAACGGCACTTAGTAAAATTATATATTTCTGACCTATGTATGTATTGTTATACTTCATTCACCGTTGATATTTCATTTATACAATTTAATATTATGTGACTGTTTTCAACAATCAAGCAGTTGTAACATATCCTTCGTAACACTTTGCTTACTAAATCATCCATATAAATTGTGCGTCAACAGTTTATGTGCTATAAATATTGGCGTTCGAACACCTTCTGAGTGAGTAATAATTCAATTATGGCGCAAAGCGTCGCATATCGTTGGTGATAGCGCAATCTTGGGGCACGATCTAGCTGGGAAGCTGTGCGGCATCTCATTGCGGTGCCGGTAAGTGCCTATACGAGGCCACGTAGCCACTTACGTGCGACGGGCGATAGCGTAATCCGAATCGACGTGTATTGTGCGTTCCGATACTGCCTACAGAATATCCCGGCGCCAAGCAGACTATTCCGAGAACCTATAATCTTCGCCGTAAATGGATTTAATGCAAATTTTCTTCTCGACCGTCTGAATGGGTGTCTGATAAAAGTACCTACTTAACACCCTTTGTGTTGGGGAAATTGTTTTTCAATGAATCAGTATAGTGTATTTTAGTGATTATTATTTCGTAGGATATTCTATAGCTTTACATAAAATATTAACTAATATCATTGTGGTTAACATTTAAGTAATAATATATATAATTGACTCAAAAATGTATAGTTGAAAGTAAAGTTTAAGTAGAAACCTTAGTATTCTATTCAATTAAAACAGACACGAGTATAATATAAAAATAACAAACTCAAAATGTTAACAGTCATAAAATTGATCCGGTTGAGTCTCCCTAAATAGTGATAGGGAGTAAAATGAAACTTCGGCCGATACAAAGCTCTCAATTTCACCGAGTACCGGCTAATCGTCTGAGGAGGGTCTAATAAGCGAGTCAAATTTACATAAACAGAGCTGTGTCTTGCGGCTGTTATCATTCAATTATATAAGATTTTGCGATGCCCAGACTACACCTGTTTGATGAACTTCAACCCTAAACTCGTGGCTTGTTAACTGTTATTTTCTCGTGATTTCAAGTTAACATTTTTATATTTACTTAATAGTTTATAATCTATTTCTTCCATTCTATTCTATTCTATGTATTATATTCTATATTTTATAATCTATTTATTCTAATCTACATGAACTTTATTTATGTATAACGTTATTTAGGATAGTTTTGCTGCTTGAGATAGTTGTAATCTAGTGATTTACAATACCGATTCATAGATCTAAAAAAACGTGAATACAAATGTTTAATTTTCTGATAACAAGTCAAATTTCTCAGAGATATAGCGGTAGGTTCTCACAAGACATAGAAATATTAATATTTTTCATTACCACTTGGAATTTGAATATTCTTAGTCCTTCAACCCTTTTAAGAAGTAATGGGAATCATTAGCTTGTAATAGCAATATCAGGTGAAATAAAGAAAAGACCTTTACCTAGCAGGAGATATAGTGCAGGTTACTTAAGAAATAAATATTACCTTAATTAACATTCTATAAAATTGAACTTTGAAATATCAAAAATAATATATATATCGTAAATAATTTTATGACGATTGAATTTTTAGATTAAACTAAACATTGTGTTACAATCTTGTATTCAACAGTATGTAACAAATAAGTTATACTGGGAAACGGGGCACGGCTCGGGGCGCTTTGTCATCGCGTATTATACTGGTAAGCTCTTACTCGAAATACCTACAACATACATCCTAGTTTGTTGGTTGGCTTTATCCCTGTACAGACCTATGTAGATACAATATAATACAGATAACGGTACTTACAACTTATAATGGTATTGATAAAATGACCTCTAGTTAATTTCTACTTTATAAACAGTACATACAAATGTTAATTAATCTATGTTATCATACATCATCTAAATTGTAGTGAGAAGCAGTAATCATAAAATTTTGCTGAGTGAATGAATTACGAATTTTACTAATTATCATAAATATTCAAATATTGTGGCTTTCTTGAGAAACTATGTTCTGAGTTGATCTTATTTTCAGAGAGAGTTGATCTTATATTAAATGTGACCGTGACGTTGCCAAACCATAGTGATATCAAGTTCAGTGCTACTTTGAAGCCTCCGCTTAAATTGTATCCTGATGTTATTTGTTGGGCCTTATATCAAGTAGAGTTTATATATTTACTGTATACAAATTCTACTTGATATAAGGCCTAACAAATAATATCAATATTATTTTTTTTACGATGTCATATATGACCTCCGCAACGAATGAACGAATTAATCGACATATAGTAGGTAATAGAAGTATAATATTTCATTTATTTTATTACATGTATTTCGTAAGTTTACAGATCATTAATAAATATACCTAATATATTTATAATAATATTAGGTGTACAAAGTTACTGAACTGTTGAACTGGAAATGCTGAAATTTCAAATAAAAAAAAGTTACATATGAGTAAAAACCTGCTATATTAATGTTTTATTCCGACAAATCTATTACACTACTAAAATATTGCTATAAAATAGGAGATCTTTACTACTGGATACCAATCAATGACTACGTATCGTGCTAATATCTGGCCGGCCACCGACGCGTCAATCTACCGCCAGCCAAATCTACTGCCATTAATCTTATCTATTCACTAAGCTATTCTCGTGGGTTGCTTAGAATTTGAATACTGCATCTGTGTTCCGATACTCTCGTTTACCTACCTACGTGTTTGCAATGCGTAAATGTTCCAGCTTCAAATTACGATTCGGCCGCTCACTGCGTGAAATGAAACGCAACAAACATGAAATAGTAACAAACAGGCCCCTAAAATAGTAAAGTAAGGTCTGAAATCATATTCGGGTAAGCAGTCGATAGTAAATATCCCTTGTAATGTTTGCTTTTATTGGCAACCCGCCGTGCTGATTTTCTCTTCATACATAGTTACGCTTTATATATTGTGATTTGTTGCCTTACTAAAACATTATTTAATTAAAAAAAATATCTATCCATAAATATATATTAAATCTTACTTCGTAATATTATAAGTTTGTGAGTATGAATGCATTGATGTATGTTTATTACTCTTTTAAACGAATACTACTGAATGGATTTTGGTGAAGCTTCACAGCTTATAGAATAGCACATAGGCTAGAATTTAAAACATATTATGTAAATTGGGCAAATTATAATGATAAATATCAAGTAAGTCTAATCACTCTATCTTTAAATAAAACTGCTTCAAATTCCGTTGCGTAATTTTAAAGATTTAAGCATACATAGGGACGGACAGATAGCAACAGCGACTTTGTTTTATACTATGTAATGACCAGCCGTGCCCGCGGTTTCGTTTGATGTAGACGAAGTTGCGCAGGTCAACTCACAACGTTACTTTATATTTCTACAAGGCTACTATAATAAAGATATGTAATTACTATAGTTCGAAAGGTAATAAAAGCAAGAGCAAAAAAAAAATAAAAATGTTGTCCTTAAATGTTAGTATCGTGTAACGTAATGAAAAATACTGTCTATTTTTGCCTTTTATCAATCAAATAATAATAGAAACTAATAATAGAAATATAACATAACATGTGTTGAACATTAGAAAAAAACACTAGATATCTTACGGTCAAATAAGAATTTAAATCATCAGGAGAATCTTGCGGGTAACAGTAACTTTTGCTGGGGGGTTTTACATTATAGTCTATTCTATTATTACACTTATAAAGATAGAGCATATAAGCATATATTGTTATGAGGAAAGTAAACACCGGAACCAGTAAACCGAATTCAGAAATTCTTACACTATTTGATACGATATTCCATAGTGACATATTATATATGTATAATATGTTAATGTATACAAAACCTACAAAGTTATGAGCAGCGGCTGATCATTATTATATAATAAAACCGTTTATGATATGTAAATAGTGGTTTCTACTATAACATTTTAATATCATTGCGATCAATTTATTTATCAAATCGCAACACGGCACGGCGTGAAAAGACAGGTGACGGAGTGAAAATACTCACATTTATGTCTGCCTAGGGGGTGAGCCAATCAGTTAGTTCTATTTGCATTTGAGTAGTTACATCGAACCTGCCTCGTCGGTTCTACGGGCCAATACCAAATTTGTGATTGAAATTCGGAATATATTTAAACCGTTTATGTACGTCTGAATTGGTCTGTGCATTAGTGGGATAATCCAATCCATTTTGATATTCATCATTGATTGGTTGCGGCATTAAAAATATAATTCGTCTGCATTTAATGAATAACATGAATAGTGGTAAAAGCATTCGTAATTATGAATAATGATTGTCTAATATTGCATTTGTTTATTTCTTTTTATTAATTACACTTTTTTAATTTGAATGCGCAGTACAAGATCAACAGATGATGAATATACCACATTATAATATCATACATATAAAATAAGGTTATAAGAACTATAGATATATGCTTCATTTTCAAAAGAAATTTTTATCGGACATATAAACAATCAAAATACAACACATATCACAACGGACAAATAAACTTCAGATTAGCACTATTTTTTCCAGACAACCAATGGAAAACAACGAATGAAAATTAATCACTTCATTAAATTATATTAATTTATTCGTTACTATTAGAAAATAAATCAATAAAGATTACGAATTTATAAATAATACTTTCATAATACTGAGTACATAACAATACCGAGACTGCGCATAAATATTGCAAGTAATTACAATAAGAAGCGCCACAATGGAAAATCACAGAACGCAGGCTCAATTAGTGGGCGAACAATCAACTGATATAAATAAGTATATTAGAACCCCTACCACTGATCTCGACGAGGATAAAAATCATATATTATTATCGGTTCTAGGACCTATTTACTTAGTAGTGATTGTTGATAAGTTACGTTAGTTTTATTAAAACAAATCGTTAGTATTTTAATATCGAATATCTACATCATAAAAATAACGAATATTTTTTTCAAGATTGGCTGAAAGTTTTAACATTAACTACTCCTATCGGCACGTAATCTGTTTTTCAGCTATTCTTCTTACAATTTTTTAGCTATTAATTATAAACATAATATACAAAGGAAACAATACATAATAATACCTAAGAATACTTTGGATTGGATACATACAGGAATACTTTCATAAGGACTTAGAATGAAGAATGAGAATAGGATATAGTATTTAGTAATATAATGAAAGATAAGTTAGTAACGTAGTGAAATTAATAAATGATATTATTTCATTTAATATGGTAAAGATCTCAAACAATTTCTACACATAGCGGACGATCAAAAGCGCCGGCCACGCAAATAGCAGCCGGGAGTTGTCTGTGATTAGGTTGGGGACTGCATTGCAAAACGCACATAATCCTCTTTTCTAAATAGAATTGTTGTTTCAAACTTTAATTAGAGATATTTGTATTGTAATATTGTTTAATTAAGCTTATAAGTATTATACTTTAATTGAAATACCGATTAAACTAATGCGATATAAAATATAATATATGTATATTTAACAGCTACTGAATTGTTTAGACGCTCCGGTAATTGCGTATATATGTCCAAACTAATAATATAAAAAAGATACACAATTATTTATTTTCCTTATAGAAAACTACATAACTAAATTTGATTAAAGTAAACTTTAGACGATTTTATCGTATTTTTAATTTTCTAGAAGACACGGTCAAGCTATTGTAATGAAATGTCTAATTAGACGTTAACATTAAAATTAAATTATGTTTAATCCTCTCAGACATTCGTGTATACGCTAACCTATCTTTTTATGAATACATTATCATTCTATTTTTTAAATTTCAAATAAAGACCTTATCCTCATACAGCTGTGTAATATTTTTAAGAAGAAACAATAGATGTAAGTTCCAATTTGTCTTTTAAATAAAGCTCGGCAAATACAACAACAGCCGCCACAATCAATGCGAAGAATTTCAATAAAAAATATTTCAAGGAACACGAACCGAGTAATTACTGGCTACTCCCAATGATGCTCCAGCAATGCAGCACGCTCGAATTTCCTACTCATACTTCAGAAAGGTAAGTATTATTACTGCGCACTCTCCCGTTTTATTCAACAGTCGGTCCTAACGCTTCTCTTCGCTAAAACCGATTCCTTGTTACTTGATTTCTGCATTTCGAAAAAGCGTAAATATTTTCCTCTTGGGTGCTTTTGCAACGATGAAGAATTCAATGGCCGTTTCAACATTCTGAGTTATTAAATTACGCCAACGAAATTCAAAGATGTAAATTATATGTATATACACCATGTTTTAGTTCAGCGTGTATATTGTTAGTCTCGTACTAACAGGCTATAAATGTTTACGAATGACAATTTGTACCGGTCATTTAATGTAAACGATCATGAAATAAGAATCATTTGTAATCTACTAGATTGATTGTATATAATTCAGAAGTCGATGTCGGTTTGACTAAGTTCATGGCATCAAGGATATGAACCAAAATGTCGGACAAGCACGCATTTCATTTGTGTAAGTAACGGCTGAGAAGCTTTCATTTCGTGACTTCTATTACAGAACTGCGGTTGGTTTCCTATTTTTGGCATTATTGTATTCATTGTTATTCTATACAAGAAGAACATGCAAACAAATTGCCTACAAACAACGTTGAAAAGAATTAGGGGAAACTAACAAATCCTCAATGTTTCCCCATCTATCCAAATCGCGAATACATTGTTAATATATTGAAAAGCCATCAATCAAATTTCGCTTTTTTTGTAAAAATTGAAACATATTTCGGTTTCTGGTAAAAGCTAAGTACATTCGGACTTTCCCTGTGTTTTTTTCTTTTGTAAGAGATTGCGCTAAGTGATCACATTTCGATATTAAACCGTTTGCCGAAGGCCGGTGCCGGCTACGTATTTCATTTTACTGAGTGTCTGACGTGAGTTTTTGAGACTTGCTTTTTGCCGAAATTATTTTCCAATCTCTTTATTATATCTAGTGTCAATTTTGCTCTGTCTCTTTTTATTTATTTTTGTTACTTTATCGTGTTTTATATGAAAATAGTATTTTATGTTAAATAGTGTTTTGGATATAATAATCTTATTGTATTAAAATATATTTTTAATGTCAGTGTTTATTAAAAGTTGAGACTTACCTACCAACTCCCTGTGTATTGTCGTATTGTCATTTATACTTGTAGAATGTCCGTACTGATATTTTTACATTAAATTAATAGAGTTTTGCTCATTTATCCGTAGCAACTTTAAAAAATTCCTTTAAACATTTGTACTAGATTTTTTTTTGAGGGAAACTTCTTTATTTCATACTTAATAAAAAAATCATGTTAATTTATAAACGACTTACTACTACCAAAAATTTAAATTTAAAATTAAAAGAAATAAGTACACCCGCCGTCACATGAGCCATACTCCTTATAGTAACATATTACCACTGAAGTTTGACTAACCATCAATCTTAGAACTTATAACGTATATCAATATATACAAATTAATATATAAATTGACTTGTTTAAATGCTTAGTTTGAGCTTATGTGTTGTTTTGCATTATAAATTAAACAAATTAATTAACTAATATCAGTTAAACATCCAAATATATATTTGGATATTTTTAACTATATCTGAGGATCAGCTCATACATTTACCAAAAATAATAGAGGAAGTACGTCAACATTAGTCTTATCCCTAACGCACAGTGCATGCCAATTTTATCATTTGAATGTCACATTTGAATTTTTCCTATTCCCCTTTTGTTATTTGCTTATCCACCGGCTTAATGGGATAACGCCTCAATTTTCATATTTTTTTTAGAATCGTTGCAAAATATCGTATTTATATTCACGCAGTATTTTGTTTAAGCCTTGCTATTAACATTGAATTTTAATGGAAAATGTTTCGCTAAAATCTATTAAATAAATAAGTCTATAATATCTATTAAATATTATATTATAAATATATCATGTTAATATATTTAATATTAACATAATATATAGTTACATAAAATTAAAGCTTTTATTTACTATTATATATCTAAAATATGATGATCAATTGATTCGCTATATCTGTATTTTAAATAAAGGTTTTTTAATGTAATAATTTTCTTATTACCTTAAAACCTGTAATATAAACAGACAAATAAGTAGACACAGTAATTTTTTTTGTTTCCTGGGAATATCATATGCCCTAATGTCTACTGTAATATTTACAATATTAAAGAATAATAAGTGACTTGCTATAAATAAAAAGATATATATATGTATATATATCTTAAAAAGAGCTAAGTTTCTTTACAGGTTTCTAAGTAGTTAAAACTTTATGGTAAGTTTTATCTTTCCTGTTAAATATATTTATATTTATTACATTTTATTAATATACACATAAGCACATTTCACAATGCGTTGGAAGTCATTGTTCTCTGTTAATTTCACAAATAAACATACCTATTTATCAACGTCTGCTCAATACAAACAGCTAATGTTGAAATATGAGACATAAATTGAGTCGTATTTATTTTATGATGCATTTCATTCTGTACCCGCGTAACTACGCGAATGCACCCCAGTGTTGTAACAGTATTCTGGAATTGAAACTTGCAAGATGCTGTCTCGGAGTTCCCTCGCTACACAACTCCCAGTTTCTTCACTCATTAAGTTCATTAACAAGATTCAGCGTCAGTATTTTTGATACTCTCAGCTCGCTTTCAATACTTTCTATTCGTACAAATTCACTTTGTGTCTGCTCGACGTCTGTGTAAGCGAAAATATTCAAGAAACGCTTTGAATGTCGATGTTTTATGTTTGAGGTAAATAATTTAAGCACTTGTGAAAACTTTGTGCTCTTGATTAACGGGGCTCAATTAGGTGGTTTAAGTTAAACATTTTCAACAGCGCTTCTGTATAATTGTTAGAAGATATTTATCAGCTGCTACCGAAAATTGTACAATATAGGTACTTATATAAAATACTTCAATATTTAAACTTTTGTCTCGTACATTAACTTCGGTACAGCGAATGGAGAAGCAATATTGCAAAGTAAGATAATAAAAAATATAAAGACAAAATTTAAAGGATCTTGGAAAATATTAAACACATAAATACAATGCCTCGGTTTTAGACTCAAATTTCGAGATTTTAAATATTACAATGTACTTCGTCGAACTGCAGTGCGGGCTTTGTAAATTCCATTTAGCTAAATAGCTTTTGAGAGAGATAAGAATCTAGCCATACAATGCTTTCCAGCTTCGAGCGGCAAACTAAGAAAATTGAAAAGAGAGTCGCCAAGTAAGACTGCAATGTCGATGGTCCGATTGCAGGAACCTGAGATTTCGAATTGCTAACGTCATAAAATTTGAGCGCCTATAAACACTTGGAGCACTTTGAAGGTTGGAGAAAGTTTTTGTGAGAGACAATCCCCTCAGTCTCGCAATCTTGGTTTTAATAAGTATATAACGTTCCCAAGATGTACCTGTGAGAAGGGATTTACATAATCATTACCATATCTGGCGCACAGGCGCGCGTATTATACCCGTGAGGTTAATAATGCTATTTTCTCGCCACGTTTTCACGTTGCTATTTCACGTTATCGACCCCCTTTATCTGCGTCGTCATTGTTACTAGCCACTCCATGAGCTCCACCTTGCCCCTTCAATAGGTGGGTCACACAGCTCCACGCCAAATCGACGTCTGTCTCAAAAATATAGCATCACGTAGTTATTTATTCCTGAAAGTAAAATTGATAGGAATGATATACAAATATTAATATTATATTAAGGACTCATTAAGAACTAATTAAAAATTTGTATTATAGAGTCTGTGCTGTTATGATGAATTAACTTTATTTAGTGCTATCTGAGACAGTTTATAATTTATTATTCTAAAAAATAAATACTGCCTAACAATGCCGCTTTTTAAAAAACTAAAATAACTAATTTTAAGAACTATTCAAAATATGCATATTTCATATTTCGCTATCATAAAACTTAAAAATAAAATTGATACGTCCTATATTGTAATTAACCTAACTTCATCCTTCTGCATCAAAACCTACAAATGTAGTGTAATTTAAAATATTTCTACACGAGTTCTATAACACACCTAATATAATATTATAGTAGTTAGTGATTTAGGGAGTGGGTGAGACATTTACTAAAAATAAAATATATACAAGTAAAATTGCCATAAGCAATATGAAAATGTATATATATATATATATATAGTATGCTTGTTAGTAGTGTGTTTATAAATCTCAAGTGTTCTCGCGAGCGATACACGAAAATGCGAGTGAGACGGTGCGTATGAGCGCGCACACATGCGCGGAAGTCAGCCTCACTCATTCTAAGTCTGATTTAACGCATCGCGGAGTGGGTTCCTTCAAATATAGATACCTAAGTAAGCACTCATGCGTCTCAGCACTTCAAATTACTTTTTACATGGCAGAATGAATGGAGGAATTGAACCGACAAAACGGTCCCCATTGTCGGTAACGAATGTGTCATTTCCAGCTGAAATGTGAGCTCCGATCTTAATTCGTATTGTGATTGCTCGCCGTAGAATTTGAACATTTTCATTGCTGTTATTTTGATCATGCACTCATATTGATTATTAATACGTATTAATCATTCTTCCCGCCCTAGTTTACCTTGTTTTTATCCGTCAGCAATTTGTAATCATATTGATATGATTTAGTATTAAGAACAACTAAAAGCTGCCGAGCGAAGTTACGCAATAGCCAATAAATCTAAACTTTGGAAGAAGTAATTCTGTTTCTATGCTTATGCGATATTCTGTCTCCTGAGATAGCTACACTTAGTAATCTGCTGAGTATGCGTAGTGATGTAATCGAGATTATTTGTTTTGTCACTGTTGCTTTATTTTTTTGTGTAATAGGAAAATCAGAAGGTAAAAGTCAAGTTCTTCCTACGATAACAATCACTATACGAGTGACTAATGTATACGTAAACATTATAGAGTAAACACGTAATCTTTTAGGTTATTCACATAGATGGTTAAAAGGATACTTTGTCAGTAAAATAGGAGTTTTTCAGTGGAACAGTTACCTTTATAAGGACTTAACGTCGCAGGAAACGGCCGTCTAAGTATACGAGCGCAGGGGCGCCCTCTCGTTGCTGATAACAGAATTATCCGAATGACGCCATCTATCTTTTAAATGTGCACCTTACTTTTGGACTATGCGTTGTTGATGCCTCGCCCACGTAGTCGTAAGACTTTTGGGAACAATCATGAATAGTAAATCATTTGTCTTTTTAGTTTTATACGGAACTTTAGATACCTACGTAAAACAATTTCATGCATATAACATTTGTTTAACTAAATTTGTTTCGGCATTTAACTTTAACGTATTAGTTTAGAGGAAAAGAAAACACGAACTTGTTTTTATGAACTATAAAAAATCTATTAACAATAATTGAGATTCTTCTATTAATTGAGATAGGATTTATTTTGAGGAACGTACCAATTAATAACATAATATTTTAATCTGTGAGCAAAGTTAACCTACTCAAAACTAATCCACCCCAGTCACGTCCAACAAGCGTCCAACATATTCACTACATTACACTACGACGACTTAGCTATTAAGCCAAAACCATCCAGCTAATAAGATAAAAGGTGTTGCCATTTAACTCGTGTAAATATTTATATGCACCGCGCCGTCGTGAACGCAAACCGTATAATGCATTAACTGATTACAACCACTATCCATCTTCCGATGCGTCTGACATGCTTTGTGCAACGTCTTTGGAGACCTGCTTATTGAGCAGTATCTGAGCTCAATATGTCGATTAATATTGAAATTTTGGTTGGCATATGTTAAGGTTTACTTCCACTAATATACGCCGAAATATGAGGAATATTAGTATGGAGATTGATCCCATACATTGATTACCATGCGTTTAGTTTAAAATATATGTAAAAAAAATATTACATTAATTTTCCACATTGTAAAAATATAATTCAACTAAAATCTCTTCCCAATGTTCGTCATTTGTTTATATTTAATGGTTTACTTAATTAATTTTTGTTTGTATTATCAACAATTTGTTTTCACAGTACATATATGCAAAATATTTTTACCCGAAATATACTAAATAGTATACTCGTAAAATAGGTACGTGTATATTTCCATTTACTCTGTAAGTGATTTTAAGGTTCTGTTTGTTTCCCACGTCAAATTATAATTTGCATTAGCATTGTATTGTTACTTCACGTCCCTCGTACGCCCACCACACATTTGCAACCCAATAATTCATCCCCTTAAGACGATATATGTTAGCAAGTAAATATTACGTTGTGTTTAAAGAAAAATATGTAGAAGACGCACCAGTCAAGCCTTTGTTGTTGAGATGTATTTGGGACGATGATTTCGTTTCGCGCCAATGAACACATTTTTTCATTTTCAAGAAAAAAAATCAAGAATATAAGAGTATTAAAATCTCTTGCCTTTTTGTGTGTACCTTTATGTCTTGGGAAGAGGATATTTACGATAGAAATATTTGGAGATGTTTTCTGATAAAATGTTTCTCTCATCTTTTACTCTAATGAGAATAAGCAGAGCAGGCGATAAATTGAAATTTATTTTCTTCGTGGAACGCGTACACATACCTACATAAATATTTATTACTTATTAAAGTCAGTGGCAATTCATTAAAACAGGTTTTACGAGTTATTTAAATGAGATTTATTATGCTGAAATGGATATTATTAAGTTGTTCATCGTAAATTGAATAACAGCTTTAATCGGGCAATTACAGACGTCTTATTTCATTCAACTCAAGTAAGGAACTAATGGAATAATAAACGATCCCAGAGCGCACTACAAAAGTTCAGAGGAAGTTTTCTTATATTTAATAAAATGACTGGTGTTTGTTGAACTTTTCCAAAGCGCACATTATAAGTAGGAAACACAAATAATAGTTGACGTGGGGCTGAGGACGGCTGAGGCTGCGGGCTGGGGGAGGGGTGATGAACGCGGGTGTGTGCGGGGTGCGGGGGATAATCAGCCCGGACAGTAATTCGGGAGCCTTAAGGGTGTGATCGGTTAGCGCAGACAAGGGTACCACCACTAGCATCCTTGGAGAGAAGAAATACTTTAGTTCAACATTTCCGATGTCTTGTGGTTTTGTTTTGTAGCTCTTCGAGATTAGGCAATTTCTCAATAAACATGCGACCGTGAGGGCAGCTGCTATTGCTTAGTTTGCGAGACGTCTCCGGAGAAATTAATGTAATGTGGAATATAAGTTAGAGCATCGTAATAAGATTGGGTTCGATGTTTCTGTCTGTTTCATCCAATAGTTTATTTAGGAGCGCGATATACTCCGATGATACCAGTTATATTATGTATTTATTATAAATACTCATATATCTCTACGGACCATTGCTCCAATGAACATAATTTTGTTTTGGCGAAAGAGTAAAGGAATATAATAATAGTTTTACTGTTGAAAAATAAGTATCTAAATACATGTTCACCTGTAGGTACTTTTGTTCATTTCCTACATTACAAAAAAATGTTTTAAACTATTTTTTGTTTGTCCATACAAAGGTTTAATAATATATATTTATTACTTTCAAATATAACAAATAATTATAATGTAATAAATAATTATAAAATGGAAAAACTCAGAAAAAAACTTTAACCCAATTAAGTTAGCTTTGAATCTTTTGATCATACGGCATGCAGGAATACCGGCCTACGCAACACTCAGCGTTTTTGAGTACACAGTCGACCAATAGAGAGCTCTCGAGCCTCTCCAGTAGGCAGACTTCGTGGTATCTTTGCACCTTAATTACACTTAGCTTCGCATAAGTACGACACGTATCTACGAAAAAGAAAATGGAATTGGCGTTCGAAAATCGAGGCCTTTATATACCTTAGTACAATAAATATATATATGGCTCAGTGTGATAATGAAATATGGTATGATATCATAGCTGAGTAAGTAAGATGCTACATAGTAACTAGTTGAACTGAGAAAGTATCAATTAATTACCTCCAAAGCCTGTGATACTATATAAGCCTATGATTACTTATGTGTATACTATTGTTATACTTAAATACTATAAAAATATAATATACTGTATTAAAATATCATTGTCTATACATTAATGTGTTAAACAAAAACTTTATACCCCTTTTTATGAATATTGCGCGGACGGAGGAGTATGATGTTTTTGCACACTTATAGTTTATGTAGAAGTGCGCAGAATTTTTATATATATTTTTTTTAATAGGCATAAAAAATATATTAATCACTAAAAAACGTATTATAACGTAATGTATTTGATACAAACACGCATATATACATACTCTTCTGTTTATTGTTAAAGTCTGTAGTCAAATTGAAAATAGAGTGATATTGTTTGTCTGTAATATTATTTGTCTATGGTATTATTAAATGTTAAATTAATTATGGTAATTTGTATAATGAAAACAACGAAACAGTTATTGTATTACAATAACTTTATTTCTTTAGTTATATATAGTTTAAAACGATATGTATACATATGAGATTAATATTTTAAACCACAGTTAAATTGATTATCCACGTTGTCGTACAGTTTAATACAATAACTTGATTATTAAATTAATAAGTGACAATCAAATAACATTATGACTTCTGCAAAAGTTAATATTTCATTCTGTAACACAAGATCAGTAACGACACAATGAATACCTCTAACGGTACTCTACAGAATATTCAAACCTAAACAATAAGTCATTATATTATAATCCATTTCTAAATTTAGCCCTATTATGAATCAATCACAATCCAAGTAGGTAATATATGTATCGAAGCACATACGAGTATATCTGTTAAGAGAAAGGAATATACAGATATTATATATTAAACGTATATTCTATATACTTTTATTTATAAGAATAGTTGCAATCTTCATCATAACATAGTATAAAATAAAGTCGCTGTCGCTGTCGCTGTCTGTGCCTATGTATGCTTAAATCTTTAAAACTATGAAAGGGATGGATTTTGATGCGGTTTTTCAGAATAAAGTGATTCAAGAGGAACGTTTATATGTATAATACACGTACATTCGTGCAAAGCCCGGGTGGGTAGCTAGTAATATATATTATGGAATAGGTGAACTATGTGACATTTTGCTCGTTTTAGCAAAGCTCGATAAAAGGCCTATCTAACACAAAAAAAAATGCTCAAAATCGGATCTGTTGAACCGGAGATTACTCCGAAAATCCAATGTCTCTAACTTGATCTGTTTTTAATATTAATATGTAAATTATGTTTATAATAAAAAAAAATATTTCAATATTATTTCAAATTGAAACAACATACTAATAATATTAATTTTGTAATTACGTATATGAGACACCATCTATGCATAAAATTAATGATTAACTATATACATATTGGATTTGATTAAATTAAGATATGATAAGATTATAAGATTTATATTTATAGTATATTTTTTGTATAGGTATATTAGTATCATGAATATCATGTATACAATTTTGTGTGCAGAACATTAAATAAATAAATATATACACAAAAATATCGACAGAGTAGGCATACAAAGCTTGGAGCATCATGTCTTATCTTCAACTTTTACATTATCTGCCGAACTTTCCCATAAATTCGAACCCCAGATAGTACTTACGCTTATCAAGTCAAAACTAGCTAAGCGTGTATTTATTTGTATCTATTTTCTAGTTGATTGACTCCGTAACTTCCACGAAGAGACTGGGTGGGTTAGCCTACCTTGTGAAACTTGTTCACCCCTGATCCGAAATCAGTTAATGCAAAAGTTTATTTTTATAAGTAAGATTACACAGGAGTTTGAATAGAACTTTCTTGAAGCAGCTTTCTTTCGGAAATCCCACAAAGTATGGAAGAAACGATGCCTGGGATTCAGTTCGAGGATTAATACTGAATTCAAAATTATTTTGAGACTCTTTTTTGTGTTGTAAATGTCCGTAAACTTTGATACTATTGCATATCGTTGCCTAACTTCAACGCTCAGTTGCGCGTTCATAGTTTAATTCCTTAGTAAAGTTTTGGTGTGCACGAATATTTAGAGATTTTAAAAGAAGATCTACATAAACAAACACTTTTCGGATCAATTCTATGAGACTTTGTATAGTTTCAAAGTATTCAAGTGTCGTAATACAATTTTCTGTGGACCACTAACTTACTTTGCATACGTATTTTGCTATTTGGGTTTCGTAGAAAGTTCACTCATTCACTCCTATTTAAATAAGCAAGGAAAACAAATTAATCAAACAAAATATAGGCAACAATTAACTTAAAATCATAGTTGTAGCATTAGAACGTTTCCAGTGATAAAAAAATGTAATCAGTATAGAATTGGAATATATACGAAGATACGTAACTCATATAATCTACAAAAAATAAAGCCTATTATGAAGTAGGAGAATACAAAGATTTTATGTTAGAATACAAAATATTATCGCTTCAAATGTATTAGGCGATACAGGCAACTTATAAACAATTATCCAGCTTAATAGGGTTAAACCATTGTACCGTGTTATCGTCTGTGAACGTCCAATCGTCGAAATTTATGTACGTTTCCCGATGGAGCTCATAAACATTGTAAAACTTCCGACAGATGGTGGCCGACCCGATTATGTTGCTACGGCATGGGGCCTACATTGTTAAATATTACCACACATTAAACAATATGTACGCAGAATTCAAAATTGTAAACGTTTGTTTGATAAGCAGATTTTGAAAAACAAATAATTGCCGGGCAATTTGTGGACTGAACATACACGTAATCCTTTTTAATATTTATACGGAATATGTATCTTAAAAATAAAATAATAATAATTTTATTCTTGCTTTTTATATACATCTTAAAGCATTGCTTCTTTTTATTTTCAAGTACACCTTGATAAATTTTTAAGCATACACAGAGAGCAAAATACGTCGCACCCATACAAGAGAAGAAAAACTGTAATAGAATACTATGCCAAACCGTTTGGCCATTTCTGTATAAATATGGTTATAAGGCGTAATCCCTTCTATTATGAGGAGGAAATATAGTATGAATATGAAAATTCTATTTCCATACGGCCCTGCATATATAAATTCTGTTCAAAATTAATACTGACCTCTACAACCTCCCGTACCCAAGCTGGTGTTCGGCCATTATATATTGATTATAGACGCAATAAAAATTTTACTATGCTTGAAAAACTCAAGATGGCTACATAATTTTTGTAAGTGACATCTACTCCGTCATAATACGCCATTAACGTTTGAGTGACGCAGCTTCTAATTCGCGTTTAAAAGCCTGCACTTGAGTCAAAGTCGGTAGTAATTTCGTCTTAGCCAGCAATAGCCTGCAAAAATCTAATTTGTCAAGTACGTTGTGGCCAATGGAATTGTTAAATAATATAATAACATCGTCCTCCTTTCGATACTGAAAAATTATATAATATATATTTTTATTTTAAGGTGTTAAAAGGTTATATATACTCTGTTAATCATAGTACACATAATTCTTTCATTTGATTAACGAACACAAAACTGAATAAATGCAATGCGAAATCTTGTTATATTATTTATAAATTCTGAAAATACGTACCTGGTTTAATTGTAGTCTTCTCTTCTTCTGTACAAATACATACAACAATTTCTGTATAAAATATGGATAAATATTGACAGGTACAAAAATAAACTGCAACTGTTTAATAATGTAGTCCCTATTTGTTTTATTAAGTATCGTCTGTACATCTTATATTATTACCTAGTAAATTGTTTAGAATTTTAATAAGTTTACGACGTTTAGACGTTCTATTTCCTTGTCCAACATAATTTTTATCACTGTAGTGATTTTCTAAAATCTGTCACAAACCTCCGGTGCCAACTTTGACTATATATGTCACTTCAAGGTTTTTTATAGGCAGCTGTATAAATCTAAAGAATTTACATCTTTATACCTAAGTAGATAATTATTACCAGTATTAAGTTATATCTGCGGATTTGTTGATCAATTAACATTGCTATAATTTGACAAATTGAATTAAAAATTACTTATATTGTGCCGGTATTAAATTTTATGCTTTTCGACATAGCAACAGTAACTTATTATATAGGTATACTCGTATATTAAGGATACTGTTCATAGTTGAGCAAAAACAAAGGGGTATATTAGCTGTATGTATTAGTAGCGATTTGTTTCCATGGGCTGTCAGGAACACGCAGGTCGTGGGTCCCGTTCCGTCCTTACGCCCGGCTGCACCGGCCTTTGGAGTAGCCTGATGACAAAGTCACGAGTGAAGCGATTTGGGGTTCTAGTTAATCTTATTATTTTGAATTTAAAATAATACTGTCTATATCCTAAAATATATTAAGGGATTAGAGTTGCTAAGGTTTAAAAATAAACAATTTTGGATTCATTTTGTCTTTTTATATGGTTTAACTATTTACGAAGTTAGATATAGTGATTATATGATGCAATTTAGATGCCGTTTTAATTATACATTTATTATAAAAAAGTAGTATAATTTATAATATACCTACCTACTGTTTATAATATAGGTACTTTTATTTTGGTTATTATCTTATTTTTACTATCGCTGTGTTCATCACTATTATTCTAGCTTAAATAAGAGTTAATGGGGTTACTAGGTGGAGAAAGTTTGACTGTTTCCTCTTTGAAATATATTTATAGGTTCCTATGATGTGGACATATTGTAACATCTTAAAGAAAATCTACCCGTGTGATGAAAAAGATATAAATATATATATATATATATATATATATATATATATATAATATACTTATATAAAGAATATTGCATTATTTTTTATTTCAGATCAGTGTAGTTTCGTAATAAATTTTATTAAATCTTAGCAGTGGTATATATACATTTCTAAACTTTATTTGTCTATACAAGAAGAGAACCACTTTTAGTTTCTCCTATTATTGATTCAAATAATAGATATTATCTATATGAGGATATGATAGGTACAATAATCTTGTGTCTTGTAAAATATTATCCGATTAAAATAATTTATATTAATCAAAATATTTTTTTTCATTACAGGTAAGCATCTAAGATTGAATACGTTTATTTCTTATGGTAACTATATTTTTTATTAATAAATACACAATTTTATTTGAAATGTATTTTTTTCCGATGTACTTAATTATAAGCTTTACCATCACCTATACTCGTATCGTGACATCACTGATATCAGTCATGTGTTACCATTTCAGAAGGCTAAGGCTGACCCTGTAATTTCACTGTCTAATCGCACCCTACAACCGAAAGACAGCTTACATAGCAAGCTGCTTGGGGGTTGAAATTGAGATTTAGGGCTGAGGTACACATACTACTTTTTACACTGGTCAATGATACAATATGTATAATTTGTAAATGAAAAAATATTAGCTCCTATGGAGTAGTCGGATTATATTAACATGGAAAACATAGTTCTCGACCATATCTTAACAAATCTGAATTCAAGAGGAATCTTTTTGGCTTCGGATAGGTTTGAACTCCATACATAAAGAGAATTAGTAGGTTAACAGGAAACTCTTAATTTTACTTAGCTATTTTCAAATAAAAATAAATTGATTTATAATGCAATACTGATAAATACATTTACAAATTACTATGTCTTCAGATAAAACACCAGTATCTACAAAACAAAATTTTGTATTATTTACACTAACAGCCGCTTATTTGGTAATTTTTGTTATCGCAATTATGATATTATAATAATATTAATGGAATTGTAGCCGTGGGAATTGGTAATTGTTTCGCAAAATCCTACTTTCAAATTTCCATTTGAGCTCGAAAACTATAACATCGAATACTGATCAAATTACCTTTACCAACGATTTTATGTTAACTGAACGGCGATAAGCGTCGGAGTTTCGCTAATAAACATTCTGTTTAAACCTATTTACTGCAGTTTCGTTTGTTACAAGCTACAATGTTATTTATCCAACAGTAAGACAATAAAAAAAATACAATAATTTGAGATTAAGTTCTAAAACAGATTACATCCGATTATTAAAAAAAAAATCTAAATTGGTTTAAAAATAGCAGAATATGCA
Organism: Achroia grisella; assembly: GCF_030625045.1. Classification (NCBI taxonomy): domain Eukaryota; kingdom Metazoa; phylum Arthropoda; class Insecta; order Lepidoptera; family Pyralidae; genus Achroia; species Achroia grisella. The sequence goes on from NW_026712938.1 coordinate 3,283,978, forward strand.
TTATATGAAACCATTAACAGAGACAGTTGATCTTCCTTTTGAAACTAGGTCGTATAATATAGGACATCAGTCCAACCATTCAACTAGTCCAAAGACTTCATTGCAAACAGAGTGATTAGCTTAAAAATACTCATAATCTTCACAAGACAGTTCTATCTATTTTTTTAATCAATTCAAAAGGACATATAAATTTATACAAATATTTTAATGACTAAACGTGGATCACATTCTAGCTAAATGAACATGTTTTCATGTTCGTGAACAAAATAGTAATTCTGTGAGAGTATCTCCCAAAGTTCCTGTGCATACCTTTTACAACGACAAAGTGCAGCACATTCGGACTGTGGACAAAATACGCATTTACAGTACACAGTTATACAGTATCAAGGGGGCAATTACATTAGCAAATATATAGGATTTCGCTTACTTTACTATGCGAATATAAGAATCTAATACTATATAGACATAATTTATGAATTATGTCATTAAAATTGTAATAAAATTAATGTCCTATAAAATTTCAGAGTTATTATTTAGTTTAGAGAATTATCTAGTGTATGATTCTTATTTGTGTTATTTACTCTATTTTGAGTATTTATTTCTCCTAAATGAAAGTGAATATGATTCTTTTAAACAAGTAATAATCCCTCTAAACTTGTTACGAAAAATCTGTTTAATATAGTGAAAAAGAGCCACGCACAAATATGCTAGAATTGTATATAGCGTATTCGTCCTTGAAATAAAACAATAAAAGTAATCAAGTATTTAAAAATCGTAATTACGTACAATAATACATTTTACAATTAATGGTGACAGTTATCATTCTAATAAACGCATCTTTCGCTTGACAAAGTCTTTACTCGTAAGAATTATATCATTCGTCCTTAAAATGGATTCCAAAGGAGAGAAGCAATTTCATTTGTGAGAAACCTGCTTCTGCTTATAATCCGTCCGAGGTAATAACATTTCATATTCGTAATAGAATCATTCTGCGTCGCCCGGAAACTTTATAGTCTCATTTTCATTGAAAGCGTTTAGTAGGAATAAACTTGTAGAATATTTGATGCACAGCCCTAGAAGGCCAATCTCCGGAGACCCTTGTGCGACTAATCAACACGGTTGCTCTTGACAGCAACTTTCCTTCTTTATCTAAATATTACATGAATTCTCACGTTGCAGATCAGAATATTGAAAGACTTTTGAAGTTTTTTCCCCTCCTATTTATGTATATTTAATATACTAGGCATATTTAAGAATTGCAGTATGTGATGTTTAAATTCGTATTACAATGTAATAATTTAATATAAGATTGTAGCTATGGATGACAGATGTATAATAATCCCAATTAGTGAAGTAAATACGTAGAATGATTTTTCTTAGAGAGATTTTATACATAATTGTGAAAATAAGAATGAAAGAATGTTTCTATTGATGATAAATAAACACGCGAGTACAATAATATTGTTGTTTATTTACACACCAAATAAATATAATTAAATAAATATTATTTTAAGTACAATAACTCCAATTACATACGCCTTCTCCCATTCACCATCTAATAATGACTTTCTAGGAAATTGTTAATTAAATCCAGAGATATGTGTGTGAGTTCGTTTTGTTCGCATAAAGGTTTCGTTAAAATACTTGAGTGCGTGTAACATCAACCGCATAGACTGTACACTATTAGATAAAGTATTATATATTCTATTTCAATGTCGTAGAGTGTATATTATGCCTGATAATTTATACCTTTGTTTGTGGATCTGAACAGAGCTCCAATTGACTGGGATTAGTTATCCAAGTTGTTGTTATCACGCGCAAGATCTCATTATCAATTGCTCCGACGACACCATTTGAATAGTACCTGATTGTAAATTGTTACTGTGAGTATTATATAATATACATAAGTGTTAAATTTATGTAAAATATATTATTTTCGAATAATATCGTCGTTCCGTAAAATATAATGCAAAATACATGTTGATATTCATATATGTAAATATTATTATAAGTAGTTATGCTAGGAAATTATGTATTTAAATATATATTTCGGTATTATCAATGAGCCTTATTCTACAATTACCTGCTTTTATAACAGAATAGGTGTTTGTATTTATAAAGTGAACCTTTAAGTAATTTGTAATAAAGTGTGTATGAAAACGTGTCTTAAAAATAAAGAAGCCACTCACGCAGAAACTCAATAAACTGTGCTTAAAGCTTCAGGTTGGTAAATTCACATTTTTATCATTGTATATTCGCAGAGGCGCGAAGCAAAATTCTAATTTGTTGTGTTATCGAATTCATCGCAGGGAGGGGAGTGCGTAGTTACTCGTACCTCCGGAGGTGAGGCGGCGCCGCGCCAGTCCTCGCCAGGACAAGATTTATGTAAGGACTTTTGTGTTTGTACGAGTAGTTAAGCAGGAGAGCGGGGTGAGGCGGGCAAAGCTCATCTACATTCGCTTTTACTTACACCAGATATCTAACAAAGTATAGAGAGCCCTCCTTTTGTCTATCCTCTCGGATACGCTACAGTTTTCTTCAACGAATAGGAGGAAAAATACGCCTCGTTTTAAAATTCCACGCGTACGTACTTACACACGTAGAAGTTACTTCTTTTCTTTTTTTTGCAATTTCTCGCCATAGACACATCATCTGGCGTGGATGAGTTTTTGTTGGGACGTAGGAAGTCTCTTTGTCTTCGCTATGAAAGTCAGAACTGTTGTAAGGAATACCTTAGCTCGGAACATCGTGCGGGCATTGTTTTTAGAAAAAATCTAAACTTGTGCACCACCTACCGTGCATGAAGCAACACGTGTCTTTAAATGTAAGTGAAATCTTGATTAATTAAATATTTAAAGTTGTTAAACATTTCTATAAACCATTGGATGAAAATAGGTTTCCTCGTAAAAGATTTTAATGAAGTAGTAAAGTTGTAGAATTTTATAGTGGTACTATATCAATTTAAACAAGGGTTCGAGTCACATATAAAACGTTATGAATTCATACCAGACCTATCCAACATTATAACATGTGTATGTAGTTTAAAAGCGAGTAACCCCTATTACAGGCACTTTCAACCCTTAGTGTAATATTTTATAATCTTATAGAATTATGTAAAGTGGCAAATTTACTGCGTCTTAGATACATAGTCAGATTTTATTTATTTTCATCTTAATTTATAGAATAATTAGATTATAGATTTCTTAATAACATTCTTGAATACGACATGAAAATAATAAACCTCCTAAATAATTTTCTATCCTTTGAAGCAATTACGATGAATTTTACATCAATGCAAATAATATTTTTTATTATTTTATAGTAATGAGTGCAAGGAAACCGATATTTCATTAGGAATGATGAAAAATTTTACATAAGATAAGTAACAGTAAAACAATTTTCCTTTCCTCTCATTTAAAGGTGTCCCCGATTTACAATGAAAATTTAAAATCAGGCATATGCCCGAGTTCTTAACGACAAGCGTTAAGGTTTCGCGATCCAATTTCATGCTTTGGTGAACTCATGCACCAATGGTCCCCCGCCAGAGTAATTTCACTAACACAAAGTTATGATTAATTGAGGCAATAACATGAAGACACTGTTACAATGTCCTAACTTGAATATATTAGTATTAAAATCGACTAGATCGTTAATTAGTGATATAGTCCATTTTAACAATATATGCATATATACCGATTCATATTTTTTAAATAAAAACTTATACTTAACTTACGTGAGTGATTGAACATACGTCTTAAATATTCAAGAATGAAATGTACAATAATTATTTAAAATAACAAACAAATATTGATATATGCTATTATTTTGTAATAAATAATATTTTTTACTACCTGCTGTCTCTTCTGTACTTTATGCTATAAATACTCGTAGCATTGAACAAAGTTACTGTTTTCGTCGGTCTATTACTTCGCTTTTTTCAAATTATTCAGTCTATTTTGACACTATTTCTACTATAATTTCGAGAATTCCTTCCAAATGTACCCGAGTTATACAAAAGTTGTTTTTATTATTATTTAATATTTATTATTAGTTTAACTGTACTAAAACGACTAAATTCAGGTAGAACCTTATTGCAGCGGAAATTAATCACAAAATAAATAAGCCAAAATTATAGTGCGCAGAGAACAAACACCGAAAACTCGGTCCAGTATCTGCCGTCACAGAATGTGAGCATGGAATTATGATAATAGTTTTAAGAAGTTTAGATGCAGGCAATTTTCTATATACAACGTACCAAGTGACTTCGGAGCGTAGCGCTACGCCCCGTGTACCGTAGACACGTCTTATTTATGTCTTGTAATAAATTTTGCGCAGTTTTTGTAAGATTTATCAGTTACCTGAGTCTATGTAGAGACAACCTCCCGGTTGTTTTAATGATTTTAGAATTTTTAATGTTTATTTTTCGTATTGTTGCAATGACCTGTTGACTTAAAGGTACAAAAAAAATTATGTGCTTATTATTTACCATTTACTTGCAGCATATAGTCTCATTTTTATACATTTTAATGAAGTTCTTATCTCAATATAGTAACGCACAATGTACTACATATGATTATAAAGCTTTGTATGATATCCATAATTTATTTTTTTATATACAGCTTAATAAGTCCTTGTTATGGATGGCCGGATAAACATATTAATGTAATTGAAAATTGTGGATATCCGCTGATTGATATCCGCAATTTTCAATTACCAACAAATAAAGTTGATGTGATCCGTACAGATGAAAAACCTCTTTTTGTTAATTAATAGACTCTACAAATTTCAATATCAGCAGGAAATGAACCAGTATTTAATAATTATTTTTATCATAATAAACTTTAATAATAATGGCAATGTCACAGTATTACGAAGAATATAATAATATAAATTGATTATAAATATTTCAGTGTCGCCATTAAACGTAGTTCTGGGGCAGTACGACACTATTAATTGGAATTAGTATGTGAGTTCGTGCGTTGCTCTTCCCGTTTATTTTTCACGTTACGAAAAGTCCATTGGCCGGACTAGCACGCGGCGCGAGCGCCGGATTATTGAATTAAAGTTGATAAGTGTATTAGCCAGTGTTGTTGCTCCATTCCCTTGATTAATGGCTGACCGTTGCTTTTCTCTCTCATTTATATGATAATGAGTCAGCAGCCGCAAGCGAACACAATTATTATGTGTAAATGAATGTAGTTCGAAGTGAAATCGCTTTTTGAAAAATGACCACTTACACAGCAAATACTGAATGATCGGAGCGCCTCCCTGAATACGAATACTCGGAATTTAAAATGTTGAATGTTTTTACAAAATTAACTTTGCTTATTCCCAAACGGGATTATGTTAATTGAGCAGCTGCCGTTTCAACTGGGAAATGGTAATCGAAAACGCCTCTATTTATTTACCTAATCAGTTTGTTTTATAACGCAGTGATGAATTAGACATGGTCACGGTGTTTGTAGCTATAAAAGATTTCATAACTTACCTTTGTGTTCCTACGGAAATGAAATTCTTATTATTCAAATTCACCCTGCTTATCCTAATAATTTAAATACAAATAGGTACTTTATACTTTATTTACACCTTTTGAAGCTAAGCGTTTGAAATAAATTGCTACTTTGAAATTCCCTTAAAATGGGTTTCAACTTAAAATGGAAACCTGTATAGTTTATGAAAAATTAAACGTCCACCTCCAGAACGTAAACAAGTTGTCTGAAAATACATTCTTTAATAACTTTATACAAGAGATTTTTGTGAGAATATATGAGTTGTAACGCATGACATAAGTACCAGCAGTACTCATATCTCTGAGGGTAAAATACAATGTTTCTTACGTGCTGGTCGCGGTTCGCTACACCGGTGTCTTCTACTTAATTTCTCTTTGTTTAATACAATCTACATAGCACAGCAGTGCGGTACGTTATTATGACATTTGGATTTGCCACATGTAATACAGTGTAAGCTGAGAGAATGAAACTTAGATGTATGAGTGCATCGCCTGTTACGAGTATAGCAATGACGAGGAGTTTCTTGTTATTCAGATACAATACTAAGAAATGTAGAATATATTTTTAAAGACTTAACTAGTTCTCATAAAATATTTCATGAATGTAAGAAAGTAAGGTTAAAATTAACATGATTATATGTCTCAGAAATAGTAATATAATACTATTTTCTATGGTTTTTTAATAATTCTGGATTAATGCAATCGTCGTCCATCATAACAAAGTCACTAAAATATTTCATAATTAGTACATTTATGTTATATATTTTAAAGTATTTTTAATTTACTGTAAAGCTGAAGTATTTCCATTATTGATGACAACTGCAGGATATTATTTCGTGAAATGGAACAGCATACGTTGCAAATTGTCTGATAGTTTTCAATCGAAATTTTGTATGAAGTAGAAAACTCTATTGTACAAAGTCCAATAATCCTTAATCTTGGAACATTGAATTTTATTAACCGAAAACGAAACTCACCGGTACTCACTCGTCCAACACTATCAAACTTTTCATAACAAAGCACCAAGAAAGGCAAAAACACATACCAAAAAGTCTCACTGGCACAATAGCAAACTTTATTCAGAAGGTCGGAAAAACTGTTACAAAAAATATGACGTTTGAAAAATTACACGCATTCACAAATCATGCGGGCCCCTTTTGTGAAAAGTTTCGAAGCTTACAAAGGAGCTTAACTCGTTCTTAAGGCGCCAAATTCCGTGCCCGTATATTGCAATTGTTTGTTTTTTAGCCTATACAAATACAATAATGGGCCCTGAATCAAAGTCAACAGTGCAGTACCTAATTGCTTTCAAAACGTGTGGGAAAACGAAAATGTGCCAAATAGTATGATATACTGACGTCTGCCGATATCTATATCCACTTAAAACATGAGACAAAAACTGTGACCAATTTACAAATGGAAACACAAAATTCCATTTGGTATCATAGAGAGGAAATGAAGCAATTAATACAGCAGATGGCGTCGCCGTACGGGCATTAATCATCGACTAATCGTAACTGCAGTCTTCGATTGAAGCGACGTTCAGATACACCCGCTAGTAATATTCCGCATAGTTAATTTAGATTTGCTGATATTTGGTAACAAACCTTGTTTAAGATATAATATGATAATGTAAGTAAAGTAGATCAATAACGATGTATACGAATGAAACCTATGTAGTGCATAGACACTTCAGTTTCAGTTATTTTCTTAATTTTATGACAGTCACTTTTCTTTCCAATTATCGTGACAAAGTAAGAATATTTCCACCAAAATAGATGGAATGGATAATTATTTTTGTAGTTAATACAGTAGGTAAATAGGGTTTTGCAGTTAACATCTTTATTGATTATATACAAATTTATTACTAAAAGTTCTGTTCGACCAAACCTCTGTAACAAATAATATTTAATTTATAAGCAAAATTTTTTTTTTCTTAATATTTACATGTAAAGAAATATTGGTCAATCAGATTGCAATCTAAGTGAGATTATAACCTTTATACGGTAACAACTGATAGCTCATTTACGCTACGAAAGATCCAATAAACGTTATGGTAATATGTATTATAAAAAATTACGAAAACATTTATGTCTGAAAGACAGTTTACTCTAGGATTAATGTTGATGAACAACAATTTCATCATAGAGTACCTAGTAGTATTTTATTTTTGTTAATATAAATCAATTAAAAATTAATGTTACTTTTAAACATTCATAAATATATTTCTTGTACAACACTAATATAAATCACAGTAATGTTTCAACTTTAATCACATATGTAATATAATAAATTAAACTTGAATGATGAATGAACAAATGACATATTTGCGTTACACCCATGTTTTAAGTTTACATACATGATTTAAGTTTGTTTAGTCTCGAATTATTTGAAAATTATATACTCATAATTTATGAAAAACAATTGCAACAGTTTTAACTTTAATATAGATCGTTTTTGCTTATCAAAAACCTTATTCCACGAATTAACATCAATCAGTAAGGAAAGTCTTTAACGCGGCTTTCTTTAATAAATTAACACCGATACAATCTATTGTCGCATCGGCGGCCTTCGAACTTGTTTCTTTAATTAATTTCTGTTTGAGAATTTAATAATGGTATAGCGAGAAGGCAATTAAAAATGGATTATAAGTAAAAATGAGGCAAGTGGTGCGTTTAAGAGTTGGAATTGAATGAGAACGGGGCAGATTAAGGCACTTGCCCAGTTGGGATTATTGGACAAGCTAGTAGTAATGAAATTCGCCCCGAGGAAATGGCGGGATACAGGGGCCTAGTGCTTTAAGCTCTGTCCAGGCGACCGCTGATTGTATTTGATGAGACTTTTATCTGTTTAGTACCATCGAATTCTCTGATAGTAACGATTTAACTTTGTTAAACCGCTTAATTGCTTGTGTTATTTTAGACTTTGCAAAGTATCTTTGGACTGTTTTTACTGTGTTAACAAAATTAATTAGCACTTGTCAAAAGTTTTAATTTATTTTTGTGATAGGCCGTTTTATACACGAAGTTGTTATTTATTTTGAGAAAGACGTAAAATAATGAGATACCGAAAAACAAATAATATTCTTTACACGAATTTGATTGTAGTTGTTTTTATAAAAATATGGTGGCAGTTAAGAAATAGGTTCGACCACAGTATGCTGCAGATATCTGTAAAAGCTATTGTCACTCAGATATTTCATGTCAGAAGTTATCACTCTTGAAAACAGTAATTTTGAGAGTCTGTATTCACATGTATTCAAACCAATAATAATATGAAGACAATCCGTATGAAAATTACTTTAATATTCGACAATTTTTCACCGTCAACCATAGATTAACATATATAACATTAATAGCTACGTAACTTTGGTAGTAAATTGTATAACTTTGTACTACACTAACATTAGCATACGATTTAATAAATTGAATGACAGACCTCAGCTAAAATTATCAGACCGTAGCATCTCGGGGGGTTAAGAAGAGACAGCAATAAGGATCCCCGTAGAGTTCTCTTGGAGCGTGCCTTACGTCACTGCTACCTATTCTGATCCAATTAGGCAGCCTGTGCATCCCCTTATGTACTTAAATGGACGGAACACTGGCCGTTTACATTCAGAGAGGTTGATTTAACCCATCAAATGTAACTAGCAAGATAGATGTTTGAATGCCAAAGGTAAGACAATTTGTCGATTAAAACAAAGTACATGTTGAAAACTGTTTTATATACCTTTTTCATTGTCTATATTTTTATAACATTGTTATTTATTGTTTTTACATATGTGATGTAAGTCAATATAATATTCTACTATACTGGGGCCGTTTTCTATTGCTCGCCTAGTCTTGATCCCCTTCCTTCACAGTACCTACATGTAATAAGTACGTACCGTATGTACCGGTGTAATTAAAATAGAAGTAAAATAAATTTGTTTATAGAATACTTAGAAATAATAGAATAATTTTAATAATAATTTTAAATCAACGCGAATTAGAATGAAAAAAATAGAAGCCCTTAGATGAAACTTGTCCTTTACTGTTACCGTAATCTAACAAAGAGAGCACGATAATCCTGGAGTGTATATTGTTATTAAAGACTAACTTTTATCCACAGCTTTGTTCACGTTATATGGAATATTGATCTGTAAATAGTAACTTATATCCATGTCTTTCTTAATTAGTATATGCATACTCTATGACAGTTGATTGAACGATTAATATAAAGATAAACATTTTTTTCTCGTAACATTCACCGGTATACTTAGAGTAAATACTCAAATTTTATCAAAATTGAATGACATACTTCGGAATGCATAGAGGACAAACATACAAATATATTGTTTTTATAAAATATATTATTTTTTATATATTATTTAATATTCATTGCTTCTCTGATACAACATGCATCGCGTGATACTTTATTTATCCGAAGTGGTATCACATATAAACAAGAATAATAATAATTACACTGGACAATTCACACAAAGCCATCTAGCATCAAGATAAGAAGATATTGTATTGTCACTGATATATTAAATACATTTTTTTTGGAAATTTATATATATCTAATATACATAGAATGCAAATAATCATACTAATGAATACAAATATTTGTCCCGTGCGAGGAATCGAAGCCGCGAATATGTACCATGGGACTTAATCTGCAATAGTCATGGCAACAACATAATTTATGCTATTTACAGACATAGATGAGAAGCTTATATTCTCTTCCCTGAAGTATAATATAATAAACTAGGTGTTCCCTGTGAATTCGCCTACTCAAACTCTCCGCTTATATCATGTTCCTTTGGGAATTTCTACGGGAAATATAGTCTATATTATTCAAACGCTGTGTAGTTTTCTAATAATGAACATTTTTTTAAATGTAAAATCTTAGTTAGTTGAAGGAAAAAACCTAAGGAACAAAATATGTGGATTTTAGCGTTATTTATTAAACTGTTATAAGTGTAGAATTTATTTCGTTTATTTTTAGTAAAATCTGTATTAATTAAATAATACATTTGGGCAAAATATTTTTGCATGGATAGATACTATTGGACTGTCCAAAGATTCAGTTAAATGATTTTTTTAATAGTAAATATTAATTACAAACCAATATTAAATAATAACAGTATAGTTTTCGTACTTTTGAAGCAAACTGTCGTTTTTCACTAGCACCTATTTCGTTAGCACCCTAGTCTTTTTTGAACTAGAAGTCAATTATGATGCCTGTATGTATGTTAGTCCATCATTACCAACTGATATATTCAACATCTTTTAGCATTATCGATATAAAATATCCCGAAGTTTTATTTGTTATTGTTATGTATAAATAGTTTGTAAAAAAAATATTATGTATAAAATATTCCTGTTAATTAAAATGTTATTTCTGACATATTTTTCTAAAATCATCAGAAAAGGATTTTATTATTTTGTGCTTGCGATTATCATGATACCAAAATAAATTTAAGTTCTTTAATATTACTAAAATATTATCTTTCCCGTTTTAATGTCAATGTTATTTTCTTAATAACAATGGAACAGCAAAACGTATATCGTGAAATAAAACAATAAAAAACTGAAGCGATAAAAACTTTCACGATGCTCAATGGTGAAAGTATCAGAAGAATATATTAAGTTTGTGAGAAGTTCAAGATAGGTACTCGTCGCTGAGATACAAAAAATAAAAAGTAAAAGTACAACAGTCAAGAAGCGATTTAATATAGCGATAATTGAAAAGACTAGAAACAAACAGCTTAATAGCTTTAAAATAGCAATATTACTTATTTTTCGTTAATGATGTTACTAAATTCTATCTTATTTTATTAAATTAAAAGAAAATAATGTGATGAATAATACAGGATTAAAATATTCATTGAACTAAATTGATTTTTTTAAAAATTGAATAACAATTGAATATTTACCTAAATAGAATAATATGTTAATAACCCTTAATTTTAAGTATTTTTTATTCTTTCGACGGTGACCAAGTTGTGTATCAAATATTCCATTTTTATATTAGGATTCTAAACCCAAGACTCAAATTAAATAGATATAATATAAATAACATTACAATAATAGCATCGTCTTCAAGGGTTCATGTTGTGGCTGAATTCAGTATTCATTTGTCTGTCCATCCGTCCAATAGAACATAATATTGCAGTAATATTGTTACATAGTATTCGATCACATAATGAAAACTATAAAACCCTTCACAAAGATTCGAAAAGAAATTCTGTACACCCAAATGTTAATCGTAATATGAAATCTTATTCAAATACTCAAATTACCTACTATTCAGCATGTCATAAATATAGGATAATATAACATAAATAAGTCTAGTCTAAATAAATTACTTTGTACTCAAATATACAAGAAAAGAATAAAATAAAAAACCTATGTGTGCTATTTACATGCAACCTCCGATATGCGAGTCCGCCTCGCACTTGACTGGTTTTATTATTTTCTGATGTCAATGTGATTCTCTTTAGAGAAAGAATATTAGGCATATTGCGAATGCATTTCATAGTATCATATTACCTTTTCAGTACATGTCATAACAGAAGATTACTAGACGTACAGCTTAGCTGCGAACACGAGGACTTCAGAATATTGCTGTCTATATTTAAAAATCTTATAACTTAATATTTTATAACGTAAAGGGTTTATAAAAGGTTCAGACCGAAAGTCAACAACTAAATTGTGTTATTTTTAAATTTCCTACACATATCTACTTAACATATATTCTATAACTTCAATTATAATTCCAACGTTACAACAAAATATATTATACAAATAATAATAAAAAGTTTATTTCTATAAAATAACATTTTTTATCTTTATTTTATTCCGTTTAAAACATATTGGTGCAACATAAATTCATAAAAGATAATAATTATTTGCTTTTCAATTTCAACTATCGTGTCACTGCTGCTCTAAAATACACATCAAAGTCATAACTTGACGGCGTTCATTAAAAAAGCTCACAACTGTTTGTAGAACACGCTTTTCAACAACGAAACGGTTGAAATTAAAAGTAATCGCCAACACGGCACGGAAGCAGAGATATGAAAAATAATAGGCATTACCTGTGGGTCAGGACATGCGGGCGCGATTACGGCTGCGCCTCACTTGTAAAAAAGTGAAATAATGCCCTATTAGTGTCGTAATTGGGCATCTAAGGGAGCTTCACTTTAAATATAATGTAGGCGCAATAATTAATTTTGAGAAAAAAGCTATTTTGCCAGTCAAAATAATGAAAACATTTTAAATGATAAGAAACATCAAACAATTATTTTATATTTTAATGAATTTATTTTTTAACGTTTCTTGATAAGCTTCAGAAACATAGACTCAAGCTTTATTAATATATAAATTGAGATATTTATAAAACGCATGTTTTATATTATTTTTTAGCCCTACCACCTAATTCAGAGTTAAGGTTTTGACACATTATAGGATCAAAATCTTCATTTAATGTTTTTACATCTTACATACATTAAAAATAAAAGAAATATACAACGAAAATATAAAAAAATTATAACGTCTTGCACTCATTTAACCCTTTCTCGATAGTGAAATTCGAATATGGTTGGGCTATCTTAATGACACAAAATGATCGAGACAAGGAAAATTATACCCGCATTACAGAATCAAGATAGAATTTATTGAGTTCTTTCTGAAATCATAATTATATAAGCGTACAATGATCTTTTTAGTTTGATCGTCTGTTTATGCTACTGAACAATAAATATATAATCAATACAAAATATGATTAAAAAAGTTAATGAAAACACAATACATTTTTATGACAGTTTAATATTAGTAAAAATAAAAATAATTACTTAATAAGTTTACAATTATGTATGTTCTTTTTATATATGTAACTATAATAGAAAACAAGGTGACAGTTAACGTGACCGAGAGACGAACATCTTTTATAGACACGATTAGCGTTATAGATACATGGATATTTCTATTAAATAATGTTAATAAAAATACAAAAAAATGTAACTTACTTACAAGTGTACTTTACCTATACAAACTTTCATCCTTAATTTCACCTCATTTCAAATTTTTTTTTGAGACAAAAGTAGTTTATATGCGGCCTCCTATCCTAATAAAAGTACCGTTCTGTAGTGAAAAACTAACACCCTCCAACGCATGTAGTAATTTTGTAAATAAATAAATAATAACTCTGGACTAGCGCAGCGCCATCTAGTCCCATGTTAAGCAGAGTTTGTGTTATGGATACTAGAAAACTGATATAAAAACTTCGATTAAGAATATAAGATAAAATGATTTTTATGAATACATACATAATATGCATAGAAAATACCCAGACCGATATAAACAACCATACTCATGAATACAAATGTTAGCTCGTGCGAGGAATCGAACTCGCAACCATCGGATGTAAAGCGATATACTAAACCGCTAGACCACCGAGACCGTCAATATAATTAATGTATTGTTAGTATAGACCTTTTTGTTTAATTTCATTGGGTACAATCATTATTAGGCGTTAACCACGTGTGATATCATGCGGTTACTATTACACGTAAATGATTCCAACAACAGATAGTTAATGTGGTGTATTTTAACATCGTTATTATTAAAATGCTTTGATATGAAACTTTGTTAAAATTTAATTGTATAGATTTATTTGGTTTTCATTTACCATTGCATTTACAAGTTCAGGTGATTTTTGGCTTTGCCTATATAGAATATATCTTTTAATAATTAGTTATTCTAATATAATTCTTAGTTACTATTTAAATCTTAAAATACATAAATAACCTGTATTTAATTTAGTAACCACTATCGTGTAAAAAGTTTTTTTCAAAAATGTATACATGCGTATAATATAGACATATAGTTATAAGACAGCACAATAAAATTAATATATTTCTTTTCTAAATCACTTATTCCAATATTTCTTTCTTACCTTACGATTTCTTTACTAATTAAATAGTAGTAGAATTAACATTTATATGTCTTATTTGGAAATAAAATTGTAGTGATAAAATAATATTGTATTTACTATTTAATAGTTAACTGTAGTTCTCAGATGCAGAGATAGTTGAAATAAGAGAATGTGAGAGTGGTTCGTATGCAGTTTAAATTGACCGGTCAAAAGTGACGTGCAAGTTTTTTGAGCTTGAGTGAAGCCAGAAAACAATTCGATTACTGATTGTTATTTTAGAAACTGCGATTGGACTGGTTTTATAAAAGTTGAAGAGTTTGTCTATTGTTAATAATTCAGTTTTTTTTTCTCTTTTTAATTGAAGAATCAGAATGAACCTGATATGTCATTGAGATTGCCTCTGCTCTCCTTATATGTACTCGACATCTCGACATTGTAAGCATGATTAATTATTTGTTGCGTAGAGTGACAGCCTTGATGGTTTTGCAGCTTTCGCATAGAATGTTGTTCAGATACTGCGAAAGATTGACTCTCATACAGAAATATTTTCTATGTAATGAAAATATATTGATGATGTTTAACACAATTTTAATATATTATTATGGAAATTAAAAAATCGGTACATATTACGAAGAAAGTATTAAATGTAAATTTCTGAAGTACATAAAACAAACTTTTTGGTTATATTATTATTAACTGTGTATCTAATATTTTCTACTGGGCTAATAACCTCTTCCAAGCGGCTTTCTGTGGATTATGAGTTACTACAGTATCCATGTATTATGAAATATTATCCTACTTTTCTTGAATTACAGCTTAAAGCTAAGTGTTTCCATCGGAGCTGGATTAGCCAAGCGCCTTAGATGCTCTCTTTCATTTTATCTATTTTCAAATATATTAATAATATCACAAAAAATCTTTTTTATAGTTATGGTTAACTTTGTTTATTTATTTATAATAAATAAAAATGGTATCTCGCTTACTTCAACTTAAAATATTGTTGGATTAGTTATGACAGCTCAAGTGTCAAAGTATATCTAATGTACATTAAAACGTAAATATATCTATAGCACAAAGAAAAACTAAAACTTTTCATCTTTGTGGTGACTTAGTTCCAATAATAGACAACATGTCTCAACTCTGCGATATTAATGTGTTCTTACTTTACTTAAAAATAAATCATATGCGGCCAAGGTAGTACACGAAAACTTATTGCAAGACAATACAAAGTTCTAAAGACAAAGTTTTATACGATTTCGTGTGTCTCCACTCCATATTACATTTGTCAGTGTCCTACAAGTTTTATTGCAAGGAATATGATAGATACACGGTGCCACAATCTCTTCAGCATCATACTGGTTCAGCTTCTGAACTATAAAACTGAGGTAAAGTTGCCTCGACAATTTCAAAAATTGTGGCACATGCTACGAATAAAACGGCGAGTCATATACAAATAACATTTCGGGTAATTTTTGTTCCACTCAAAGTAAGTTATGATATGACACAAATATGGAAACATTAGAATTGAATCGCGTCCAAATAATGTTGAATTTTATTGTTTGTTATGCACGACGCGACTTCTCTTGAACGGTGGAGTTATTTTACTTGCGTTTTAGCAATTTTGCAAATTATTGTACGAATCTAATTATAACCACAAATTATTTACAATAATAGACTTTATTAAATTCTAATAGAGAAGAATTAATGGAAATCAATTATATCTGCAGAAAAGTGTAAAACTGAGTCGCAAAATTTACACGCAAAATATACAAGTACATTTTTAATAAATAAATAGTTACTATACGTTTTTAATTAATGAGGTATTACTTTATTTAAATTAAAGCAAATCCATATTAATTTTGCAAATTCCTAACTATGTCTGTCCAAAAAACGTAATGATTCCGGATGTAAGAGCTAGTTAGTTGTTTTTAAAATAAAATACGAGCAACCTGCCTGCCTGATACCTGCAACTTTATCTACATTTGTAAAAGATAAAAAATAGCTTATATCTATCCTTGTGATGTATGCTATCAACACATAAATTTCATTACGATCTTTTAAGCCGCCAGTCAAAAGGTACACACATACACAAACAGATAGACTCAATTTCACATTTCTTTTATTAGCATCTATTAGTTTGTATTGAAAACCATATAAAATTATATAATTATCATGAGTACAATTTTATATCGTTTTAAATTTTTATGTTTTATTATTGAACTTTACTTAGTTTACAAAAATAGCTGACAATAAAGTTGAAATAAGCAATAATATAGTTATCCATCGTTGTTATTAATTTATTTTTTCATATATTACATATAGTTGGTAGTAGAATGATTCAAAAGTTTGTATATTTCTTTTTAATTTAAAATTTCTGATTCACTGCAGATCGTGAACTTGAACCATTGTAATGTGTGTACTGTATAAATCGATGAATCGCGAACGTATATATACAAAACGCACAGCGGGCAAAGTGCTGCGGGCGGCGTAGGCGCTACGGAAGGCCTACGCGCGTCGTAACTCCGAGGAAATGACACGATTGATCGGTTTATTACTTAATTTGCATATCAATACGAAACCTACTACTTCGTTTTCTTCAATACTATCAACTATTTAAATTGCCGCAACCAATAACGGTTATTAAAGAAGAATGACGTACTTAGTTATTAGACGTCAGAAAATTAATCAAACACGCTGTAAATTATTGTCAGCTGTTCGTTTATTACGATCAATCGATGCTAATTGGGAGGTGAGTGTTCGACACCCAGTTCCATCGCAAGAATATTTCAGAGCCGCCGCGGTGATAAATCAAACTCGAAACCGTAATGAAAGCGAACGGATCGCGTCGCGAAGAGAAGGGAGGAAAAAATATCACGGAAAAAATCAGGTGCGTCCCCCGGTCGGGTGCCGAGAGAAAAACAGTCGGTCGGGCGTCGCGGGTGGTGGGCGGGGGTGGGTGGTGGCGGTCGATGCGGGGGGCGGGCGCTGGGCGGGCGACGCGTGCGCGAACCTGCCCCCGGCGGCCGCGGCGCCGGCGGCCACACTCGCAGCGGCTTCGTCGCTCGGCACCCGCGTACCCGCGTCGCTCACCGTCCGCACTCCGTCGCGCCGCCGCGCCGCCGCTCTCCTCGCGCCGACGCCGGCCCGCGCCGCGCGACTCGACACTCGCGTGCCCGCTCCGACTTTACATGTCCAAAGTGTTAAAGTCAGTGCTTCCTATCGCGACCGCGAGAGTGCTCCAGCCAACTCACGAGCCGGACCCGACGTGCACATCGCTCAGGGTTAGTACCGTGACCGTGCCACAGTTTATACGTGCCGTTTGTGATGGATGACGCACTTCTAAAAAGTTTATTTTGGGAGCGCAAAGTTTTGTAAAGTTAAGAGTGCGCGCCACAGATGCACATTGCCCCAGCCGCAAGTGGTTCCTATCGGCTGGGCGGCGCCGTCGTGTCGCTCCCTCCTCTCGGCCCTCACTAAAAACAACAAACAGATCAATCGACCTGTTATATTCATACAGACACTTCTAAATACGAATCTACTAATATTTCAATTCGGCCAGAGGAGTACTGAATCGGAAAATAACAACCACGAATTTTGTTTTTATGCGATAAGATAAGAGTCACAACACTAATAGTTGGAAATAAAATTGTGGAATCGCATGTAACGGTGATATTAACTGTGAACAGTTCAAGTTTACCTACTTTTTTCTTAAATTACGTTCGTAGGATAATTTGTCGGAAAGTAAAATCAAGGGTTTTGGATATTTTGTTTTGATAAAACTGTACTGGTCATAATGTTACTGATGTAACACCCTATAGTTATTGTAACAAATTATAGGCAAAGTGTACATATATTTTCAATAGAACCCGTAAACATATAATGCGTAATCCTTAGTCTGCTATATATGTTTTTTTTAACAATTTAAATAGAAAGCAGTGACTATTAAAAAAAAATATACTGGTATTAATAATCGTTTCAATCCTCAATGACTACTTACATATACAAAAAATTCTACACATATAAGTTCATGAATAATATTTATTATTAAAAATAATGATATTATAAATAAGCCACAAATATAATTATTTTATTTTTTTAATAAATTCGTGTATTTTTTTAATTATTTGTTTTAATTAACTCCAATTTTGAAATAAAGTATATAACTGTTATTGGCAGTATGAGGTAAATTTGTTAAAAGTCTGTTTAACAGAATTGGCAAGCGGCATGTATGGGTACACACCTGCAGACATCGTTTGCCAACTTTATAAGACCGAGTGTCTTTCTTATCCGATCTAACAACGTCCCAATATCTGCAGAGATACGAGTCACTCTCAATACAAAATCATAGTACATACAATGTAGCAATTTTAATTGAAAATTATATTTAATAAATACAATCATAATAACGACTATAATTATAATTAGTAGTACTAAATATTTATAATTAGTAATATATTTTTTTACCTAAGATATGTGTGTAAAAAGATTTTTCTGACCAATATCAACAGGCTGTCCTATGCTTGTAATTTTTGTTCTATGTTTTGAAAACGATTAGATTATTTATGTATTACTTACTTGAAAATTATAATAATAAAAGAAATTGTTAGTATATATTTTTAACAGATTAAATTAGAAAAAAAAATTACAATCAATATCTTTAGAATTCCAAAATTCCTCTAAATGAACAAAACAATAATAAAAATTCTTTAATTGGATTTTTAATCATAATTAAATGTATAATGTCTTTATAAATTCACACAAAAACACAGTATTGTTGTATTAAAATGAACTATAAAATGCACTAAAATTTACAACATGAAAGGCGTAATTTATTAATTATAAACAAATAAATTTATATAAAAATGTAATAATATCGAAATAAAATTTTGATCTGCAGATTGAATGCATTACATTATACATTTATTATTATTATACTATTTTGTGTGAGATATTGGTTGATTAAACTAATTATATGATTTTGGTGTATAAATTCCATTGTCATAAATATTATCATAAAACGTAAATTTTATTTTGAATATTGTAGTTCATGTCTGTCACTAATGTCCTGTGTCTAAAATTAGCATCTAATCAGTACAGAAGTTATATATCACACTCTATGCAAAGCCTATCATCGTACATATATTTTTCATGAAGCAGCAATAACAACTTTATTGCATTTGGGTGTGAAAATAAGTCATTGCAAATTGCTCCTTCAAAAAAAAATATTATCCTTATTTTCATTTTTTTTTCTCTTACACTATAAAAAAGGATACGACGTTAGAAGCCTCTGAGCAGTTGAAATTTTTTTAATAACTCTCGTGAATAAATCACGTATAAACGTATACGCGTTGTGGTCCCCGAAAAAACGTATAACAGTATAACTTATTGCTACATAAACTCTTATTAAATAACCAGTTCATTTTTATGAAACTATCAACGCATACAAAAGTACCAGTTAAATGAATTGTTGTTCATGATATTGAGTTGTAAGTGAAGTAAACTGTTACTTTAGTATTAACCTGTGCATGCCTGTCCATATAACATTTATTCAAACATCTCTCAAACCTTCTTTTCTGTAAGGAAGCCATTTGCTTAGATATTACAAATTATTAATGCTTATATTTGAAAGAACGGTACTCAACGTACGATAGGTCTGATGTACCTATAATAGATACTTATTTTTTATTATCTGCTTATTCATATATTTTTATTTGTATTTACCATACGATATATAATATAGTTTTTTGAGGAATTGTTAGTATTGATACCCGCTCCTTAATTTCATCATCGTACTACTCGGCAGAAATTAAAATGCCATCTTACCATTTGAATGAATAGCAGTCGTTCTCCATGATTTATTCCAAAACTTCTTAGCACGCGCAACAACAATATGGTATCACCTTCCGAAGCTGTATTTACGAACGTATATGATATTGGAACCTTAAAAAAAGATCTTATTCTTCTTCAAATGATAGACATCCCACAAAGAGGTTACTAGACTAGACTGCAAGCTCCTTTGTCGCATATGATATATATATAAGAAAATAGCTATGGTAAAATCGCTTAACTATATAACAAAAAAAAACAGTTATATACAATACATATATTGAGTAATAATATAATGTGTAGAGTTACGATATCACGATTCTGTACATCTATGAATTGTAACCACGTACATATTAGTCTGATAATATTAGTTTTGCGTGTTGTTTCAAATCTCTACACTATCGTATCAGTTATTTTTTTCATTTCCATTATATCATTCGCTATAGAAAATTAGATAATGATTTTTGTGTTACTCTGACCCAATTTTGTTCAGAAATTATTAAATCGTAACTGTTGCGTACCTGTTGATCGAATCAAATGACAATTACATCTAATGGATTTACTTATCTATTCTGAATCATGTAGGTTTCAAAAATGTGTCAGTGTTCAATGAATTTAAATTAACAATGTAAGATTAAATGAAACACACTGATTGTCAGATAAGAACTGTTTAATAATCAGAACAATTATAACAGAATAAGAATAGAATAAGTAACGAACTAGTACCTAACTCAGAACTACCTACAAGTAAACAAACACAGAAAATATCATCTTTTCGAATTATTTTTTTGGGAGATATTTTATTTCGACAATATATTTAATTATTAAATATCGTATAGGCTATTTAATAATTCATATGTATTTTAATACATAAATCTAAATATACTAATATTATGACATCATAATCATAAAAAGGGGCCTCGAGATTTACCTTACTATTTATTTCCTCTCTAACCAAACTTACAATAGTGTTTTGTTTCGAATCATCTTTCTCTTGCACCGATGTATTTAGGCTTTTCGTTTCGTTATACAGTACTTACGTCAAGTGAACAAAAAAGAGAAGAAACTTATTGTAATTTTGCTTCGTCATACGGAAGCGCGCTGCCACAAAAAAGAACTCGTTATTATTAACACATTAACTTTTCTTCATTCTTTCTCACTGCCTTAATACATGGTTTTGAACAAATAATTAAATAAGATATGAGATAAAGTACGTATAAATAATTAACATTGTTATTCAAGGCCCACCTACTCTCATATCCTTTATGACCATAACATCTCATTTTGCACAAAGGAAGATTTGAACAATGCGACCGAATGCGCTAGAGACGTCGCAGAATTTTGGAATAAGTATGTTTTGATTACCATTGACTCGAAAGAACAAGATTATCTCTTCAGTATCACTTTTTTATTTTATTAATTTAACATATATATATATACGAACTAGACACATAACACAGTAATAAACTTTTTTTATATACGTACATCAGTATGAACAATTTGCATTTACGAAAATACTTAAAGAGATTGTCCGTAGTAGTCATTCGATATAAGAGTGAGCAATTAATTCTAAATTATACATTAGCAAAGGTCAATAGATGAAGTAGTAACTAGATCACAATTCCACAAACTTGTGTTAGCCTTAACAGCAATCCGATGTTCCTGTCTGTCGTTAGAAGCAAACATGTCTAATGATGGAGGAGCACGGATGATAGATGAAACTTAAATGTCTCACGCACCTAACTCAGTTGTTTGTTATATTATGATATACCTAGCTATCATATTACATCACACATCACTTACTCTCTATATATCCTATACAATTTTGTATATTTTTACACTTTACTGTTTTTTACAAGATATTTTGGTGTAGTCACGGTTTGACACGAATTGTAGTAGTCAGTTGACCATTATAAAGTCTGCAGTAATAATTTACGATACAGAAAAAGATTAAAACAATTTATATATATAATTACAACATTAAACATTTAAACAGTATAGATCGTTTAATCGCAGTTTATCCATTGTAGATAAATAATAGAATTACTATTAACCGTGGCATTTTCTCAATCCAAAACTATGAATTTTAGGGATTATTAACAACTACGTTATTACTAGATTAAAATGAGATATGCCAATTACAACGAAACTTTGCATTTTAATAAACTTATTTAAAAAAAAATATCTGAGAAAGATTACGGTTGTGTGTGCATTGGTGCAGATAAGCAGTTTCCTTTGCAAAGCTATGTATAAATTTGAAGGTTGAGATATAAGAGTGAATCTACATAGTATAGGCACAGATAATATAATATTACATAGTATAGGGTATATATTATGGAAACAGCGAAATAAATATGTATTGTCACATAATCTAATAATGTGTGGTCGCAATAAATTTAAATTATGGTAGGAAGTTTAAAATAGAATAAACTCAATAATATTATTGTTACAATGTACTAAATCGTTTAAATATATATTGCACGTTACTATGAATAACCAATAACACTTATTACTCAACACTACACTACCGATAGGCATGTTATTACAGCTCCTGTATTTATAATTGTTATGGTTTTATTACCTTTTAAAATTATACACTATGTATTTATTAAGGCGAATATCTGAGGTAATATGTATATAAATTAATACCTATAAAAAAAGAGAATTATTGTTTTAAAAACCAGAAATATAAATTTTAATAACTTACATTTTAGTATTCCTTAAATAGAGTATACAATATTGGTTTTCTTTATGCAATAGATATTTTAAAGAGCATATCTATTTCTGTTGCTATGTTATTTCAAATTAAAGCAACATTTCCACGAACGATAGATGGAATGGACGATATTATCTATTTCGCTTTGTTTAGTGATATATTATCTAAGCTTGGTATAAAATAAATTATATTTATCAATATTTCTAAAAATAGTGATGCTGACGTGAATACATATTTCAAAGCAGCTGTCGACAGTCATCAGATTTTATTTAACATATTTGTTTTAATGCGATGTGGTACTCTGAGACTTCGTTGTAGTATTTTTATTCATAAATAAACAAATAAACTATCCTTATACAAAACTAATTTTAAAGCAGCTGTCAATAAGTTTTTGATATTGATAAAGAATTTATGGAATGTTAATAACAGATGCTTATCTGAACCGGTGTCCGTTCTATCGTTATATACTACTACAGTTAATTGTGCTCGAACTATTAGTATATTGAAATATATCTCTCGAAATTATTTTTCCAAGATACCCATACAGAGTTTGCTTTAAATTATATATGTAATCATATTAATAAGAATCCATCTCCAATTTAAATATCGTAATGTTTCGGAAAATATATATATCGTAGATATCAACAACATTCATAAATGAATTCTGGTTATTTGAAATCATTATTCTTAGATAATCCGGGGTCAAGGAGAATAGATTTTCCGCTAAATTATTATCTGTAAGCCAAACCTAGGTATTTTGACAAAACTTCACTAATAGACCAACATTAATTCGGATTTATTTCTCAAGTTTCCAATAATCCGAAAATTTAGGGGTGTTTGTTACTAACAAACTTAGAGTATGTACTATTAAGATTGACATTCCCAGTGCTGTTTTGATACAATATTTCCACAGATTTTTATTTTAGCAGATATGTATATGAACCTATTTAAATAATCTAATATACCACATCAAAACAAATCAAACAATAAATATTAGTTAGGAATCAAGTATATTTCACAAAGTGAAATGATGAAAACGTACTATTAGAAAACTATACAAACTTGTCAAAGAGTTTTCTTTGATAAGTAAATTATTAGTTATACCGTTCCACTTTGTATGTAGCATTTCTGTTCTATATTGGTTTTTTCTATACATGAAAATAAAAAAATACTGTAGTTTACTTTGCCATCAATTATTAATTTGTGAATAGTACAAGTGCTCTACAACCATTGGTATCATGCATCAACAATCACACATACTATATTATATATTCTTTTACCTTTCTATTGAAAACAACGACAAATTATGACTTTTTGATGTTGTACGCAAGAGCTAGTTTAAAATATGCAACGTTAGTTTTAATTCTATTCTACGTAATTGTGGAAAAGTATTTCCGCGTTATTGCAAACTGTATTTAAGTTAAAAGTTGCATATAAACTGCTGTAAATTTTATTTACTGTCAGATAAAAAACGCGAATAGACAAACATTGTTGTTTTATTATTCTCAGTGAGAGATAACAAGTTGCGAGATTATTCGTAACTCAGGAGAGCAGGTAAACACGCAAGACTAACAAATTATCCTTTAGCCAAATGGCTCGTATTTACTTTCTAATTGACCCTAGTTGAATGTAAAACGAGTGTCGACATCGCCTTAAGCTGTTTGATGGGGTAATAGTGCTTGTTCTTGTTATAATTACTTGTAGTTTGTTTTGAAGCTTATTATTATAGCATGCCCACTAGTTCCCTTGGGAAGCAAGGGTTTGAGGTTGCCGTTATTAATTCACAACTTTCCGTGTTTATACTTGTTAAGCCCCAATATCTTCACCTTTTCGGATCTATTAGTCCGCAATCGGATGATGCGATAAGCCACTTCAGATATTTTGAAGCGCTACGCTTATAAATTCATTAAGTTAACCATTAGTTAGAAACTTAGAAGGTAGGAGCTTTTTAAAATAGTTTCTATTTAGTTATTTTTAAACTTTTGCGATTAGTACACATTATTAATATTTATATAATTGGATCTTAACACGAACAATTTTATTGTAAATATAGGATTGACTGGGGTAGTATACTTACTATAAAATTATTCGTCTTAAGAACTAATTGGCTATAATAAAACCTGTGTTTCCAATTTGAACTCAAAAACGATAACATTAAAAATTCGATAGGTTTTTGGAAGTTAATCTACACTTCGATTATAATATTGTCAAATATTTTAGATTTTCACTACATTTAGCAAGTTTCGAGCTTTATTGACCTTTAATATTATAACAGCACTTGAATAAATACAACAATAATATTCATGTATTAGATAGGCACCGAATTCCCAGTTTTAAAGTTAAGATAAAGTTACAGCTGTAGTGCCTCAAGCATTTTACAATAGATGTTCACAGTCACTACAGTGAAGAGGCACAAATTGTAACATAAAACCCTTCTGTTGTGCCTCTTAATTATAAATTCGACTTAGATTTGTGTTTTCAATTCACTACAAATACATACCGTGTATAATAATGGTATAGTCGTGTGTAGCTTCTAGTAAAATTTCTGTATTCCAAATTGTAATGTATTGATAATGTTTTTTTTTTTCTTTTTGTCTATTATAATTAAAAAACTCTAATCTAATTACGATGTAACTCCAAAATAAAAGTCAAATTAATTTCCAGTTAAGTATGTAGCTCCATCATTTTATAAAAATTGTTAAATTTCCCGTTTATAGGAAAACGAAAACTTTCGTATCTCTTACACGTCGTGATTATTACGAGAAGAATTATTGGTACTTTACACCATTAAAATTGAAACTTCAATAGTTATACAGCCTGGAAAACTATTCTAATAATTTCATATAATCGGTACGTAGATCATACCAGCATATTTAAACTCAAATTAAAGTTGAACTCGAACACCTCTCTTACCTCGATTCAAACTTTAAAACTTATGTAGTTTCAATACTCATAGTTGTAAAACTTTCTCTATGGTGGTAGCACATTAATTACTAACCGTTGGCGGGAGCGAAGCCCAGTAGGACGGTGTATTAAGTTTAACCATGTAGATTTACGATCAAACCCTTTCATTAAACAGGTATTAAGGCGACAGATAAGCCTCGACATTACGCACTTGTTCATACAATTTGGGAGTTTGCATGAAAGCTTTGTAGGGACAAACGAAACTGCCCGACCCGACTGCTTCAATACAACTATCCACCCTAATACGTAAACGTTGCGGTTTAATTTATATGTAGGTACGTCTCCAAACTTTCAATAGTGCTACATGAGAAGGGTTAACGAAATCACGCTATATCCATTATGAGAATATCAACTAATACAATAGCGATATGAATCGAACTTACACTACCGACTGTATTATATTTGATTGCAACTATTTACTTACTAAAACCAATATTGTATGCATATAAAATATAAGTTCAGTAGGAATTTATCTATGATTTTTATTTTTACAATTTAAAAATGTAAGCAAAAACGAGCGTCAGTTTCTGTATTTTGTCAACGACACTCTGTCTATGAAAATATTCTCTACGTTATTTTAAAATAAACTGGTAACTTTAACTGAAATTTAATACCTATCGACTATTAGTTTAATTTTCATGGGAAAATTGTCGGATTAAAACGTGTAGAGGTGAACGGTAGACGGGCCCTTGTTTCGTTTTGCACTTCCAAAGAGCAATCGATTTTAAAGCTCGCTGGATTGAAAATTATATGAGGAGACTTAGAGAACGGGTGCGGGTGCTGTGTTCGTGAGCCGCCAATGCGCTTGTCTTTCGGTTCAGTGGGCTTTCTTTAAATTGGCGACGGCTCCGCCACTGGTCGTCCGCTTATTGCATCCCGCGCCCGCAGCGCTGCGACGTCCACGATATTGCCTTCACTCGACCTTTAAGCAAATAGAATTTCCCAGACTGTAAATAAGATAACCCTGTACGTAAATCTACGGCAAATCCTCACATCGTTGAGGAGTAAAAGGTAAAAATTCAATTTTTAACGATGGCATTTGCGCGACGTCGCCTGTGATCGTTTCAATCAACTTATATTTCTGTAGCGGTGTAGCCATCAGTGTACATGCCCCGGTAACTTTTATTTGCTGAAATTCTTGCGTGATGAAGGTCAATCCTTCATCACTTGTCAAAAGATTGTTTTATTTCGGAGTTCCAGGTTCTATTCATATTCATGCTTTGAAGGCAGGGCACAAAGTATCATACAATGTCGTTTTTATTTTGATGAGTAAACGCCAAGATAGTTGCGTGCCGCGAGGATTTTTATCATGGGACTTATCAAATAATAACGAGCTCGTCTTACTCAGTGCGTCGTCCGATATCGGAACTGTATTCAGTGAAACCTTTTGTGCTGTATGATAATATATTGTTGTTTAGCCAATCGTTTTGTGAGTGGTTGTTATCGTGTATCGATTGATAAAAGAGGCTTAAGTGAAGGATACTGATTGACAAGACTTGTAATATCCGTTTATTCGTAAAATTGTCTAGTTAATAAGCACAGAGAGTTGAGTTTTGCAATAAGGCTCATAGAGAGCGGCTGGTCGACTTAAGCCCCCTTGTCGCCGGCAGAGGAGGCATCACGAATTCTACTCACGATCACTAAGGTTTATTGTAATTTATAAAACTGACAGAGGTTTTGTTTACTATTGTATGGTACGCCCGTTTTGCCACTACGACTTATTTTGAAAAAGGATGAGCATTTTCCTATTATTATTATGACAGGACAACTTGAACTCGGCTACTACCTACTTATTTTGTAACATTATACTATTATATCTAATATAACACAAATAATATATAAATTAGATATACTGAGTTGATATAGTAAGAGTGAATATTAAAATTGTAAGGATTAAATTAATATTTAAAGGCAAATAGAAAAGTATGAGGCCTAAAACCACTAAACAGATGATATCTAAAAAGGTGCCTTTTTGAGATAAAATGGCTTTTATTGGCTATTAATTATTTATGCATGTATGTCGTATATGCTACGATAACTTATACAATGAATTGAACTATCAATTCATTGTATAAGTTGAGGTAATATTTTTACAAAATATTATATTATAAATTACATACTTTCAGTCGTATAATCAATAAACAGTATATCTAACTTTTATAAGAATACAAAAAGTATTTTGTCAAATATAATATATATTAATATCTTCGGTAAACTTTCTACAAATTTAATATAAGTTTCCAAACTTGTGGACACAAAAAATCTACGCCCAAACGCGTTTATAGCGTTTTCGTTGACATATTAAATGTATTCCAAACTTGTAACAATAACAAAAGTGAACGAAGTTTCCAATTATTAATATGGAAATAATTTCAAATTATATACTTGTGTAGTCTTTGATTCTTTTCTATAACTAAAGCTTACTAAAACCTTAGCGTTTTTATTGCCGGATATACATAAATGAACTATGATACGAAAGAGAGCTAATGGCATAAATTGAAAAGCGAGCGCTGTAGACGGAACCACAGGATTTTACGTATTTGAAATTCAGTTTCTCACTGTGCGCGGTGTACCGTGGGTTCGAAGAGCGATCGCCTAACTATGTAATTCGACGTTCTAAACATTTCTATATATGAGATGGAAAGCTTCAAAATGTGGAAACCAGAATTTGCAAATTTGCATCTAGTTGGATCATATCGGTTTGACTTTTATATTGATATGGAATACCTAGATAACTAAACTGGAATAAAATGAAATATGTACATAGTTGTTAAATATTTTAATATCGTAGCAAGCACACCTTACACTAAATTGTATTGTATTGTACTTCAATCAATACGTGTTCAGTTCATTAATTTGATCTATGATAATTATTGTGTTGTTGTTAATTATTCCGACTTATATTGCTGACGTTATGAGTTTGATTTTGACCTATTATCTGGCAAAATGACATTACTGTATTACTTAAATATTAATAAATGTATATACATATACAGGCACAATATAATTAAAAATGTCTTACTTATAGACAAATATTTAATTACAGTATACATTGTAATGTACCAGTTGTATCAACTAGTCCATTTCTATGATTCAAAATTATAGTTTTGAATATATCTTAAAATATTTAGTTATTATTAGAATACTTGAGTACGTTTCTCGCTAAATCATAACATTTACTAAATAGCTGTATCATAATATTTTCATAACCGAGAATCTCAAACTGCTAGACCAATGAAATTATGTAAATGCAATATATAAACATTATAAACTATATATTAAATGTACAATTGATTGATAACATCAAATAGTAAAATTTATTTCAGATCTTCGTTGAAGTCACAATAAATATACTTGTATAAACTAATATGAACTCGTGTACTGGAAACTATATACATTCTGTCGTAGATTAGAATAACAACCAACAAAAAAAAATTAAATATATGACCTTTCAATGGTGCTTTTACCGATATAACTAAACCTTCGAGTACAAATTCTTAGTTATTAGTCTAAGAACTATAAATGAATGCAATACTTTTTATCCTGAAGTTCTATATACACTGTGGTAGTTATTTATTTATTAAGGTCACTGTATCTTATTATTTTCCTCTTTTTTTCTGTACAAAAAAGTAATACAAATATTTTAACATTTTTTATATACATAGTGTAACATAACACAATTTGTCACATCTATTTTATCTTGGTTATCATGACTGTGTTGTCTCGCAAAACATTGTGAGAACCTATTATTTTTAGTGACAAAACACAACAGGTACTAAACCTTTTTATCTGTATACCTACATTCCTCAAAACATATCATTACAAAAGTGCTTTGTATATTATATTAGAATGTAATATTCATATTTCAATAAAATACATTCTCCATACTTACTTCTATGTGCGGTATAAAAATAACCATCCGTGTAGATAAAATTAAATCGTCATACATACAAACTACATTTCAATTGAAACGTCAGTGACTGGCATTTGCAATTTGAATGCAGTGTTTGTGCAATCGTTACAACTGACTTCAGAACTAACGACTGATTGAACACCGACTGTAATCTGTACCTTGTATTTATGTCTATGTACCTGTATAGGTATATAAAATACTTGTTCTGTCTGACTGATCAGTTAGCGTAGAATTGAACCAGTGGATAGATAACTTTCTGTAATTTTGAGGGTATCACTCTTATACTATGGACGATGTAAGATTATTTGTATTGTACATAATAAATTAGATATTGTCACTAAGTAAAAACAAGAAATTGTAACAAATTATACACAGATATAATAATAATAATACTTAATAGATAAAGTAACAAATAAATCAGTGCCAAAATAATAACTGAATTGGGGCTAGAGTACTGAAATTTCTTATAATAAACGGTAAAAATAACATAAGGGGGAAATTAGGATCTTAAGAATTCGATTATTGTTTGACTTTACATTCAATTAAAAATAATCTTATGGACCATGTACTTTATTATAATTAATTTAATTTCAGTATTGCTGTGTTAAAATTTTATAGGAGGAAGTGCGCTGTAATACTATATTGGATTCAAAGAGAAACGCGTCTTATTTAAAGTGATTATCCACCTGTCCGTGGACGTAAGACGATATGTCTAGCGATGCTGACATAAATATGCACGTCTATTTGTATGTATTTCGAATCAGTTTTCATGACAAATGAATAAATATTTTTAATTTTTAGATGGCGAAAAAGAGTACGAGTAATTAGATTTAATAGGAATGTTAAATAAGTATCAATTCAACATTTTATAAAATGAATATGACGAATAGAATTATCAGTATTCTATTTGATAAATTAAATGTATCATATATATACAAGCTTCAGCAATAAATAAACCAATTTAAGGGTATTATTAATAATATTTACTTAAGGGTAATACCAAATTCCTGTGTATTATTACCACACACCGGGATGTGACTTAGACGCCTACGTCTATTTTGATATAATGTCTGCCCTGATCCTCAGATGCCTAGTTCTGTGATGGTTACGAATTCTAACATAAATAAAAAAAATATTTAAAGTGACAACCACGGCGACTAGTATAGTGACTTAGTACATCGTCTTACTTCAGATGGTCGCAAATTCAATTCTCGCTCGATACATTCATATATGTCTATTCATAGATATTGTTTGAATCAGTTATATAATAGAGTATTACAGTACTTTTATCTGCTTTTTAATACTTATAGTGCATGCTGAGCTTAGTTTGATACTAGATGGCGCTGTCGCAATTGTCCTGAGTTATTAATCCTTTGAGATATTTATCTATTTAAATCACGTTAGTACTAAACTACATTCAACTTCGATCATAATTCTATTATATATGCATCGCGCTGTCCATTTGAGTGACAGCGTCTCAACGGGGTGTAGCAATGCTTACACCATCATATCAATCACCATTGCGATTCGATCCCTTGGCACTTGGCCTAGATACGAAATTACACAAATTTACGTGCAGAGCCTAGCCGCTAGAGCTGGGGATTAGGCGTTCGGGCGCAGCGAACGTCCGATAGAGCCCCAATACCACGCTCAACCGCTGCCCAATCTTTGCACCGTTCCATTTTACTATGTCGGTAGGTATATTCATCTTATTCATGGTCAGTTTTTAATAGATTTTATATTTGTTGATCTCATTTATTCTATAACGTTTCATTATAAAGTCGTTATTAAAATAGAAATTTTAACAGTGTTGTAAAAATTCCGAATTAAGGCACATTAAAATATAAATTTACCAAACTTTATTGAACACTTCCTCTTTTGCTGTCAGTGTCTTGTAAGATAGTTGAATGAACAATCTATAACTGTCATCATAAATGTTGGCGTAAATAAGTCTTTAATAGGCAAGTTAATAAGTAGAAAACTTTGAATAAACTCGTCTTAGCTCGTCAATGTTGAGAGCCATCAAAAGCAACTGCCTACTTCGACGAAAGTTCCAGCTAAGTAGGATTTGTGTTATACTCACGTTTCCTCAAAAGGATTATGGGAATATCATACTGACAACATATTATTTAGCAAATTTTATTACTGTCAAGGCAAATTTTGGTGGTAACATATTTTTCGATATACGCATATTTTATTAGGTGTTCAAAAATTTACTGCATAAAATAGAATCGTAAATGTTTACTAATTCTAACAAATGTAGAGACTATAATTCTGTCACAGAGAGCACTGTTATATAGTATTATTCGTAGTACTAGGTAAAATAGAGTCGGGGCTCAGAATTTTAGCTCAACAATTATTATAAAGTACGTATTCTGCCATTTCTCTTAGTATCCACCGCTTGTATTAGTAAACACGCGTAATACCCTTTCATTTATAACTCCCGCTGTGGTTCTTGATATAGGCTTGCCCTTAATTCCGACTTAATTAGTGTCACGCAAGTTCCTTAATCCTAGGCTCGAGGATCGTACGACCGTTCTTAAAATGGAGATTAGTGCGGCAAATATCTCGAACTACGCTATCCGTTCATAAAGCCACTATTACACTATGTACTTAAATACAAAAAAGCTGTTTAAATTGATATAATTTGCTTCAGTAGGACAATAACATAATATATTTTGCTTTGTATTTAAGCAGTAGATTTTGTTTTAAAGTTCTGTTCCTTGTTATACACCTATATTCATAACTAAATAAATAAATGTTATACTTATTGACCGCAGAGAGCAATTTATTAATAAACAAACAAACAACTTTGCAAATCTAATAGAATTACTAATACAATATGACCTTATTTAAATTATTCTTGATAGTAAATACATTTTAAAGAATGTAACTATATTTTCTGTACGTTGTCGCGACATGTCGGCACGAAGAGTCAACTACGACAAGGAATTCTAAAAGAACTGAACATAAACATAGTATTTTGTGTACGGAAGTCCTTCCGCGGTCGCGTACAACGGATGTGCAGGAAAACGCTTGCATACTGAGTAGGCGTGCCTAAAAGACACTGCGGGCTACAGTTTACCTACACCGGATTACGCGAAACTTAAACATGCCACCTAAATCTGCAACAAACTGTTTGAACTCTACGGTTCACCCAATAGTTTTATAGCAGTACTACTAATAAAATCAGACCTCGGCCCTAAACCTGTTATTACTGCGCCTATAAAGTCTAGTTTACAGTTTCGTCGAAATTTTATCATTCAATCATGGTATACTATATCAAATATTGTAAAATAATTTTACATACCTAAACATAATCGACTTTTGACACATCTCAACACGCAACACACGCCGCATTTCTGGATAATCTCGTTAAAATTTTAATCATGATTCTCTTACATGGAACGTCAGCAAAATTATTTCTGGTTCGTCCCTCGTCGTGTCACTCGCCGAATTAGTTATGGGTTTACACGTGTCAATTGACGGCGGATTTTATTTTTAACGAGACATCAAACATTATCGAGGGCCCCGCGAGGAGTTGCTCAAGCGCCTGTTTACAAATAAGAAACATCTAGGAGACGAGTGCGTAATAAATTTTATAACACGGCATCGATTCGGATTCGAACGTAATAATAATATATCGGCTCGAAATATTGGAATGTTTCGGTGCGCTCGGCCCGCATCTCAAAATAGACCCTCATCAAAGACAAGCAGGTTTGCAGCTGTAAATCCATTTCAATGCGGCTTGTCCGCATTATAAATTGGAGCATACATATGTACACGAGCAAGTTTGTGTGGTATTTGCTGAAAGACGTGTCCTGCGACCCTGTGCTTCATAACATATTGTACTGCATGCGGTTACGTTTCCTTTTACCGTTTTATAGCCTATAAGGTCAACTCATGTAGTAATTAAATTTAATGTATTTTCCCTAATTTAAAGAAAGCTGCAGCAGCTGTGTAGTACTCTGAAAATTGAAATTGTATCTCTGAAGAAAGAAAAAAATGTATACTACACAATTCATTTCAGTACCTAAAGGCAACGTAAGTACTTACATGTCATCATGTCATTTAATATAGTTTTTAAAATAGCAAAAGAACGCAGTAATATTATCTACAATGTCACTCCGTTGACAAACTACTTATGTATGATAATTTGAGTCATATTGCATTTGATGAAATGCGGTACGCGAGCTGGGGTTCGCTGAGCACTCTAGACTACCGCAGTGCATAGATTTGCATTTTACGGTTTTGATACGTTGAGCGAATATTCAGTGCGGTGTCGGGGTAGGTATCTTTTCAATTCGACGCGGCGGGTTCCGAGTGGCCGCTCGAGGATGCTCGAGTAGCGGCGCGTGCTCGAGTGCTGCCTATGATGCGCCTGCGCAACACCTATCTCCCTATACCACCCATTAGGTACCCCACACCCAGTTTATTACAATTAAAAATAATGATTTTATTCACACTTTAACGTAGTCATATTTGTTCACAAAATGTATCAAATATATTTATTTTAATAGATTTAGATTACCCTAAAATGTAATTGTCACTGTGTATCCTTTATTAATAATGTATATAAATAAACACACCATGAAGTGACATTAGTATTCTCATGATTAATGTCTATAATGCCAATTATTATACATATAATCATGTGTAACTAAAAAAAATTGGTATATCTATCTTCAATTTCAAGTAATTAGAATTTAGTAACCTATGTTTTACTTCTAAGTTCTAAGTCTTTGTCTAAGTTTTTACTATCACAAAATTTCAAAATTCATGGTTTACCGGAAATAGTTTTTAGATTACTATACTTGGACTCAATTATTGAGTTTAATTTTTAATAACATACTTATTTTTAATAATCTGATATATTTTATTATGCTGTAAATTGTATAATTTTATTTTACTAACAATACAATGAACTCATAAAGTAATATTTACACCATATTGGAGCTAAATAACTAACAAAACATATAATGATTAGATTCGAAAAACATGTTTATAAGTGTTATGTAGGAACCAAGTTTCCGTTGCATAGCAACGTACTTGGCATATTACGGCGTATCAGCTGGTCGCGCCCGGAAGCATCGTCAGCTCAACGACTATGCGAAGAGCATTTAACTAGTTTTATATCTCAACTCTCATAAAACTCTGTACGTTTGTCTACTACGTAGTTTTAAAGCGCTTTTCAATCAATCTGATCTAGACAATAACTTTTAAACCATTGTAGGCAATAAATCCTTACTAATATAAATGCGACGGTCACTGCATCTGTTGGATGGTCTAACATAAAAATGGCAATAAACTTATTATAGGCAAGATTGAAATAACTATAGTATAACTAATTTTTACAGATAAATTCTGACAGAGAAATGTCTTTTGGATATGTAATTAATTATTTATAATATTATAACAGTGAAAAGACGATACATTAATTTGATTGTAATAAAAAGTTATAATAGTGTAGTCATTAAAATGGTGCTGGTATAAAATGTACATAATGTAATTCTATGACAGTATATGTCCTATTACGTTCACGTAACAGAAAAACGTAATAAACTGCCCAACTTTTGTTTGTTGCATTGTAAATGTCGGTCACATCGGCACGATGTATAAATCATGCGTCAAATACATTCATTGGAAGGGCGAGGGTGCAAATATATGGCGAACTGAAGGGGTTATGGTGATTAATTCAATTGAGACTGGATGCCGTAAATTAGCTATGACGATTTCATCATACCTAATTTTATATAGCATTATTTCACAATCGTTCTACGAATGTCTGATGTAGAAAATTTGAATGTTTTTTTAGTTTAGCTTTGTGCGGCAAAAAAGTTCTCGAAATGAAATTAAAGTATATTAAATTTATTTTATATTATTATTTAGTAATTGAGAGTCTTAAATGAGATAAAAGGTTTCGCTATTTGGTATTTTAATACCAGTATAGAAATACGTTATTTATAATTAATTGATATGCTGTGAACACGAGTTTTGATACAGATGTGATCATTATTAATGTAATTTTTAGTTTTGACCGTGATTTGGCGGATTTATTTTTATAATATGTGTTACTGTGTTTTGTTGAAGTCTAAAAAGAATATTAAAAAAATATAGCTCCCTGTACATACCTACATACATTCTATATATGGTCTAAATCTAAATCAATTTTATTTTGATGTAATATTATTATGCACTAAGTAACATTAGAAGTCTTACTATTATTAGTACTTTTAAATCAGGGCGCAATTTTACAATTCTCTAATTATCTTTCGTACCGTAGATAGTAATAAAAATGCAATATTATTAAAAGTTATAAATGAAAACGTAAAGTAACATTTATTGTGAAACTTAATCTAATATTACACATAGCATTGTAGAATAATATAACTTTTATCTCGTATGATCCCTATTATTAAATTTCAAAGGAGATTACGATCCCGTAATCTTGAAATATAACATTCCTTCTCTATTTTCAGCGAGCTCGTTTAAAATTCTTCTACAGCTATAGGTATAAAAGTTTCCAAACAAATACACACTTCAATGCTTTATTACTGAGGGAACAAGCTCTTATACTACGTCATATATGTACACTAGCGGAATATGCCATCAAGATGTTAGCTTTTATTGCGACATTGCTCTATCAATAATACATAAATGTATAGAATACCTGTAATAGTGTTTTTCATGTAAAATTCTCTATATATATAGTTTATGACTAATACTTTGCAACCTCAAAAAATACATAATTATTGCGTCACTTTTTTAATATATTGCATACACATATATAAATATAATTATTTAATTTGTAATGTGAACGTTGTTAGAACATATGTATCTATATATATGTATGTACATATCTATAGTTATCAGTTTTTGATATTCATTATTAATTTTCGAAGTCAATTTATCTTCTAGCCTTCATCGGAATAGAAGCTGTCTAACCAAATGTACTGTTTTTATCATTATAGTTACTACATAATAAGAATCAATGTTAGTATTTTTTTTTATTTTATCACCATTGTACATGACTAATTTATCATTCAACTTGATATAAACGATATAATTACGTAATTTCTAGCATATGTGGCGGAGAACACATTTTCACGTTACAAGAGTACATACCTTTGTATAATTAAACTAAGGGCAAACCTAGTTTAAGTTTAATCCTATAGCCTCTTGACACCGCTCGCTACCCGGAGGGGAGCTTATTTTGTTCGCGTACGTACGGTATCGAACGAAAGCACTCAACCCACGCGACATACACCCCTCGAAACACAACTGTCATATGTGCGTAGGACGTATCATTTTGCATTGGATGCCACTTGGACGTCATTTTCTTTTAGTGGGGATTTAGAAAAAATACTGTTAGGAGCCATATAGAGTTCAGTCAGCCGGCAATCATTCATAGGGATTGCATGTTTTGTAGGCAGCCTCCGTCATACACGACACTTGTTTCTGTAGTTTCTATTTATTTACTGTTGCGAATGACGCGCTATACATTTATTTGACGTAGCGTGGGTGGTTCGTGTCTTGAAGAAGTTTAGATCTCGTCAACATTTAGTGGTATAACTCACATCATTGTAGCAAATAGAAAATATAACGCTATTCACTATAATGTGAAGTGAACATATAAATAGCTATTTTAGTTATTATTACACTGCGGAACTGCTTACACATTACTGATATTTCCAATTAATTTGTGTTAATTAAAGTTTGCAATTGTAAGGAATAGGATTACTATAAAACATGTGAACTAGTAGAAAATATGTCATTTTTATGTATTTAAGGTTGAATTATTATAAATCAAGTAAGTAGTCTCTGTTATACTTATCATTTGATAGATCCTTTGATTTGATTTACAGAGAGTACTTTGTATTTCCATAGATTTAATTGCATTAGTCTTGTATACTTTCGGTAAAAAGTATCTCAGTCTTTATTTTAAAATTTAGTTTCTAAACGGATGTACTCCTGTGTGTAATTCTTTAAGTCGACCTTTGGTTTTAAACATGTCCGATTGTCCAGTCCCCTGGTATATTAATGTATGCTCTTGGCAACCCCACGATGGCTTACAACATTTAAGCCCTTATTACGCATTCTCGACATTTGGTTAATGTATGAAAATTTGAAAGAACGAACCATGTTGATGGTACTCGAAACAAAATAATTGCCACGGTCGCACAGTCCTGGATTCGGGCACGGCATTCATTATTCACTTTTATTTCGCCCTCCCCTTGGCTTATAATTTGACTCGAAACATAAAATCAAGTTTATTTGATTATGCGTAGCAAAAAGAAAAACTCAGAATATCTTATATCCTTCACTTTTAATAGAGAGAGGAATCTTTACGTTTTGATTTACTTGGGAACGTTATTATTTATTTTGTTCGACCAATCAGTAATTACACTTTCGTAGCGTAGTTACTAATTATTATACATATTTATTTTGATTGGCAAGTTTATTAACAGCATTACAGGTGCTTCAATTAGCCTGAAGTTTCTGATTAAGTTGAATTATGAAGACATGTGACGTATGTAATTTTATGATAAAAATAGTTTTCGTTTGAAATGAATTTTATGCATACGTTAATGTAGGGTATAATATAATTAATATTTTCTCCTATTGAGTCACTCCACTTTGCTTTTATATATAACTGCTATATGTTGTAAATTAATGTTGAATAGTTTATTAAATTATTTAAATGTTTGTTACTAGAGTATAAGAAACATACGTAATATACACAATATTTTTTTCCTTAAAATGCGCGGCAAAGCAATGGAGTTACGCCTAGTGTTTTCATACTATATCGCAGAAAACATTGACATCTGTGTACTTATGAACAAAGCAATCTTACAGCGCTCTAGTGTTGCTATAGGCTTAGTTTTTTGCATTTTACAAGAAGGGGAGAAAGCGACAAAACCCGGCTTGCTTTCATCCACTCTCTGGGCGCTACCGCATAAAGAAAAGTGACTATATACAGGCACTACATATATAAAACTACATACCCTTTCATATATGGAGTCATTTCGATGTGTTCCGAATGGCTTTCGATGACAAGTGCACACGCCGTCTACTTTTTAGATGGCTAAATGCGCCTATTGTTTCACGAGCGAAGCGTTTCTGGAGCTCGCCCCCTACCGAGCACGTTTTACGAGGGTAAAATTATTCTTATACCCAACAACACGTCTGCATATTTTCAAGATTACTTTTATTATATTTATTACAAGAGATGCTGAACGTACGTAACCGACGCTGAGTTTAATGACGGTCTGAGTACGACGGATTTGAATAACTGACATTAATAACAAATTGTAACGTTGAACGCAGAACAGTTGAACATTGAACTTATTTTGCTATTTATATCTTTAATAGATGTAGATGATTCCCTCAGTGGTATAGCGTTTGTTTACTAATGGTGATCGCGGATTCGATTACTGACACGTTGCAAATGTTGTTTTTCATGATTATTGTTTGTATTGATTTAGTTTTTTAATATGTAGAATATAAAATTATTTCTAACATATATTTATATGATGCTTTGAGAATTCTCCTGGGTCATTATTGTTATCAGATTTTTTTGGACTAAACAAGTAAAATTTTATTACTAATATTATTACTACTAATATGTATTATACAAATATAAAAATATTTATTTTAGTCAGTAACACTAAGTAAATTTACATCAAAAAAGGTTATAAAGAACACAACACACGTGCAAAATATATTTATTTATAAATTAATTCTTACAGACATTAATTGTTGTTTTCTATTTTCCTTACATTTGGTTTTACATGCATTTCAGTAAATGCTTCCCACAAAAAGTAACCCTTAAACTTTTAACTTTTTTATTTCTTTTATTAGACAGAAGTATACTCTTTGTTATATATGTGTATAATCCGGATTAATCAAAATATAAAATTTTCTTGACGAATTATGAAGGCACTGAAAGGTATATGTAACCACATCTTTTGATACATCCATCAGCAGCTATAAATATTCAATTCACGGAAATAATAAGACTATAGGCTATTTAGGGGTAGGTGTACGTACGTATTGAAAGTGGCCCTTTGTTCGCGCGTCGAGAGCCTCCGTACGGGTAATAGAGTGAAAGAAGCAATATCCAGCCCACTTCTTACCTACTTCATCCGTTTCTTTCTGCCATTGTACGGATCCTCTTTAAATTTTTCATGGGCTTATCAACGCATCGATCAGCCGTTATTTATTCAGCTCACGTTGTAATTCTGAGAAGTTTGTTCATTTACATGCATTCGCTTTTTTTATATTTACTTGTTTGCGCTCGTTTTATCGGATATTGAATGAAAACATACGGTAACTTCTATGAATTTTTATTGATCCATATTTTGTAAAATGAAATAAATATATGGGCTTGCTTGCTTTTCTTTTAGATCAATTACTTCGAAATGTATATTTTACCGTCGTTTATGTTGTTACAAGGAAATAGGGATCCAACCTAATTAAGTCAAAAGTTAGGAATTCGAGCCACTTTATTTTTTCTTTTAATTAAATGTATCCACTTCACATATTCCTAACACAAAATAAACATTCCTTTTACAGTAACTCATCACAGACAAGAGACAGGTAAAAGGTGCAGTTATCACTGAATAAAGAACACAATGAAGCATAATTGCAAAGCCACTATGACAACTGCATAGATTAATTAAGTAAAAAAAATATTTAATGCAGTAACAACAACGTCAATATATGATCATTAATAATGATCAGACTTTATGAGCTAAAAGTAAAAGCAAGTTAATAGCATACATACATGCTATTAACTTCCATTTTGTAAATCGATTAACTTTTTACATATTTAACTTTCCGCAGAATAATTTCGCATACTGAATAACTTATAGTGAATACAGAACAAAATGGGGATTATGCCGTACAAATATCGATGAAACCAAATGTAGTATAGTTTCATTAATGTGCCCATTGAACAATACACGGTTGATATCTTGCATTGCGTGATGTTGCATAATGTGAGTGCACATTCATTGTAGTGGCAACTACAACTGAACTAACGAGAATGGCACCCTAAGCTACAGAATCACCATTTACCATCCGCGCAATCCTTGTATTGTTACAAATGACGCAGATCTGTTCCAAGACGCCCCGTGCGAGACCTAATGAGCTGTGAAGTAGATAAGGTGCTACACGACGAGACGGGATCATCTCGTATCTATGCGGAATGTTCATTGCTCACTGTTCTGTAGTGAATGCGAGGAACATATCTATATGTACATATTTGTATTTCTAATAATAAATATAGCATTCAATTCTGAAAACATTATTATTTATTAAACCAAATTCTACTATGAAAATAGACTGAACCTCTGCATATTGGATTCAAAATATTCTCGACAAAAAGTGAAAATGTTACATTAATGACGATGTTGTAATAATTAAAAAGTTATAAATGGTGAAATATTATAGACATCAATATGAATGGTACGGTACATTCATTTATCAACAGAAAAATCTCAATGACCACTGAAAAAATAAATAATAAAATCTATCTCGCGAGTTTAGTAATAATGAAAAATAGATGCTTCAAAATACGCATTTATTCAGAAAGACAAAGAGCAGACTAGCGGAGCAGAGGCTGTGGGCAAACAAAAATGAAATGCAACGTCAGCACCGGTTGAGCCGACCGACCTTTGTGCCGACGATCCTCTGAAATTCTGTGTGTGTAAAAATTGATTAATATTGTCCCAACTGTTAGTACCGCAATAAATGGCATGTTCACTCTTTCATGTTGCAGAAAACTCGTAAAAGAAAATGTTTTCAGCTAGATTTCGTGAGCAGTAGTTTATTTTTTTTACACTAAAAAGGTGCACACTGTTGAGTGGATTTAAGCAATAAAAATATCTATTCAAAAGAATTGCGAGATTGCCCCCGCTGAATGCAGTTATACACGTCGGTAGTGCAGATAGTGCGCGCCTGTAATATGTAAAGTTATGGTAACAAAAAATTGTACCATAGCTTCTATATTTTATTATTCAATTTCAGCGTGTTTCTATTGCCCAAGAAACTCAATCTGTATGTCTGATATGGAATGAATTTGTTGCTTTTATACATGTGACGGCTTTGATATATTGCCAATTCAAACTAAATTTATCAGATTAAATATAGCTAGGTATATCAAACAGTTGACTTTCATGCTTCAAATTCTTCTTAACTGATACGTACTGAATATTGTATACCATGATACTTTTCGATTTAATACCGTAGTTTAATTTATTTTCTTTCTTACATGTTTATTTTATATCCATTTTGAAGATGCCTTTTATAATTTTGCATATAGTTGTATGAAATATTTGAGGATCTACTCATATTTCATCACTTTTATTAAAGTTAGAGATTATATATTGTGTAAGCCGGATAGTATCCTATCATAACTTTCACGATGTGGCGTGCCAACATGACATCCATATATTATATAGTCTACCTTTGCAGTGGATAGAAACGTAAAAATTTCAGCGCAACGTACAACTCGGTACTGGCACATTATGAATTGAGTTAGAGCAACTGGTAAGCCGCACGTAAAGGCACACGAACGCGGCCGTTCCAGCGTCGCTTCGCGTCGCGTCGTAATTGATGTGTGTAGCTTTTTGTCGTGCTATACCGTTCAGTGTTTGCCGTCGCCCCGCGGTCAAGTTAGGCTAAATTAAATTGTTGTATTTTTCACAACGAAATTACTACGACGAGTAACCGAGCCCGTTAACGAGGGGGCGGTTAATGTTATTTGGCAACTACACTGTTGTCTGCTGTTGTTCTTTCGAAATTTGAAATCACCAGCTATCTATTGATTGTGACGTCACCATAACTACTATTATGTATTTGTTAAACAAGTACTTTGCGCAAAATGGAATATATTTCATTTTATTTACAATATTATTCAACTACATTATCAATATTGGTAATTTTGTTTTAAATAACTGTACTGGTAAATTCTTTGACATCATATCATAACATCAATATAGTATAGTAGTAGTATTATAATTATTATTAAAATAACTCCGTACCTTCTTCATTTTGTGTTAACAATGCACAATGTGTCGATTTATTATTTGTAATATTTATTTTTCCTGATATTTTCTAATTACATATCGTTGCTTATTACTTTATGTATGTAAGAATCTCTGTTAAAAGATATATATATATATATATACAACTATTTAGCATCCATATAATCAAGATAAGTTAGACTAAATCTCCCCTGTATCATTCCACTCTCGTTCTTTTAACTACGAATATTGTTTCATAGTATATAATGAAGTATAATAGGCATGTTCTATATTTAAACAGACACATTCTTTCATACCTTCTCTGTGTTGTGAAGGCAGTCTGCTAGTTTCACTACAAATTCATCGCATCATTTCCATTTCCACGTTCATTTCCTCAACTCAGATGTTTTATATTTCATTTTGAATTTTAAATTTAAATTAATACGTTTGTAAATTTAATATAAACAATATATTACAT
The DNA here is from genome assembly GCF_030625045.1 of Achroia grisella. Classification (NCBI taxonomy): domain Eukaryota; kingdom Metazoa; phylum Arthropoda; class Insecta; order Lepidoptera; family Pyralidae; genus Achroia; species Achroia grisella. The sequence continues at coordinate 3,327,334 of NW_026712938.1, forward strand.
CTTTATTATTAAATTACCAAAATTTGATAGTTTAAAAAACTATAGAATGCACTAAAACATTGGAATATCATGAGTTTTAGATCATTATCTTCCTTCATATCATTAATTTATTTGTTCATATTGAATGACATTTAGATATAATGTTTTAATTAAAACTAAGAAAACACAACAGTTTTATTTCTCAGAAAAAAGTTTATTTTAATAATTAAGGTTAGAAACTAATATCTACGTTTAACTCAAACTACGTTTTAAGTCAAAGATTTAATTCATTGAACGTCCAAATAAATTAATTTAACTTATTCGTGGCACAATTAATTCGGGCAATCACAGGTAGCGTGTACCAATTTAGAGCGGACCAAAAATTGGATATGCGGTGAATAATAATTTTCCCAGTGGACTGGACTGCGTTGTCCACATTTAAGGTAATTGCCAACAGTTTCGGCTGACGTGGCCACAGGTAAACCTGACACTCGTTCCCAATGGGACACCCTTTGCAATCCCATTTATAAATGCCGATTAATCAAATTTTTATTTATCGTTTGGTGAGTATTTAAATTATACCATTGCCGAATTAAATGTATTCCTTTCCGTGGATCACATCATTCGGAAGTTAACATTGAATTGTAATATCAAATTGCAATGTATTTATTACAAAGTTTGATATAAATAAAATACATGTTTCTGTGTGCTTATGAATGATCCAATCGTTACCAAATAATATTATAAAAAAATCTATCGTATTTCTATCTAAACTAACAATAATAATAATATGGAAAAGGTAGAAATATAATGCTTAACGATACGAGTATGGTTATTGATATTGATAGTTACAGTCGTAACGTCATTCATTCTAAAAATATTTTTATACTTAAATAGCAAGAAGTAGTGAAGATACATACTGTGCACTGAATTGTCATTGTACTGATGTATGCTGGAAATTCTGCGAAATTCTTCGATTCAGTGATTCGCGATGCAGATGAAGATACTTAGAAAATATTGTCACTAATGTGGTCAATTTCTATACCCTGGCTAAATTCCAATCTGAATTGCTGAGTTGCGGAAACAATGTTTGTAGACATATGGTAATGCGTAACACCGTGCTTTGTTTAGTGGCATTGGTGAGATATCTGTGAAGAACTAGATGATACATTTACATTTACACTAATTTTTATTCAACTTTATTATTATAGATTATCAATAATATGCATATTATTCTTTAAATCTTTTATTAATGTTGCAATCATTATACCTTTAAGATTCACTCTGAATTCTTAATATTGTATTGTTTGATTTATTGGAAATTGCGTTATTATATTAAATTTAAATTGCCGTTACTTAATACATATCAATAAGCGGTAGGTAGTAGTTTCAATGTCAGATATTATTAAAGCGTGTATTAATATTGTTCAGTAAATATATATATAACGTGACAAGATTAAACGAACTAAAAATAGGACGATTTGACGAGACAACGTGATGGGAGACAGGGAATGTTGTCACACTCGAGATTTACAGGGAAAAGGCAGGAGAGAGCGGGGCGGAAAGGACCGCCACTTGGACACGTTGCGTCCCTCCCCCCCCCTCTACCCCTCCATGCCACCCTCCGCCGTGCCACTTATTCATCATTTACGTATATTTGAGTGTGATTTCGTTTGGGATCGGCCCAGAACTCCGGCCCTCTTACTCACTTACATTAGTTACATTAGATGTTACCGAATCTTGTTTCATTCAATTTCCACAGAGCTATTATCTTTCGCCACTCATAGTAATAGGGATTCCTTTCAGAAACGTAATAATATTTATTGGGTGTTTCTAGAGCCTTGAAAGGTTCAAGCAGTAGTTATGTACGCACAGAAACTGTATAAGTATATTTACTATAAAGATCAAATAACTAACGTGATCATAACAAAACATCTGAATAATTTGATGAGAAAAGAAAGTTGATTATAGATCCTATCTTTCATAAAATATTATAATTTTTGATTACATTCTGCAAATTAAAATAACGCGAATTTGTTTATATTCTCTGTAGTAAAAAAACAATTATATAAGCCTATGTCTAATAATTAACAAATAGATATAAGCTTATTTCTCCATGTCGGTTCAATACATATTCAAATATTATACAAATACAATGATTTTAATCTTCATCAATAGGGTTAATTAAAAAAGACGTACATGGACAATGAAAAATTACTACCTATTTATTCTTAATCTGATTTTTTTAAATAAGATTAACGGTTAAAAGTAATTTATTGCTTATCAAAAAGACACACTGTCCAGCCATTTTTGTTAGGTGTTAGCTATTGTAAGTCATAAATATTTTTACTTAATGTATTCTAATAGTAATAAGTCTTTATTATATTCACGAAATTTGTTAGCTTATCTTAACATCATATTTACAGTAACCCGACTCTTATTTAAACATTGTTACTGATCTGAAGCCTTTTAAAAATACGACAGCTATTGTTAACTTGTCACAGCGTGCTTTTATACCTTGTTATTACTTGCATTAATATTCAAGAAGAAAACAGTTACAGCCTTTAAGATAGAAATGTGTAGGTACGATATTGACAGTATAATGAAGTTCCCTCTATATACTCAATTTACCGTATTCAATATGCTTTTACAATTTATTTTGTCAAAGCATATTTAACGTATCGAGAAAATAACTTATTTATGATAAATTGTAAGCGTTTTATCAATCAACCAATTAACTACATACAGTTGATGCCAAATATATTAAAAAAATATTAGGACTAAATAAAATAAATTTTATTAGTCAGGTATTGTTTAGTGGTTGATTATTTTCCAAAGATGGCCTTAGATATTATGCATTCAACAAACATAAATATCTTTCGCTAACATTCGCGGGAGGATTGCATAATATATTAACACTAATTATTTTAACATTTCGCTATCCAGCCACACATCGGTTCAATCTGTTTCCAATTATTTTTGCGTTACTAACTATCCGCATCTTCATACCCGTACTATAATTATGTAGATAAACTTGCTCATGTTTTTAGTGCTTGATATTAAATATCGTAATTTTTGTTACAGATGGTTACCAGGACAAAGAAAATCTTTGTAGGAGGGCTATCAGCACCCACAACGCTGGAAGACGTAAAGAATTACTTCGAACAATTCGGACCGGTAAGTACAAATTGTCTATAGAACAATTAAACAACCGGTTATTCCTTTTAAAGATGATAAGTTAACAAAATGTATATTTGGAGCATTTCGACGCCGCATTATACGCAACATGTCAGTTGAAAGCGCGAAGTTACGACAACTTCGCTCGCGAAATTTAATTTACACTCAACTTTTTGGAAAAGTGTACTGAATTTGCGCTGTCATGTCCCATTTGTTATTAGGCAACGCTAATTTTGCCCACAGCTAAATCATTTCGTGCACATAATATTAAATACGTTACCCTCAAATTTGGCATTTCAGCCAAACTTGTAAACTCTGTTATGATATTTGCCTACTGTACTTTGTTCCAATGGAAATTCATTAAACAGATTAACGTTAAGCTGTTAGATTAAGTATTACCTCAAATTGTTTATTTTAATGAATGTGTTCATCAAGTTAATGAAAATAAACTTTTACAGAAAACGTTATGATAAAATTATGTTAGAATAATCGTATGGCGACAGTTTAGATATAAAGGAAACAATATCTTTGTCTCCGTACTCCTTAAGGTCGATATTGAATAAGACTGTCTTCCAAGAATCTATTGTCTCAATTTGCGAAGTAGAACACACGAAATTGGACTTTTATAGGACGCATTAAAGTTAAGACTCGCTAAGCACGTTGCCCAGGCCTGTAAATCTGCGATAAGTTGGTCTTTGTCTGGCAGCCGCGGCTCAGTGCAGGTGTCTATCTACAAAAGTTTCCTGGTAATTAGCCCCGTATCTAGCGTGGATGTGAACTACGAAACTTTTCAGAATTCAACATTGACTATAGTCCGGAGTCATTGTAGCAGCTCTCAAAGTAATCGGCGCCTGCCAGCCGCCCGCGACGATCAAAACCTTCATTACCTATTATGAGAGTTTAGAATAAAGCCAACGAGTTTTTCGGAGTGAATGTGATTGATGCCGAGCGAAGGAAATATCCCGAGAGAGATAAAAGGAATTTAATGAAGAGTCTTTAAGAATAATGATTAAGGCAATGGTTATTCCTTTTGGTCGGCAGCCTAATGATGGGGTCTTTTGAATTACTTTTGTCTTTACGTTGTAATATGTAACCGCAATTATGCTATTTAAATACAAAAGATATTCATATTTTTCAATTTTATATAAAAATACTCGTATTTTATTACGATAATGATATTTAGAGATATTAGTAATTTCGGGATATTTAGTGGGCGGGAGTTCCTGGTAATGAATACAACTATGAGTTAGAAACAATGGCATGTATTGAAGCTTAGCGTGTAGGGTAAATAAATTATGGAATACCATTGTTACATCCAAGAACGCACACCGAGAATTCTGATTACAAATTAATTCAATAACATTGAAGCCGTGCACTGTGCTCCCAGCTCGGCATCATTTCGTAAGGGTGTCACATTTTGAGCAAGTTTAATTAACAATCTAGTCGCTTTTGTAGGTGCCTTCATTAGTGTATTTGTGGATAAACATTGCGCAACGCGACACGACGCAATTCGCAATGCGTGCGTGTGCGTAGGTAGCCTCGTAAAGTTTTGTAGACAGCGGGTCTTGTATGCGACGCCGCCGGCGACAATACGTCACATGTCAGGATATTCGTTAAATTCTTGATGTTCAAGTTAAGGAGACAAACAGAAGTCATATTATAAGCAAATATTTCACTGAATCATCATCGTTAAAATTTTTCACCTTTTGTTTTCAGTACTACAAATCCTTGGGTAGGCACACTTGAACGTTTTCTGTCGGCCGTGTATGCACAAAACGCCAGTGTGTGCGTACGATCCGTGACTCTGATGTCTCGATACCTCCCGGGCTCCCTACGTGCGAGCTTTCCGAATGCAAACTGTCTCGGAATATCAAATGAGCCACTTAAATACCGAACACAATGACTACACCCACCTGAAGCAAAAGCCGCGGGGACGCGTACACGCAACGCCGTAAATGAAAGCCCGATGGGTCGGGGCCGAAGGGTGTGCGAGCAACCCCGGTAACGATTTCCTTCAGATAATGGAGAATTTTCTGATGAAAGCTGCTCGACAGTGCCCTTTCAAAGATTTAGGAACTGTAGGATTTATGGCCGACGCGGTCCGTGCAAAATTTCGCATTTCTTACTCATCGTATGCATAATAATTATTACATCACTAATTAGTAATGGATATGTCGTGGTATATGTTATGTTTCTATCAAATATAATATAATAAGTGATACATTACAGTAATTTAATTTTATAATATGAAATTAACTAAGCTAAAAAACACATGCAAAATGCCTAAAATGAATAAAATAATAAATAAACTTAATTAATGTGCAAGATAATTTTATGAAATTGAAATCCAGTTGATAATAGAACTACTTTATTTTTATATTTAATCTGTTATTCATATTATCTAAAAAGTAACTTAAATAAGTAAGAATAATTAATTGTACATATTCCTCAATATTCACATTTGTTAATACAGTAACTTTTTAACGCATTACATAAACACAATAGAATATTCACACCGTTAATGAGATGTGAAATCTATTTATATAATAAGAGCATATTATTTATACTATTCTAATTATGAAGGTAACAAGACTAAATTGAGGTAGTAACAGTAACCAAGTAGATCGGTAGGCTTAGGCATTGTCGAAATTAAACGTTTGTTACGAACAAATTAATTTCAAACCCGCTTTTCTCAAACAACAACAAAATTCAAATCGAGATTTGAAATCAAGAAAACAAACCCCTTATATAATATGTAAATCGCAGTCGAATTCACTCGAAAGTCGGCACAACCGGCTCCGGGATGCTGACTTAAAAATTAATTAGCCGAACGACCGGTGTAATCGCTGAAGCCAATGTCGATTAAGTGTTATCTACAAGAACCGCTGTTTTTGTAATGTTCACTTCAATTAGACGTAGCAAAGTAGTATTTCCATTGGCTTTCTGGGTCGCTTAAGCTTCTTCTCTACCACACGCCACGAGCTCCGTCTGCAAATCTCTACCCTAGTCGACAGAAACGCACACTTGGCCCTACAGTTATACCACAGATTGCTTATATTTTATTTTTTTCTCTTCTCATGAAAATGTATGCCGTCTTTATCTGTCTATCTGCCTCGCTAAAGCGATCTTATATTTAATGTTAAGCGGACAACGTTATTCACAAGAATTTTGGCTGCGATGTTTAAGTAAAAACATCCTCCTTCTCTGAATAATATTTATTATATCTGTGTTATTTTTAGATTTAGAAACGATAAAAAATAACTCATGCAAAGTTGCTCATATTATTCGATTTTCAAATACAATAAAATTGTGATAAATTCAGAGCCTTTTGATGTTAGATATAGTGTCACGGTGCGGTAGTTGATATGTGCATTTTCTTTTCGAATAAATATCTTATAATCTATTTATTGTGAAATAATAGCCTTTATCGTTCAGTTTCATTCTAACTCGTTTTTATTACTATATCACATGACTTAACAAGTTTATCCAATGAACTTGGCGGACCTACTATCCCCTTTTCGTTAAGCTAAATACGGGCAGCGTTGCCCTTACAAGAGAGAGTATTTGAGAAAGTTCTGTTGCATGTTTGATTCGCTTATTGTTTTGGGTATTGAACCAATCCAAATTCTGAACGTCGACTGAATAATTACATAATCGGAGCTTATGATAAAAGCTACCATGTTAATGCGTTTAATAGTTATTATTTAAGTTCTTAAACTTTCATATTAAATTATACTAGTATTTATTATTTTTGTAGTTACATATTGATTGAAAAACAATATTTATTTGGTTAGTCCTCTCAAAAATACGTCGTAATATTTCGAAGCAAATCTAAATTGCCACTATAAATATCTATTCTTATACAATTAAATAGTGTAAAATAAAAAAGGCTATAATATTGTGTAATGTTTTAATCTATTATAATTGCAAGATCTTGTATAAATTAGTAAATAAGTTATTATTATCATCAAAATTAGTTTCCCCTATTGCCCAATATTACTGTTATCTATAGCAAAACAGCACAAAAACAGCTCTCGAACGCTCGACTCTGAGAATAATCCGATAGATAACTGAGATAAACAAACAATTCAGCCGATACGTAGTTAACTTACGCGTTTACTGTCTAAACATCGTTTACTGTCAACAGTACTCGAACTGTGACTGAAGCGGGTCCGGAATTTGGTTCAACTAGGTATACGATATCATCGGAGGCCGTATATCAATCAGTTGTTACTGTGCTTCACGGTTGTCGTTTATCTTCGGAGCCGCTCGGATCTGGCTGTCCAGATTTGTGCATTGTTCCGGCATTAGCCACGACTGCCGAAACGGTGGATGTCTAAAATACCAGCGCGGTAGTGTTGCTCCCGTTGCAGAGCACTGGCCGCCCGATAACGTTTCCAATTTCCTGACTTAAATTGCTCTAATTTGGTTATACGTTGACGGGTGATCGAAGGCTGCTAAAGCTTCGGCTACAAACGATACTCGTGTTGAAGCAATGTAATTCGTATTAGCTTCTATTTTTAATGTTACTCTATGAATTTACGTGAAATATTTTATATATAATTTTCATATAGAACTTAGCGAACTAAGCCAAAATAATTTAAATCCAGTGAATAACTTTTTATTGTAATTTAAATTAAATTTTTTCTACTTTGTCTACTAACAATACTTTTGTATAGTTATTCAAATTGTCCAAGTTTCTTTTTACATAAGTAAAAATTACGACTGAATGTATTTCTAAAGAACGAAAGGAAAAACACGTCTCTAAAATTACGGACACGTTTAATTTTTTTTTGCTTGCATTGAATGGAAAGTAGTATCAGCAAAGTGCCAATATATTATACTAACAGAGAACTAATTATGCTTCAGAACAGTTTTTCTGAACCATTTAACTACCTCACGAGAAGGAATTTCAGAACTATTTCCTAAAACGAGAAAAAGATACCAGTGTACTAAGTTTTAGGTTTTATACACTTTGATAAAGTTTTTTGTTCAGCCTTCGATTTTTTTTTCTTTACGAGATCTTTCTCACTACTCATCACAGTAACAGATTTACTAAATTATAATTAGAAATAAAAATCGAAGTCTAAACAAAAAACTTTATCAAAATGCATAAATTTAAAACTTAGTATAGAGTATAGGTATACATACCTAAGATAAAAATGAAAGATTTTTTTATAATATCAAGCATTTGTCAAAATTGTGGTTTCAAAATAATATAATAACAACGTTACAAATATACAAAGTTGAATACAATACCATAACCCATAAACTTTCATATAAAGAGACAAGATGATGTAGTGAAATATTTGTTAACGGTACGTTAGTTGTAGTTTATGACGTAGAATAACTAGAATATGTATGTATTGATTGCGTCTAAGTCATCCTCGATTAGTTAAGCCGCTTCAAGTCGTAACTACAAACACATTTATTTCATTTTCACTATAATATATAAAAAAATTTAATAGAGGCTTTTTTCTATGATAAAATAGGCCCTAAGCATTGATGTAATAGTTATTCCTGTAAGAGGCGTAAGAGAAGCAAGGTAGGGCCGGATAAACGTACCCTCGGGCTACCGATTTGTATTAGCCGTCTAGCACTGTTCTCGTAATTGTAGGCGCTTGAGGCTATCTCTGCGCACTCAAACACGTAAGAGGGTAAATCCAAAAAGTAATGAGAGACCTATAATCAATGTTTGAAATTCTTTTTCGTTGCCTCTTATACAGACTCGATTTATTATAGATAAAATAAAAGAATAAAATGATTTGGATGCAAATAATTTTATAATTTCGAGTTCCTATATACATTTTGGTGCTCAATAAACTCAATTGATATGCTGTGAGTGAGATTCACGCGTCAGCTGCTTGATCCTGTTACAATGTTGAGGCCGATGGGGCGGATAAAAGCCGATTATTTGAGGAATAAAAAATCATGTCAAATTTATTCGAATATTTTTAATGAATTTCATATGTTCATCGTTGAGATTTTTGTTTAAAAAAAAATTATCGCTATTTATGGCAGTGTGATAAATATTTAAGAGGATTTTTTAAATTATTCTTACTTAATTTATTAATTGCGTTCACATATACAGTTAATTTTTTTTATTACTGCAATATATTTATGTACATATGTGCGTTGTTGCAGTATATAATTAGTAGTAATTTACTATTGTTAACATACTATATGTATATCTCCAGTTTCTTCTCATCCTACGATAGCCCACATCCTCCATATCTTTATATTCACGTTAACTTTTTAAAACCCAGCATTGCGTGTGGATCAGGCTGTTAAATTATTCCTAAATTTTGATTGCCTCGTAGAAATCCGTCCGGATTCTGCGGAGGGTCTCTTCATTTTTTGTTCTCGTTTCGAGGGACAATTAGGTATGCTAATTCATTTATTTTATGAAGGCTTTGTGAAAAATGCTGAGAAAAGATCAGTGTTGGGATTTAAGGGGGAGGGGGTTAGCGTATGCGCTCATTGGGGATGGGGGTGATAGCTACGAGTAGGTTGACGTCTCACGCGGCACGCTGCGGCCATAATTAATGGATCGTGCGTGGCCCTCCTCTGAGGATAACCGTTACACAGATTCTCCTACCTCGCTGTATCTATGGAACAAGTAATGAACAAATGCAATTTATTTTACACCTCAAAAATTTAGCTAAGAGCGTTGTAAAAGTTAAAAGGTATTTCAAGAATGTACGTAGCCTGGACTTTGTCTTTTCGTATGTTGCATAATGTATTTTAAACGTAAAATAACTAAGATTTACCGTTTTAATTATTTAGATACTAATAAATAGATTAATTTGTAGACTTTATGCGTGGTCATACATAAGTAAATCAGTTAGAACCAATCTGGCTACGTAGTGGATATGACAACTATACAAAAAAATATTTTCAGCTTGTCATATTCCATTATTACATTACTTATAATTGGCATTTTATATGTAAACTAACTGTAATTTATAATATAACCTAAATAAATATGATTGATGTGTTTTTCATCTTGTACAAAGTGACCCCTGATTATTAATCATAGCCGTCAATTCATATAAATATAACATACGTTGATACGTAGGTATTTGTTAGTATTGAAAATGTTAAAATTTTTTTATTGGTACACGTAGAGAAGGAATAAAATTAAGACCAGCGTATTTTTATGTTTTTAACAATACCTACTAAAATGTAATTACTGTTTTATAACAGAATAAAAAACACTTTTAAAACTGTGAAGTGTATTGGAGATCGAAATAAATCCGTGCAGAAAATAGCGGAAAAAGGACACCGTAAACATAATTAGGCGTTCAAGCAAACGACCATGTTGATTGGACGAGACGCGCCGACACTTTCTCGAAGAAATTGCACGTGAAACGTAATATTTCACCCGAATGAGATCCTTTGATACTCACCTTGATCCGCTTAGTTTTGTCTCTCGTTCAAATATAAAATGATTTTATTTTAATGTAATAACTTCTGAATAATCCCTTACCTAGTCGTTCCTTACACTCGAATACAATCTCTTTATTTTTTTTAATAATATGTAATCCGCAGAGATGTACTTTGTTGACAGAAATTGATTTTTTATACATTTAAATACACAATAAATAAATATTATCTTATAAAACATATGTATCGATTTATTGTATTATATACGTGTTATCGAGTGACACGGTAGTAAATGGCGAAAAATAACAACAGGAAAGGGCAGGCCGCGACAATTCAAACTGTCAAATAATTCAAGGTGCGGCACGACGTATCTTACAATCAGCGAGATCTACAGCCATTCCGAGGGAGACGGTATACTCCTTTTTTTCTATCCATTCAGTTTGTTTATTTCTCGTTTCTCCTTATAAATATAAGAGTTTGGCATCTCTGCACGAATTCCCAAGATGAAAAGGTATTTTTCACACGAAGCCGACCGCGCCAATGCCTCGCACTCTGGCTGTATTCACTGGGAAACTTCTTCCTTATAGATTGGTGAGTTTTCGTTATTTAGATAGACATTTTTATTTCTTTAATAGAAAACCTTGCATTTTTTTTTTATATTTAAAGTAATGTGTCGAAACTTTTATTTGTATTTTAGCGACGTAATTTCATATATAGAATACTCATATAACTTCTAATCTTTAGTCTATTTAATTGAAGTATATCGTTCTTTTTTATAGTTACGGAAAAAGTGTTATTAAGTATAAGTAGCCTTTTGAGAGGGACGTCTTTATTATTTTCTTAGAATCTTATCGTCGAGTCAAGGCAACGCAACATCCCTCACTTACGACATAATGTCGTAACGTCGTGTTTTAGGTATCGTAAAAGAAAACAAAAGCAAGCGTGCTCGAAGTAATAAAGCTGCTCGATTTCCCCCTATTTAGAACTGAGAGAATTAAAGTTCTTTTGAGGAAAGTTCACTTCAGTATACACAAAATGTATCCAAAGCGAGTAAGTAATAAGAATTCCCTGTCGAGGTGGGCCGTGCGGGGCAGGGATAGGCACTTTGACGAAAAAACCATGATGAAGCACGATCATGTCGTCGAGATCCCCCGCCTAGCTGACTGACAAATTGTCGAACATTTTTTCGCAAAAATTCCGTTCCTTCGAATCCAATTATTGAGCCTTATCGATAGAATGCTTTGGCGTCTTTAGTGTGGCCTGTGAAGCTTTATTTCCGTATTTTGCTCGACTAACTTTTGAGTTTATTTTCAAATAGCCAGCAGAAACACTGCTTGTTAAGTTTATATGCATAATCCATTTACCATTCGTTTTACCACTGCTGAATATCAAATAGTAGGTGGCACTAACTGAACTGAATATTGTCTCCAGTTGAAAGGGTTGCTAAAGTAATGCTTCCATCTACTTTCATTTCCAAACATGTTTTTGGCGTACTCTAATTTTATTTTGTTCTGTGTTTAGCTACAAAAGGATGTGCAATTTGCTTGGCCGAGGGTACCTAAATTGGCTACTTGTGCAAGCATCAAACAAAAGAGTGCTGTGTGCAATTGGTTTTCGTAGAATATTAATATATTGACTTTAGGCGAATTGAAGTAGATATATTAAACAATATTATATAGTTTTGCAATATTTAGCTGAAAATTTAAGAATAAAATATAAATAACCTTTACTCAAATAACCTTTTTATACTTTTGAATAATAATATAATATTTATACTAACCTTTTCTTATTTCATAACATAATTAACCATATGTAAATGTGTACAATGTGTCCAAAATAAGGTAACGATAAAATATAAACATGCAATTGAACTGTAACAGACCGATTCGGCCATCTCCCTAAACGGCGCATACTAGCAAATACTCTAACTCGATACAAACCGTGATAAAGGCTCGATTGTATGCAGTAAATAAAATATGACTTCCCCATATTTCCACTTTCGTTTCTTCTCGTTTTATGTCCCTTTTTTCTGGCCTCCTTGGGAAACCGTTCATACAAAATACCTTTCCGATATTGCCTAACTTTATTAGCATTGGGCACGTGTTTTTATATTTGAAATATCTTTCACTTCTGCGGCACTTCTGTGGAATAAAGATTGCCATATGTGCTCCAACATTATATCATGATATATAAGAAAAGTTATTTCCTTTCATTTATATAATTTATTGTAGCGATACCGGTGTTGAAACCTGGGCAGCAATCGTGATTTGATTTGCATATACCTAAAGTATTTAGTATATTGATTGAGACATGATCGTTACAAACATACCGAGTACTGACTAATTTTATATCGAGATAGGTACTTAAAAATCTGTGCGGTGCTGTGACGATATTTGTTTCCAGGATCAGCTACGTATTGTCTTGCAGTGAGGTATATGACGGGATGTAATCTGACCCAAACTGCTCACCGATATATATTCAAAATATATATATATATGATTCAATTTAAATCCTTTTGATTCAATTCATGTATGTATATTGGAAACTTAAAATAGCGTTTATTGTCAAAATATATTTTTTACAGATTCCACTACTTTTTGTTGGATATATTATTTCAAATATTACTGTCCATAATTTAAACTGCGTGCCCGCAAGTCCGCGAGGATTGGGCTTACGGCGCAAATAAATAGCTTCTTCGAAAGCTATCGTGAAGCGAATTACAATAATGCTCTGCGATTTGGCGTTTCAACAAACGAGAGCGTAGAATGGCCTCGGTGGATTATTCGGGTATTCAAGTGGGTTCACCCGAATTTGTGTATAAATGGAGGTGTCGTGACTACAACTGGGAGACGCGATTGGTCTTTGGAAAGTCAAAGAGCAGTGACTGCAGCAGCAAATGACCTAAAGTAAATATGTCTTTTTTATTGATTATAACATTATCTTTAAATATTAATAAATATTGTAGGAAAACTATAAATAACAAGTAAGTAGTACAAAAAAATTATTATAACCCCTCTTTTAACGAGACGAAAGCTTGTCTTTCTAACTTTGAATTAGTTTACGGTGCCTGTTTAAAAAAGAACCGTCCTATTATAATAATTCATTACGGACATTAATATGTAGCATTACAAGTAAGGCCGTCGTCAGATCAAATGGCGCCGGCCCGTCCCCCCCAATGCTAATGTCAAAGATTAATGGAATTACCTACGCGACCGAGCCGTGCGAGAGTAGACTAACAAAATTGTTCTTATTATAATATCTTTGAAGCTGTGTTCACTTGATATAATTTACCGCAAAATTTTCAATTTCGGACATAAATTGAAATGAGGTCTGTACCCAGCTTTAGAATAACATTTTGCGTTCAATTTAGTTTATTGTCTATGCATTTTAATTGGGTCTTTCGGGCTTATATTAAATTATTATATCACAACGGAAATATTAAGTAATTTACACAATGATCGGTACTGGTTTATATCAGGTGACAGTTTCGGCTGATACTTCAACGGAATTTGGGAAGTTTCAATCTATTCCTAACTAAAACATTCGCTTATAACAATGGCATGAAAAACTACATAGGTATATTAAGGAAAAGCAACAATTTTTTAAATTTAATACTTCAAATATTAAATTTTAAAAAAGATTCGATAATGTAGGTTGGTGAATGGTAAATAGCCGAAAGCCAAATAAGCCATCAGCGTTTACATGTATCTTGAAAGTCATAGAAAACTTTGCATTACGATTTTATCTAAACAAAGAGTGACTACTTTACGTGCTCACAAAAGAATGAGCGGACATTGTAACGTAACGAAAACGTTAAAAATATTACTTAACGTCGTTGGTGCATAATGAGTAATAATTTTAAAAATCTTTGCGAATCTATTTGAAAACCGTTCTTTAATAATAGTATAAAACAAAGTTGGGTTATGACTCGATAAAAAAAACGGCTTTCCTATTATCTGATTTGTTCGATTCGTTTCCACCCCGAATAGTAAAATAAATATGAAAGTATCGGAAATAAATGAGTATAATTTGAAATATAGAAATTACAAATGGATTTCAAATTGTTCTAGATTAGTCGATCAATGAGACATGCTGTCATTATATCATGCAGTCAGTAAGTCGCGACAATATGATATTCATTAACTGTTAGGCGCTACGAAGTTCGCCAGGTCAGCTAATGTAGTAATAAAAGTTATACGTAGGCGCTACAAAAACCAAACAATAAACGTTAAATCAAAATCTTTGACTGTTTATGGTTATAGTATATAAAGGTCATAAATCAAAACTGCCAATAAATAAGCTGCAATAAACTATCCCATCAAGCTGAAGCTTAACTCATTTTTGAATTATTGGGTGCTCGGGAGATCTCATACTGTGCGCAACATGTGTTTTATATCATCTCATCTCCAATGTATTTCGTAACATCAAACTATATAATATTGCTCTATATTGAAAACGTAGAATGTCCATAGATTCAATACAGCAATGTAAGTATTAATACTGTACGACGTGCATGCATTCGTGCATACTGAAAAATTATATAACTTCAAATAAATTTTTCATATATGTTACCTTTTATATCAATGAATAATATTTTATTCTATCAATAATGTATACAAAACTAGTATGAAAAGCAACTCCCAATAAATATTTATGTTGAGTATGTTTTGTTATCGAATATGGAAATTCCTTTTAAATGTATGTATATAGATATATAGGCAAGAGTAAGACAAAGGCTGTCCAGGACCTAAGGCCCGCAGGCATTGCAAAGAGTACCACTTAATATAATCCCGGCACCCGTTCGTTTTCCTTCAGCAATAAATCGCTTATATTTTTTAGTATCTCACGGTGTCAGTTCTGTTATTTCGCCTTCTCAGTATTTTTCTACGAATTTCGCGGTCCACGCTGTAGGTTGTTTTTGATAAAAGAATTTTAATATTAAATTATTTTTTTAGTGGCCGTTATAAAATCTTTTATAAGCTATATTAAGAATCATAAAAGTTAGTTATTCATAGAGATATTCAGTGGATATACAGCTGTAAATCTAAATATATATAACTCAAAGGTGACTGTCGTAATGATCTATAACGCACAGCCCAAACCACTAGACGGATCGGGCTGAAATTTTGGCATGCAAGTAGATGTTATGACGTAGGCATTCGCTAAGCAAGGATTTTGATTAATTCTACCCCCAAGGGGATAAAATAGGGGATGAAAGTTTGTATGAAACTTTGTCAATTTTAAACCGATCGGGCTGAGACCTTGCTTGCATAAAGCTACTATGACGTAGGCATCTTCTGAGAAAGGATTTTGATAAATTCCACCCCTAAGGGGATACATTAACGCGAGCGAAGCTGTGGGTAAAAGCTAGTATAATATAATCTGTTATCACAGTTGCACTTTAAATATAACTGTTACTTACTAACAAGAACACTTTTTAATGTGATGGATTATACTTTTTATTTTAAAAACAATGTGTCTAATAGTTATACAATATTTCAGTCAATCCCAATCAATCCCCTTCAGTTGTTTTAATTGATGTATAGATCTAGTTCAGAGTTAAGAGTGTATTATTTATAATAGAACAAATTTACATACTTATTACCACTAAAACGACAATGTTAAAAAAAGATAACCAAATTTTTCCGAGTTCTTATTCAATTTGGCAGATAAAACCATTTCTGAACACGTTTATAAACTTTCATGTTTATAATATACATTAAGTAATACATTCACGTAAATAAAATGAAAGTACTTCTGTCACGTCCTTGAAGTAATTGGCATTCTTTAAAAAATGTGTCTATTAAGTACCGAATCCGAAACTTTTTACGTTCAACACGAAGCCTTAAATACTTTCAAATGCCGTTCTTAAAATCAATAAAACGCCTACTTTCATCAGCGTCGTAGTAATAAAACCTGCTTTACTGTTATCCTCGCCAGAATTAGATAATGTATCTTTGTAAAAAGTTCCCTTTACAGTAATTTTAAAGCAGTAAAAATCTAATTGCTTTAGGCAATAAATATTTGCCGTCGGATCGCTCGTGTCGCTCTGAATCTCGATAGGGCACGTTGGGTTCCGTAATGCATGCCAATAAGACCCTTAGAATTGCCACAGAATCTGTAGAAACCAAATTCCTGTCATCATACATTTCGAGGCTTCGGTAATATCATCATCCCTTTATATACGGAGGAGATATAAATAGCTGAAACACTACAGGAATATTGAAGCGGTATGTCAATCAGAGGGACATAACAGAGGTTGTGAGTACTATGTAACCTCTGAGTTATGTATATTTATCATTAAATGAGCATACATATAGCGATAGAGGGTCGAAAAATAGCTTAAATCTTAACAGTATCTTTTCACGTGAAGTAAGATCTGTGGATTATTTACAATAACGTTAAATGTTAACATAATATTGAAGTTTTACAAAATGAAATTAATAATGAAAATGTTTATTAATAATAAAGAACATGAATAAATAAGCATATCGAAATGTTTCAGATATATCTAAATAATTACATTATTTAAAAAGCAATGGTAACTGCACTGTACCTTTTGCAAATTACAGATTATGTTTCGTGTATTATTTATATTAGTATATGAGATGGCGTTGTTTTATATTTCAGTTACACATTATAGTGTGGTCATTAGTTCTATCAAATCATTACGTTCGTGTTATTTACAATGGCTTATAATATGTAATTTATTGTAAAACGCCACACGCAAGGCGTACGCGGGTATGACCAATAATAATTTTGGGGTCAAAAGGTTATGATTATTAACTGATAGTTGAGTCATAATAACGTTTTCGTTTAAAATATTGAGTTAGTTTATCACTATTAGTTCATAATTTAGTTAGCCTATCTAAAAAATCTATGTCTACTTATTTTAGCCGCCATTAAGTATTGGATAAGGCAGTTACATTAGAAAATAAAAGGCATAACATTTTAGTTTTCCAGAATAGCAACGTATTAATAATAACATCATAACATGATGTCGTAATACTATTCATGTATATAGGTGATGGTTACCACCTACCATCAGGTGGGACGTCATCTTGTTTGCCAGTCCAATTATATAAAAAAACTAATTTTATTTCTGGTACGGTAAGGTTTAATATAAAATGATTAGGTATGGCACGGCTCTCGCTGCAGGTGATGTAATAAAAACTACGACACTTCGAGATATCAAAGGCGCACTAATAAAAGCTAACAGTAACAAAGCGAACTACAATAGTGCTGTTTTGTAACATTGTTATAACATTGTAGTAAACACAGCAAGCCATACAGAAACGAGCATACACAACCGAGCTATAGCCAATAATTTGCCCCGTACCTTTTATTTGGCTATTTTCAAACAGTTCTTGCATTATTTTATGAGCAGCTATTATATAATATAACAAAAACGTTAGTGAATATGCTATTTGAATTTTTTAATTTTGTATATATTAATATAAACTTGCATTATATAGTATATAAATTACTACAACAAAAAGTATTTTTATGAAATGAAATTTTCACACAATCTGACTACAAAGAAATAACGTCTGCTACATACATGAACAGCATTGTTCATTGAACATCAATATCCGAATTTGTCATTAAATCTAGACATGGTCTGTTTATCGAGGCTAGGAAGTATTAGAACAGCATATATGGACATAACATCGTCATAGTACCTAGGTGATACTTCATCTCAAGCATTATCATTAATGTTAAGCCTTCGTAACCTATAATATTTCTGCTACCAAATTTCAACTTAAATTTCAAATTTCAATGATATTTTGGTTCACTGGAATAACAACGCAGAGATGTATCACGGAAATAAGAACGTAAAGTCTATGATGTTACTCATGTACACGACGACCGACATATGTCACTTAACATCAGATGAGCCGTCAGCTTAGTTGCCATTCCAGTTAGATAAAAAAAACCTAATGGGATTCCTCGATCGAATATATGAGTCGCCAAACTGGAAAGAGTTTCAGTCTAACTTGAGATGGCAGTAAAGGAACATAAACGACAAACTACTTGTTACATAGACATTAAGAACATACTGTAGCAATGATTTAAGGTTTAGACTCCGTTCCCAGATGGAAAGTTATGAAGATTTGTCATTTCCTCCGTACGTCGAAGCTTTTTAAATTGTTTTTGTTGTAAATAACCTTGCCTTAATATGGAATTGATATTTAGACAAAAGTTCTGATCGGATTTTTAAGAAGATATAAAAGAAAAAGTAGAAAGAACACATAAATAGAACCTATTCCACTAGTTTCTCTTTTTTTTTGCAAGTATTAATTGGTAATGATTATTTGCTATTACTAGCTTGTTTGCCCTCCTAATAATTAATATTATCAGGAGGGTACCATTTCCACAATAAACAGAACAAACAAATTCTATATTTAAAGTAACGAAGCCATAATATTAACAGCATTTAATTTGATAAATGTTAAAAACTATCCACTCTCCAATCTTGCCGATGTTAATAACATATGATGTTCGTTATAATGCACCAATCCAAAGTTATTACAAACGGTATTTCATATGTTACAAGCATGTATTTGTAGTTAATATGTTCATTCATAGTTGAAGCGACATCATTATCTTTAATCACCGAGGTTTTTAACACGTATCCAACATGCAATTTGACTATGCTAACAATGTAATGCCTTAATTAATTTGAACACGAACATTTTTATTCGTTGCTTCAAGTACCACATTTATTAATAGTATATGTACTTCAAATAACGTTGCCACTTCAATGAGTTTTATTTGCTTCACAAGTAGTAGAGATTTGTGTGTATTCACGTGAGTGGATCCTACTTTTATGTACCGACCAGCTTTATAAAAATGTCACATCAGAATGGGTCAATGTCCGCAGTAATGTTACAATTGCTCTTCTTCTCGAAATCTTCGTAATTATGTCAAAATATTATAAATAAATCCATGAATTATGTAATATTTTAATTAAAACAATTACAATTATTCTAACAAGGTGTATATAATGAAATTTGTATTGTATAAGAAAGTTTATAGAAGTTTTTGATGAAGTAGAGTTCATCAAAAATATTATATTTGTAACAATATATATTTAATAAAAATAGGAAATTAGCATGAGACTGAACTAAGTTTTTATTTCACATTTTGCTATATATGAATGTATAAGTAAAACAAGCAATAGAAGCTTTATTTACCCGTACTCAGGTCTGATATGCTCACGCTGCGCTACCTAGAGAATTTCGCATAATACGCTCAAATTAATGAAGTTATGAAGACCTCTGATGTATGGACTCCCTTTTTGACAAAGCGTGTTTATTACGAAAATCAACTCTATTATGCTTCAGATATCCAACAAGTGCCATAAATCCAAGTCTCCCTAACCACGACTATGTAGTAATTTGAATGTTAATGTAATCGAAAAAGTAAATTGTACTTACTTCTCCGTTATTGTTAGGAAACAAAAATTGTAGTATCGAATTTTGTACGAAAACTATGTATGAATGTCAGGTGACTATAAAGCTTAAGTATATTATGAAATTAGTACTAGACTGGTAATACGTTTATTTTTCGTCTAAATACATATACAAAGATCAGTATATCTGTAACTTTAGTCTCCCTATTTAGTTTTGATTAAGCATAATTTCAAGAGTATTTACTCTTAATGTTCAGCGTACTGATTAGTAGAAAAAAATTGTATAATTCTATCAGCATTTTTAATTACAACAATATTGTTACCGACACGTTTTATTAAGTCTTATACTGCATTTATTTGGAATCCTGAAAATAGAAGAATAAAAACAGATCGTTAACATAATTAACTTTTTCTCCAAGTACCGCTTAGATTTTTATTTTATATAATTAAACACAGCTAAAATATAACATACAGCACAGCTGACTGCGAAAATACTTAGATACATAGAATGTAGCACCATCCCAGCTTTTTACAGCCCCCTCTGTCACCCGTAATTAGTTTTTCCTCTGAAGTAATCGCTGTCTGAGGTACAACCATGCAACGTTGTTGCTCCTTAATGAAAACGCTCTTAAGTGCTCGTGTTTAATGTTTATTCACTTCCACTTTGTTTTTTAAGTCCTACCTCCTCCTTATGGTCTTTATGCGACCACCACTGTGACTTTAAAGACGTATAAAGTTCCTCTTTGATTTCTTTCGAATTAGCTGTCTCTAGTTAGTTGCTGCAATGGGGATGAACTGAGATGGTGGTTTTATATCGTTCTTTATTTAGAACATTAATCGCATGTAGCAATCTTGATTTTTACGAGGAAATTAAAGTGCCGCGCTCCACGACTTTCCTTTAAAATACATTGCATCAAGTGACACTCGATCGAACTATGTATTGTTTTTTTTTTGTCAAGTCTTTCGTTTAGTGGTGGAAATTGAAAAATGTCATATTGCAGTTACACAGTGTTATTTAGTAAACGACTATTTGTACAATAGTATAGTTTACTTTCATGCGGTTGCTTAACAAGGCTACCCAAATATATATGTTTAACTATGTGAATATAAATATATTACTATTAGTACCGATTTCTTTAGGGTTATTAAAATATAAAGAAACCTCATTGTTTTCTGATGATAATGAAGGTTCAATAACCTTTAATTATAATAATTTTCAGTTGTCCTATAGACAATTAGACACAAAGTATAGTGTTTTTATTGGCAACAAGATATTTAAAAATAATATTAAAAACTAAGTCATCTAAACTCTTAACTTAATCTGGTAGTGGGGTTATTGTCGTTGGTAGTGCTTATAATATCGACCAGGAACGTGTTGATCCATTAATATCCGCTTAAGATATGTCCTTCATTCGTAAAAAGGGTTCACATTCCCGTTGTATATCACATTTATGTCAATTTTCGTTCAAGATGCAAAAGCTGACAATCTTTTTGAGTGACACACTCGAACTGGCTGAACGTTATTGAATATTTACTCATCTCAATATTTACAATAATGTTATTTCTGGTGACACGTATTTTTTATGTGTACATATACATATATCTACAATATATCTCAAAACCTATTTACAGTGCAAACTTATTGTAAAAATGTTTGTGCTAGGAAACACTGATATTTTTATATATTTTGTAAAAATATATAAATGATCTCAATTATTTAACATCAAGTATAAATAGTTCCTTCTAAACTTTATTATTTACTAATGAAGTAACACATTGCATTATTTTAATTAATAAATTAGATTAAAAAATGTAATGACTATTCAAAAGTGCTTCAATATAAGTTTATTTGAATAAATGATTTTCTATTCTATTTCTATTCTAATTGATGTATCATTATTGTTAGTAAATTTTACTATATTAGAAAATTATTAAATTTACTTATTGAAAATTATATAGTATCAAGGTTTTTATATGAAAAATTAATTCCAATTCAGTCATAAGATCAGGGATATAGTTTTTAGATTTATATTTTAAAAAATGTGAACCGCTAAACAAAAATATTGGAAACGAGTATCCAAAAACATTTCTCTTACAAAGGAACGCTATTGGCGATCAATATCATGCCGAAGCACCTGTAAAGCGTGAACACAAATAACGGGAGTCCTGATAAACCTCTGCAGTCCGCACGTCGAGACCAGCATCTTAGATTTATTGGACATTTTTATAGTTCGCTGTAGAGGCTCCTTGTTTAATTTCGAGCAAGGAGCGGGTGAGCGCGCGTTTTCTACTCGCCGCTGGCTGCGTAGTGCGTCTAGTATCTGTATTTTGCCGCGGGCCTAATGTCGCGAGGCGACGAAATTTATCGCGTCGCTTGTAATTCCGCCCAACGCCACCCTAGCGTCACCCACGTCACCCCGTCACCCGACAACACACTTATAACGTTTTCTAATGAAATTGTCCACAAGCTCCCGCTCGCCGCAACCCCCGGCGCCGGATGAACCGAAAAAAGTACAGCTCGCGTTACTAATGGCTTCATTTATCACAGTCACTAACAGTGATACACCGCAACGACATTTTATATTTAATTTGGCTCTCTCTGGAATAAATTACGGCAATATCGAGCCAGAATGATAAAGGACAAGCGGCAACGCTCTTGAGTTATCGAGACAGGTCATAGTATTAAGACGGTAATCTTCTTGGATTAATTTGTTCGTGGCTAAGTGATAAGTTAGCCGGGGGCATACTACGCGGTTTGAAACTACCAGTGTCGCCCAACATGGATTCGCAAATAACTTCCGAAACGTTGTTTTCCTTAATACGTATCGTCAATCAGGAACAGAAAACTGGTAGTCACTGCATGAAGAACACGAAAGTTTTAACTACTTAGAAATAAAGATAATATTAAAGTACCTATATGTTAGTGAAAGGTGTAACAAATTAAAACAATGCGCCACGTTACGTATCATTCCACGTAAGTGTATATCCAAGCAAATATGTTCTTACACTTGCTGAAAATAAGGATTGTTTCTTAGAGTTTTAAATGAATTGCGGTTCTACTTAACAGGTTGCTTTATGCTTTTCGCTGTTCAAAACTCATGTTAGTTCAGTTATCGTAGTAGTTTATTGCGAGCGTTAAACTTATGTGACACATGTGGTTTTATTTCTAGAACATGTTTCTCTGAAAATACTATTAGATATTTAAATTTCCATTTACTTCATGATAAAATAATTTATTTCTTACAGAATATTCTAATATCTAATCTAAATATGCCATTATAAAATACAAATAATATAACCAAAAGTATTACATAAAAACTTTGTACTGTAAAGATGTGTAAACAAAATTGTTTTGTACCTTGTATTAGACTAATTTATTTTAAAATTACTTCTCCCGTAACGCAAAATAAGGACGTGTTAAAGGACCGGTTGCTTTGGGGTATTTTCACACTCTCTTTTTAACCTTCGTAAAACAAAGTCGTGAAATACCTAGTCCTTGTCTGTTTTATATTATCCGTATAATAAATGTAAAGGTATGTTTACATCTAGCTTCTATGTATATTGAAAATAATCATTCGTTTTATTAATTATATATTATTAAATTGTTTATTAGTATTATTTCACTCAGTCACTAATAAATAAAAAAAAACAATGACTTTATATGGAATAAGTGGGATATGCAAGTTACTTCCATCTTAATTATTAATATTATAAACGCGGAAGTTTGTGAGTATGTTTGTTAGTCTTTCACGCAAAAACTACTAAAAGGATTTTGATAAACCTTACAGTAATATAGCCTTATATTTATATCAGAATAATATATAGGCTATAAATTTCACGCGAGTAAAACTGCAAGCACCACTAGTATTTTATATATATAATTGGACATCCAAATTTTCTCTATAGACACGAAAACCGAAAATAGTGACAATACTATGACGAAACTCCCCTAACTCAATAAGTCATGTCTATATTGTACATAGCAGTATGTCGGTTCGTGTACACACATAACATCGAACGCACCTGTCGTTGCCACAAATCATAATTCACTGTGTCTGTACCTAAGTTCCTCTACGAATGTTAAATTTACGCCATTCAATATATACCTGTGTACTTACAACTTAGTTTATAAAAATATTTTTTTATTAGATTTCAAGTGGATTTATAATTATTTATTTATTTGACTTTATTTTTTTTATTGTCTGGAAAAGTAAGTATGTATGTATATTGATTTTATTTAATACTAGCTGTGCCCACGGTTCATCAGCGTTAAATTTCAATATATAATTTTAATAAACCTATGTGTTATTCTGATGCATAAGCTATATTGCTGCAAAGTTTCATCAAAATTCGTTCAGTAGTTTTTGTCTGAAAGAATAACAAATATCCATACTTACAAACTTTCGTGTTCACAATATTGTTACCAAGAAATATATTGTCACGTTAATCGATATCTAAACAAAAAATGACACGTACATTACAGTGTACATTAAATTAAATATGGAAGTAAGAATGTTTTAAATTTATAATAAATGTATACCATAACTTATTCGTTTTTAATGGCACGTCTCGTACAATCGATGGCATGGAAATGGCATATCTCCGGTTTCTAAGCTCCTCAGCCAGCCACAGGCTCCACTGGCATTACTGCCGACTACATCGCGAGATTAAAGTAAGCCCACATTTATACAGCGAACCGCGTAATTTTGGCAACTCAGCTGTGATTAGATAGTGCTACACTCTCGTTAGCGTAATGAGAACGGCTTTGTTAACCTTTGTTATTTTGTATGTTATCTTAATATCACTCGTACGATCACTTCTGACTGTACTATTGAATTTTCAAATGTTTTGTATTCCAGCTTTGGATAAATAAACCAATTAATTTAAATAGCTTGTATATTTATAATGACTATTTATTTTTATGCATTCTATTATCATTGTTTGTAATTAACTGTTTTTAAGAGAAAACCAAATATCTCTGAAATTCACTTGCTTAATAAAAAAAAGCGAATAGGAAAAATAAATAGAAGGTATGTTTGTGGCTCCCCTTTATCCGACATTCTTTTAACCAAAATAGTTTAGGAGTACATTTGCGGAGTTCACGATCCGGTCTAAAGTAACTACTTTGTCCACGGCTTGGCGACTCTCTCTTACTATTTCGGAAGCAATGTAAATCGCCGAGCTACGAGGAACTTCGCGAGATATCTCGCCAAAGGACAAGACGTTAATATATGCGCAATCCTGCAGTCTGCGTATTGCTGCCTAATGCAGCGAGTTTGTCGGCTGTTTCTATTTACGATTTCCAACTTTGCATTCATTACATGTACAGAAAATAAAGCTAAATTCGTTTTAAATTTTAAATTTATTTTATGTATTATATTTATGAGAATATACAAACAACAAAATTTTGAAAAGTTGTACATATACTGTGATTCATTGTTTTCAATTCTATAGACGTGTATAGAACAATAATACAGCTAATCCCTTTGTGTCTACACCTTTGTTTCGGTGCTATTAAAATACAGGCGAAGTTCCGGATTCTAGCTGCTGGAGCCATTTCTTGGGCCCTTTTCGCTTAGTAATTTAAATTAATTTATTCCCCACTCTTCCTGGTACCTTCATACTAAACTTCATTGTCGTGTTGTAAACACACAAACAATCCATTTACATGACACGTGTAAGTGGAATAAAACTCTTAAATATAATGTAAAATAAATTACAAACTCTATAAAATATAATATTCTCTTTTTTCGTGAATTCTTGGCCTCTACATTGTGGCTTTAACAACTGGATTCGTCACATTTTCCGTACACAACTGGCTGCACCGAGAATTCGACCGTAGCGTATTTGTATTTCATTATCAATGAAAGCTTTGTTGAAAAGATGACGTTCAGCACAAACTCGAGGTACAGCCGCCCACGAACAAATGCGAGCAAAGCCCCACTCAGACGAGGCCCGAGCAAAGATATTTCGTAGTCGTATTTACTCAGGCGTGCCTAAATTGTTTGCTCACATGTTTGACGCGCCGCACGCAACGCTCATTATGGTGAACGGGCTTTGTTCAGACTTAGACAACATATTGTTACACCCGATGGAACAGGATGTTCTTTATATGTTTATTTTTATCATTACAGGTAAGTTCCATGAACGTTTGCGGGTATGTAATGGATACAATGCGGTAAGCATTTTTCTTTGAACATCTTCAGAATATACTGAATATATTTAATGACAACGATCCAAGTATCTTTACTGAAGACTCTAGAAATTCATCTTATTATATTTCTCTGTGGAAGTGGAAATATTAAACAACTTAACTTGAGCTACAAAGGTGAGTGAGTAGTGAGAAACGTCTATGGCAGGCGGGACAATATTGCTCTACAGTTCAGCGATTAGATATAGCACTTAGCAGCAGTAAACATTCATTATGTTTCTTCCCGCGTGGCAGGTCGGTACACTTAATTGTTCATACAACAAGCCAGCGGGGAATTGGCTCTAAATGTTCCGCTGTCCGGGACGTGGTTACACCGCAAACGCGCTACCCTGTAATAGTCCGAGGCATTTCGCGTGGTGAGCCAAATTAGACCTCGTCTTCTTGTATCTTAGCTTGATATTCGAAAAGCGCCGCAAAACGGGAACGCCGTGATGGAAAGCGCAATAGGCGGCCATTTACACCTGCGATTCTTCTTCATCTTACCCTAAACTGGCGCGCCGCTTTACCTAAAGTAATTATGCCACATAACGTATTAGTCTTTTGGGAGCGAACACGTGTTGGTAACGCTTAATCACTTACTTTACATTTGCGTACGCAAATAATCCGTTAATTTAATTTTGGTGTGGTATTTATGACGCTTATTTAATTTATTATCATATCAAAGTGTAAGCTTTATTTAGCGGGTTTTGTGTGCGTGCGAATAAACGTTAATAATGAAATCATGTTGACGCCAGTACACAGGGGAACATTTTTAACGATTCCATAATAATTTCAATGTTTGAAGAAAATTGTTACATGATGTCTAACAATTATATGGCGATATGATTTCATGGAACGCACTTGGCATGGCAAAGTTCTTTTTACTCGAAGATGGAGTATCATATTGATCATTTCCGAATCTCGGTATCATCCGTCGTAAAACGCATTTGGCCGCGTGTTTGTCCCCTTCCCGCTTAAATCGCTTTGAGCCCTCCTCGCCATTGATATTTATGCTTTTTTTCGGGATTCTTTCAGAGGGTAAGTTGTTTTGAAACTTTCCTTTTCGGAAGAAATGGCCGGGTTCAGTGGATTAATGTAACTAGAGTGTTGTAATTGGTTGAGAAGTTATTACTTTTCTGTTTCTTTTCGAGAAAAACATAAAGCAATTGTGCAAGTTCGCTGAGAGTGATTTATTTTTATTCTGAGGAACATCTTTTCTTAACTTAAAAACAACGTTGAGTTTTATAAATATTACTGATATATTATTTATTATATTTTGGTTTGATGAAAATCTGTATAGTTATAAAAAAATAGATAGTATAGTTTTAGTCGCTTCTTAGTAAAAGGAACTTGAATAAATTAATTTAAATACACTTATGAAGGTTGTTAGGATTTCAATTGCGTTAGCTAACAATATTTAAATTTAATTCGTAAAAGTCATTTGCGTTGAATAATTTTAAATATTCTGAACTAAAAATTATATTTACAAACAAATTTATATTCAATTGCAATATTTACAGAAGTAATAAAAAATAGTTTATTATTTTATACTATTCAAAATTTATTTCTAATTCGACATTTAGTTGTATTAGATCTGGATTTGTCTACACTGATGTTAATTTCCCACTGGATATTGATCGAGCTGTTTCGAGTGATTCCAAAATCACACCCCAGGGCACACTCAGTCCAAAACAACCCTTTTGTTTCAAAGTTAAAACGAACAATCTCCGTCATTATTCTTTTACAACAATGTTCAAATTGTGGTTACAACTCTTGTTAATTGATTTTCAAAATTTTTACCCTCCGAGATGGAAAATCGATTTCCAAAAAAATATTTATTTTATCTTTGTATTTTGCTTATAATAATAGGTATTATATAAAATGAATCAGAAAATGGCGGTATTGACATTTAACGCCCGTGATGCTCCAAGAAATTCGGAAATATATAGAATAATTATTTTTCACCTTTGATGTCTTCATATCGTTCACATAATTTATTACGTTTGTAGCATTTGATGATTTAGCCTTTGTGGCTTTATAACGCGTCTTTTTACACTCAATTTTAGAGCTATAATCATATTTAGAAGAAAAAAATAAGGAAAATACATTTTATAGAACTTTTTATTCATATATATTATTCTTTTTTTATCGACGTATTTGTGAAACGTGAATATATGAGAACTGCTTTTAAAAATATAATAGTATATAATTCAAATGTCAAAATATAATTATTAAGTAATTTATAATAAACTAAAGCACTGTGACATATTGTTACTATATAGGTATCATTAAATTTAAACACCTACAATCTACCGCAAAGCTTAATCGTTGTCTATAACATCAGTACATTTATTTTGTTTTGGATCTTAAAAATATTGGATACAGAAAATAGAACACAAAAGCCATTCCATCTGACAGGATCTTGTTTGAAATCATAACAAATAGCCTTTTAGAAAACCGCATCCCTACCCTTACTGTCCTACAAAAAGGGGTTCGTAAACACATTACAAATCTTTGCCACGGCATCAGACGGTTAAGAGCGCTGTCAATGAAATCCCTTCCTTCTCCGACTATTCGTTATGTGTCTTAATGGATTACATGGAATAAAGTAGGCATCGACAAAACAAAAGGCCCGGCTCCCTCGAAAATCTCTGACCACATAGTTTGCGGGCTAAAACTAAATTTATTACATTTGACCTTAGTAATTCTTGTCGAAGGTTTTCTATACTAAATGTGTAGGCAGTAACGGCTTTCAAAGGTACGCCCCGCGTTCGTCCGTTGCGGTTTTATACGCAACTAAATATTTTATTAGTTACAAAATAGTTGTATAAAAGTATAGGATCTGACAGAGTTTTGGTTTGATCCTATCT
Source organism: Achroia grisella (assembly GCF_030625045.1). NCBI lineage: Eukaryota > Metazoa > Arthropoda > Insecta > Lepidoptera > Pyralidae > Achroia > Achroia grisella. The sequence goes on from NW_026712938.1 coordinate 3,356,351, forward strand.
GTAAAGCATTTATGTGGGCATTAAGTGGATGTCCGATCAGGAAGTTTTATATGTAATTTGAGAAGCGACCGCAATAGTTATGTTTTTTATGGAGGATCTTTATAAATTTATTTTCAAATGGATAACTCTATAAATTATATATATATTCTTGCAATTATTTTATATAATTATTTTTTTTATATATATATATATATATATATATATATACAAATAGCGTTGTAGGGCAGTAGTGGCGAAAAACTGTGACAATAAAAACTATATAGTAGATATATAAATATAATATTCAACTAAAATATACATAAATAAATAAAAATACTATGTATGATATGGATACAAAAATTACATAAAATAAAATAATATATACACGATATAAATATAAATGTGATATATAATGTACATATATATAAATATATATATACATATATGAATATAATACTCTTAATTCAACGCCAAACAGTTATAGCTCATTCTGGCGACTCAGTAGGTAGTTAAAAAGTTTCTTTTTAAAAATGGGTTTACTCTGTGTTCTGCGCAGGTCTACAGGTAACGCATTCCAAAGGTTAATTGCCGTGACTGTGAAAGAGTTGGACATAAAGGTTGAATGATGGGAAGGAGTAAAGAGAAGGAGGTTATGAGCTGAGCGAAGGTTACGGGGATGGGAGTCGCTGATGAACCGAAATCTATCTTTCAGATAAGTAGGAGAAGAAAGGTCGAAAATAATAGAGAAGAGTGTGCAAAGGATACGCAGGTCTCTGCGGTTACGAATTGACAACCATTTAAGTTGTGAGCGAAATTTGATATTTCTTTGTAATGAAAGTTTATGCAGAAGTATAAGTAATTTATACTTATATTTTTTTACTTCATATTTTAACTTTAATATTAATATTATAATAAGTATATAGTCGTGTATTCATTTTAACACATCTAGTGAAATACTACTGCCGATGATGAAACTTCTATTTCTATTTATTTTATTACTTACTTAGAGATTTCCTATAACTATCAAATCTTGACAGTCGCAGTCGCTAGCTTTTTTATACTTTCTACTCACAATTCCTTGTACTAATTTATTAGTTAAGTATGACTGGACCAAGAATTGTCTATAAATTGTCATATTTTACTTTTAAAATTGGAATGTAATTTGCCAACCTAGCAGGCACCAGAAGTACATGAGACAAACTCACATTTTCACTCACGATTTTGTAAAAAAATCTACTTTTGTATGTGTATAGATGATGTACGGTGTATACAATACAATGACAAAGCACCATTCTAAATTTAAATCAATATTATATTTTTTCTGTAATACAAGTAAATTACACACATAACGTCAAATACCTATAGCTGTCGTATAAATGAACTGCAATCTATGTATTATTGTTCGATACTGAATCCAATGTTGATTACAGTTCAATGCTCATCACATGAAAACTTACTTCTACCTCGATCATCGCGATTATCTGCTCACAGGGACCATTTTCCAACTTATTTGAATGCGTTCCACTTTGAACGTGTTCATTTTGCGCCCTTTGAAGCTCTCGTGTTTAGAAACGTTTGATTTCAACTCTTTCATTCACGTCCCATTTTCATGTTGTAAAACAAACGAAGAGACGTGCTAGCAAGTTTTTAATTCGCCTAATGCACCGACTACCTGTCTTTTCCTAACTAAAGTGCACTCTTGTAAGGTTTCAACGTCGGCGCGCTGTGTCTGTCACATCGACTGTTGTATTACGACCAGTTTATTTAGCTACAGCTTGAATATACGCGTCCAATTTTACTTTAATGAAATATAATAGTATGGAAAGATGAAAGCTTTTTCTTTCACAATACTTGTTCACTTTTAAATTTCAGTTATGAAATATTCACAGACTAACCAGAACAATAAGATTCATAAAACAAAAAAATATGAATAGCATAAATATTCTTAATATCTACAACACAATCTCAACTTATAAACGTTTAATGTTTCTTAATTAAGAAAATCATTTTCACTAATAAAGATAAATGTAATATTTTGAATATAAGACAAAGCTAAATTATCCGTAATTAGATGAGACAAAGAAAACATCGCAACTGCGATTTGTGAGACGCTTAATCAGACTTAATGATTACTTTGATTTTCATCTCAGCGACGAACGAGGAACTTAATGAAAAGTCAAGCAAACTCAGTCGAATACAAATTTTAACATTAGTATGCAAGAGTAAAGTTTTTATTCAATATAACTTGCACTGTTTTATCTCGCGTTTGTCTTTTCCGCATCAGTATTATATAAGTTTATTATATCTCACCTTGTACCGTTAATTAAAACTTTTTTAAACCTGACTTAAATATTTAAGTCGTAAAAATAAGCATTTAGTCAGCACGTCGCTTTGAAATAAAAATAACATATTCTTTAGTTTTTTTATTAAACCTGTCCTTTGCTCTAGATTATTACATTTATGTAACTATTTGTATCTGTCGAGACAACAATTAGTTTACATATATACGGTAAATAATATACAAACTATCTGTACTAAACAGTACATACGTAATTAAATATATTTATAATATTACATAAAGTTTATTTCGCATGAACAAAACAATAAGATGTTTTTGCGTTAATTAAGATTAAAAAGATTGATAAAACCTATATATGTAGCTTTCTAGTACGTGAATTATAAATATTTTATATGTAATATTATGTTATCTGTGGTATTACGTATATTTTTCCATGACTGTTGATTAAACGCTGGGTGTTACAACAATGTTTTGCGCAAGCATCGGGTAACTCCTGCCACCACCTAATTCTAATATGAATATGAAATTGTATATAAATGTGCTAACAAATATTGCTTCACAACTCGACATTTCACCAGCACTGTAAATATACTGGTAATTTCCTATCTACACAGGCAACCATCACTCAGAGGATTTCTATCTGTTGAATAAAAATAGCACTCACTTAAAGTGACACTTTTTTATAGTTCTGTTATGGTTTAATAAAGCAAGATGTATAGTAATATAATATACACCTTGATATGTATACTTGTCTTGATGTATATGTATGTATATAATAATATTTTTTAGTTCCTTCTGTCTTACTCTATAATAAATTGAACAACTAAATTCAAAAGTTAGTGTTTTCTTCACATAGTAAATACGCTTTATTGCAAAGTTAAGCTTTAGTTCACGGCTTGTCAACAAGGCCTGCATCAGAAGTCGAACTTGGTTGTTGACTTCGTAACACCGCCTTATTTCTGACGTTTTAGCCTGATTATCTTTAATTAAAAAGTTGTTTTCGGCGTCTTCACAACTCCAAGTTATTAAAAGAAATTGCAGAGGCCTCGAAAGTGGTAACTTAGTGAATTGTCATAATTAGATTAAGAGTGACTTGAATCAACTAGGTTTATACCAGGGATTTGTACATTTATATTTATTCACGTACATCATTTTCTAACCATTTATTAGTATATGTACGGGTATGACAACTTTGGCAAGAGTAATTAGTCTTTTATGAGCAAGTATACAAGAAAAACCTCTGCAATAAACAACTGAAAAGCATATAATAAGCAAACTAAACTAACAGGTGTATTCTATACACTAATATACAAATTCTTTTACTACAAATTAGCAACTTGAGATCTCGTAATGCGCACTGTATTCGCACTACACCATACCTCTAGCATCGTATTACAGAGTTGATTAAACTACGAGTATGAATTTCTTATTAGTGTTAGTCTACCGAAGTAGACTTTGTCGAAACAAACTCGTCTTCTCATCGCGTACCTGTGTCTCGAAGTCAGGGTTACGAGGCAACTACAGGCGTGACCCGAAGTCCTGATGACAGTTATCACGTCCCATATGTTTTCTTGCCGTTTTTCCCAAAGTGATTATTTAAATTTCTGTATTAGAACAAATTTGTTTTAAAAGCATTGCATTTTCAAAGGATATTGACAGATATGATCAGTTGTCTATTGGAGTACGGCCAAAAATGTCTAGATTTTCTACAGCATTTGTAACTCGACACTACTTCAGTTTCTGTTTAGAATAGATGTGCCATTTTAGAATGTTGCGTTTCTCTCTTGGGTCGACATGCGTTCGAAATTCGAATACATTTGTGTCGATATGCACTTCAAGTATTTGTATGACTGTTTGTATTTGTTCATTTTAACTATTCACATATGAATTTTCTGTTTTAGTATGTAAAATCATCAATTTTGCAGTACGTTGGACGAGATCGTTTATTTTAAGCGACTGAAAATATTTTAATATTGATAGGGATGTTACATTGATACATTTGCGGAATTTTCAGTGGGTGGGTGGGAAGCTGATACCTACTACTGTGTCTCCTTTTATTTATTTTAATCAAATGTTCCAGTTACTGTTTTCATGCGGTAAGGTATACCGTCGTATCAGTTTTGTATGCTCTACATTTGCCATGTATTCCGGTGTGTGGAGTTGCGGATAGATGAATGCTTTAACATTTTACATATCCGACAGATGAATTCATTCTCGCAACAGACGGTTTTTTATTTTATTCAGTTATTTGATACGTTTTTATTTACAACGATCTGTCTTTTGTTTTGTTTTTCATTCATTTAAGAGATGCAGCTATATGTAAATTTATATCTACGATAAAAATATGTATGTCAAAATGTAACTGAAGTATGAAAGATCATTTAAATGTTTCGAATATATTTTATCTTTGGAATGAAAATATTTTACATAATATACATCAGACTTTTTGTAAAAATGTTTATTGATTAGGTAATCATGCTTTTACTGCAAATTTATGTCCAGTAGACTCATGAATAGACTAAAAAGATGCATACATATGGAAATGTACGATTTTTAAATAGTCTGTTAAAATACACAATGTTAGATTTAATATGTAGACAGAAAAAAATCCATGAGGCATAAATACATTATACAAAATCAATAAATACAATTACATGAAAAGATAGTAAAACACGTGGTCTAGACCATTCTCAGTAACATTAAGGATTAATAGCAAAAAGAAGTTTCCAGGGATAATTAAAGTCTTCGATGTCGTACTCGTTTCTTTTTCTAATTGGTTCATAGCTCTTTGTAATTATGTCTATGCGTGCGCTACGCTTGTAGATAGATGCAATCAATGGTTATGAGTCGAGGGGTCTAGAGCAACCCGAGTGGGTGTAGGGTAGGGGTAGTAATCATTTAAAAATGGTGTGCATTCACTGTGCAACGCATCTCGGCGATTGCCGCTTACGTTCTACAATCAGTATCCTACTGGTGGCTCTCGTATCGACTTTTTCCACTTGGTTGGCCGCGGCCCGGTTTGGGAATAGTTTTTGTTTCTGTCGGACTAATCAACGCCCGAACATGGCCATCCGGTTGGCTTTTTCCATTTGTCTCTCTGAATAAAATATTCCAACCCGTTTATTTCTACGGGTAACCTTATCATACATATTTCTCGATGGATTTCAATACTTGTCATGCATAATATAGTGATATAGCTCCTTTATATTTTACGCGGGTTCTCACACCTTTATGTGATTTAGTATTTACATATTTTTAGATTCAGTAGTTTCTATGTATGACTTAACTGATGGCCCCGGTGGTCCAGCGACTTAGCACACCGACTTTCTTCGATGGTCGCGGGTTCAATTCTTCGTACGATCTAAACATTTGCATTTATGAGTATGATTGCTTGTATTGGTCTGGGTGTTTCTATATACAAATGTATTATGCATGTATTTAAAAAAAAACATATTAAACAAGTCTGAAAGTTGTTTAGTATCTATAACACAAGTTCAGCTTAGTTGGGTACTAGATGGTGCAGTGTGAATTATCCTGAGTTATTATGTTATATGATGCTTTAATGAATTTAAAATTTAATTTCGGGTAAAAAAAATAATCATGGCGTCATGTTACAGGAATGATCCCTTCGAAACCTTTCTAAAATTCCATTCAATAAATGATTTCGTAGGTACGTAATTGTGGTTATGCGGTGCAAATATCGATTTACATGCTACTGTATAATTCAAGGGTTGAATAATGTATTACCTTTCATTAGCACATTGGCCAGTCCCGAGGCGTATTTGCACATAAATTCGCTTACCCACACCCCAAGGAAGCCTTGTACGTGTGAACGATTATCCCTTCAAACCGGCAATCGCCTTTGTTTTTTTTTTTGACATGTCGACATTGTAAAATTTTAATGTGGATACCTTTGTTCCCTTTAATTATAAAGGATTTCGTGGTAATAGCCAGCGGCTATCGAGTTAAAATGAGAAAAAAGAGTTACTGCCTCATCTAGGACAGCGTTAGAATAACTTATTGCTAAAATGATTAAAAATATTGATATTGTTGAATATATAAAAGTAGGTCAAATATACATTATAATATAAGCTTAGTATTTGGACTTGTTAAACAAAACATGTAACTCGTTATGAAACGATGCGATATTATCGGATTATTCGTTAACACCGAACGCGGTTACTTCCAGCGCCCACTAAAACTTTAACAAGGGAAAAATTATGGGCCCGGTACTAATGAAGTCCAATAATTGCAAGCTTAACGCGGCACGCGTGCTATTACCTGAGGAACGGCTCACCTCAATCATTTTAATGCTCGTTTAATTATTATTCATTGCGGGACCGCCCCCAACGGTCGTCTGGAGTTCGTTCTCCGATACCAATCTCTATTCGCAATGATTACACCGCAAAAAGCAGTCTGCTTGATTAACGCGAATGAATACAAAGGGTATTAGGCTGATCAATGTATTTACAGAGTCGTTTTAGTTTTAATTAAGCTACAGTCGACCGTTAAGCCGGACCGCGCAGTAAAATCGACTACGTAGCGCGTGCGATGCGCGGCGTGTTAATAAGCCTACGCGAATTTAATTCGAAACGTGAACCGTAAATGAGAATCACCAATAAATCGGGCATTATAATAAACATTAACGTTATTGTTTCTCGTTAAATGGACCCCCTCCTCCCATGCCGCACCTCAGGTGCCGCAACAATCCGCTCGGAATTTCAACGACTTCAATTATTGAGTGCCTACGAAAACCGAACCCTTTGGGCTTCTCAAGGGGCCGGACTGTCCATTTCGGCCGATAATGCCGCGTGGCACGCGGGTACGTTATACCTAACATTAAATAAGCTCCTATAGGCGTGTATATTTCGCTGCCTTTTGTGTTTTTTCAGTCGAGATCTGATGTGGAATTTAATTTTAACTAAGAATGCATGATATAATTTACTTATCGATAAAAGTTTTTAAAAATGTGAAAGTAAATAAGGAAACATATCCTTGACGAACACTACGCTTAAAATAGAAATTTAATAAATAAATATACCACTCTTATTTATGAAGTACATAAAAATACACCTAATACATTTAAATAAACGAATGTATGAAATCAAATTACACTCGGTAAATACAATCAAATGTAATGGATTTAATATTTACATATGAAATATTTATCATCGTACTTTTACTTTTTCCTGTAGGAAATAAATGTAATTCAATTTCGATAAGTATTTAAGAGAATAAAAACAAAGTAGCATGTAATTTCTAAATATTAAATAACCAATTTAACAAGACCCATGAGAACGTGATCCGGAATTTTTCACACAAGTAAAAATATTCTACGTTTTAATATACTTTTGTAACCAGATACACATGCTATCTGTCTTAACTTAAGGTTACACATACGTATATACGCTAATCTCAACTCTTAGCGCAATCGCTGGCCATTTTAACAATACCTTTCATAGAAACAAAGAAGAAATAACAAAAGAATGGACAACAAGAATCGCTGTGCACTGCGCTATTAGGCACATACATAGCATACACTTGTTTCATTATTTATAACAAGAACGTTACATGAAGAATAATGAGAATAAAATGATTTTGTATTAAAAAAACGCATGCAAAATTGTATAGTTTATTTTAGAACAACAATGATCACACGCGGATCGCTATATCGTATGTCACGTATAAAATATGGAGTATTCAACTTTACATTTTACATGGTAGAAAAGCTCTCTAAAATCACTTTGTATGACCCCGCTAACATCTCTATGCCTGTTATTTACATTGTGACCGCTTTGTGTAATTTCAGTTGCAGCCACGCTTTGTGTTAAAAAGTTCGCGCGTCCAGTTACCCGTCTATGCTAAATAAGGGTTATCCACTGGAATTCTACCCAATTTTTGTGATGATTTTTTTATGATTGACAGCACACGGCTCGTGTTCGAGCGCGCGTTCCGTGCCCATCGGCCCGTAATGCACTGCTAAGAGAGCCGTCTATCTATGCGGCTTACTCTGTTATACATTGCATAAATAAATCACTCGTATTTTAAATTTGAAAACACTGAATACATATTATAAAAACTTTAATACCATTACAGTCCTTTCATCTAATTTAAATGAAAAGGTAGGATAGTTTTCAAATGTAGCTAAATGTTAAAAATACACATTCATCTCGTTAAAACTTCAGTCAGCAAATATAAAATTCAATTTCTGAATGAGCACAAAAAATCTTCCACCTTGTTTTTCGCGTTCATTTTGCATCAACCGACGTAGAATCCTAATTATCTTTCCCAGTTAAGCTTAAGTGAATTATTCCAGCCGCCCACTGTGGTGCACAAACAAAACGGCACCGAGTTCACAACCTCAGTTGAAAATACTAAAACATTAAAGAGCATTCCGGGAGCACGTATAATATCCACTAAGTAGTATGTAGACTCGACGCATAAGCCCGGTATCTTGGCGAAGGTAACAGAGCTGCGCTCTATCCGGCTCAACTTTTAATAACGCCAGCAAAATCATCTAATTAATCTGATTACGGACGGACCCGCACGCCGACGCAACACTCGACACTAATGCCACTTCTTAGTATTAAACAAACTTATTTGTCCCGTATAGTTGTATGGATTAGTCAGAGAAGCTCTAGTTGCCTTACCGTAGATTAACGCAAACCAAACCAAAGGATAAAAACAAAAGAATAGTAAGGGGCATCAGTTCTTTTTCCCTACAATTGGACAACTGATTAGAATAACTAATGAAGTTATCTTTATAGTAATAATAACAAAACACGAATTCCATACAGCGCATTCATTACAATTACGATCTTTGCTACAATTCTATACAATACATGTTTTTGATCTAAATAGTAAAAACAAATTGATCTTACTAAAGATATTTGGAAGAAGTATGATGTTTTCATAGTCATAGTATATTAATTTTAATACTTCGCTTATTCTATTGACTTTATAAATCGTTGAACACTAGTAATTGAATCGGAAGCCAATGGAACTAAAATTAAACAGCAAAGGGATAATTATGGGACAATAAGAATCACTAAAGGGGCAAGGAGTTCGTATCAGTTACAGTAGTTCAGAGCCTGTGTACCCTACAAGTGTAATTACCAAGGCTCGAGTTCGCTCCTTCTGTAAACTCCACGCACACGATGAATGAGATGTGCGACTAATGAAGATCTTATCTTTGTCGAAATGGACTAAGGTGACCGTCCTAAACAGTATAAACTTTGTAATATATAATACAGGGACTTATCTTGACCAAATAGGACAGCCAAGTCCAGGTCATAAATAAGCCCGGCTTTGATTTCTCAAGGTGACCCTTGCTTTATGCCTTCCTTACGTGGTCATCTGATCCCTTTTTATGGTAACTAACGAAATCTTCCCTAATTCGTATAATTATTACCCAATTTAAAGCCAAATGTAATCGAGCACGTAAATCCTCTAGAATTCAGGACTATTTGAACACTCTATTGGTGGGATTCACTACGAAATCTAATGGGCCGTACGTATTAATTTCTTAACAATTACCCGCTAATCCATTTTCTTCTCAAATTAAATATTTAAGGCGGCAATTTGTGGCGCTTCCGTTTTACGCAGCGTGGTACAAAGAAGAGAGGACTATTTGGTGAAAGTAATTTTCAAAATTATATTGTTACTTCGCCTTTGGATCTTGTAATAATTATCTTTGGTCTGCTTTAACAAGCGTTTAATTTGAGTAGGAAATTAAGCTCTGCTTTACGTTAAATTGTACTTGATAAAGAGTCAAATGTTACTCATCAAAAATATTTTATCTATACGCCCTATAAATTTTATGGTAGCCACGCCTTCAAAGAATATTGCTTTGTGCTGAGAATATATTTACAGAGTGCAAACAAATCGTATGAATGAGCAATGCAAATAACTAGAAATCGATCAAGCACTCTTTACAAACAAAGTGCTCGTTGCAGTATGCATGTGCAATACTAAAGAGTTAGAAAAAGAGAAAGACTTGCTAAAAGGTGTAATCTATTGATGGAACGATCGAGAGCGATGGCATATAGGTGGAACCTGACGACGCGCGTCAGCAGCGGGAGCCGAAAGCAGATAGGCAACTCGAGCGACACAAATGCGACATTTCAATTTGAGTATATATTATTCATGGTAATGCGTTAAAAGCGCCGGTATACAAGTTGCTCAGTACTGGCGGGGAGCGAGTAATCGCCGCGCACGTGCGAACACCAGGTAGGTACATAAGTATATTCAATGTTGTGCTTTAAAATTGTCGTTTCGCGCCATTTGCAGTTCCCGCGCCCGGCCGATGTGCCTCGCTTATAAAGTAACTCTACGAAATGTGGTGCTCGTTTTTATTTATCGTGCTCTATACAAAATCGCTTTTACCAGAAAACAGTATGTCGAAAAAAAACCATACGTGCGGATCAGTCGGTGTGAACAGAACAAACGAATTCAGGAACTGTGACTTTAGCCGTTAAACGTAGTCGATCGATGCTAGTATGCGTGCCTCCCGAATGGACAAACAAGATTGTTGAATAGACAACATAAATCTCATACGGTATTAAGCACACAGAATCTGATGGTAGCGCAACACACCGCTTAAATGTTCAAATAATTCCAATATGCGCATACAAGTTGAATGCCATTGTAATTTACGACTCGACATAGCCACATCTATCAGTTTATAATTTACACTTATTATATTTTATTTAAATACATTGTACTTAATTATATTTATTATTTAAACAATTTAATATTGATTGGTGTATGTACTTTAGAATGCCTATAATACTTAGGTACTATACATGAAAGGTAACATTCGGTTGTTTTCCTATATAAAAAAAATAAAAGGAGTTTATTTTTCGTTAAATATAATGTATTTTTTAATTTACCGTTAATATTAGTTTAAATTCCATTATTTCTAAATAATTCACATTTTTTCATATACAACGTGTTTTGTAATCAAATAAACTTACTTATTACATTTGATAGATAGTTTGGCAATTCATTTATGTAAATAGGGTATATAATACGGGACCTGAAACTGAGCTTTATGATAGCTTGATATTCATATCACAGTTTGAGGGATATACTCCCTTAACATCAACGAATTTGATTCTATTTTTGAATATGTAATAGATAACTTCAGTTTCATACTACATATTATATTATAACATTACATTGTAGTTACACATATGCTAGATAATAGTTGAATAGTCTTGATGCCATTCAAAGGATATAAGGCTAGTCTTTTTAATACTAGTTACTTCATTCACAATGATTACTAGTACCTACATGTGATTATCTTGTACATAGTCATATGTAACATTATTATGAATATATATGCTTCAAACCTGATCTGTGTATGCAATCAAAACTTTAAAATTCATTTTAGAACTGTGAAATATAAATCACGATTAAACTTTTTATGACAAACTTGTAACACCAATATATACCAGATGCTACATAGAATTCAAAGCAAATTAATTCTGCACTGCACGGGCACTATAAATTAATGTAACAATCGAGACAAGTAACTCTATTTAGCTATTACTAGCCAACAGTCAACTAGAGGGACACGTATGCTTAAAAATTTCGTTAAAGTTTACTGACTGTATCTTTAAATAAATATACTAATCGAGTAAGCAGCGACGTGCTGACTTTAATTTATATAAAATAACTGTATAAATAAAAGTCAGTTTAGAAGAAGTTACTTAATTTTCTCCGATAAGCATCAAAGCTCACTTTATCTAAAGTAGTGATCGTTATAATGAAATGATGATTATTTGATTATTATAAAATATTTCAGTTTTATCTATAATAACCATATATCTCTCATACTCTTAAGGATAAAATTTCACTTGTATTAGCAATTTCAATCTTCTTTTACTTTATAGCTTGAATATATTGAAGTGTAAAGATATAATAACAACCTATTGCTACTAAATTAGCATTAATAATAGATATTAATCATACATTGAGGCAGAAACAGTAAAGATTCATCAGAATTCTTACAGTGCGGTACTAGAGTTAACAATTACTATTGTATATAATTATACCTAATCACTTTAAGTTTATATGTCCACTCAATGTAATTGTATATTTATTCTCTTTTATCACCATCAAATCAAAAAGTATTCTTAATTCAGAATGAATTAGTGAGGAATCGTGAAGATAACACGATAAAGTACAAAATACTGAAACAACACATTCCCATAACAAAATTAATGTCTTCATGCACGACTTTTTGTTTTGTTTATGGAGGTAAATTCTCTAGTTCCTGTCGTTTTTCGCCTTGATGTCAGAAGGGTCGGTTCTGAGGGTCCACATTTTTCGAATTTATACGTTTTGCCCACAGAAGTCTAAAAATATAGAGCTATATCTAAATGTGTTTGCACGTGTGGGCGTACCAATGAGGTCGAAGTGAAGCTGCGGCCAACATCTATTATTCATCGCCGAAGACACGGCAACGAAATTTGTGTAAGTGCGTTGTGATCCAGCCAATCTCGCCATCTTTATTTCATTCGCAATAAATGGATTACGTTCTTCACAAACCTTGTTGCGTTATTGGCGTTTTTATTTGCTTTCATCAGCAATTGTCTCTTATTATTCCTTTATATTGTTTTGAAAAACTTGTAATAAGGGTTTAAGTGATTTGTGTTTTTAATAAACGAACATTTTATTGGAGTGTTACAGTTAGTTAACTATATTGATTATTTAATTATATTGGTAAACAACAAACAAATCCCGACAGAGCAAGTGATTATTATGTAATACACAGCATTATATTTATTAATAATAAAAAACAATTAATTATAAATAGACAATAAATAAATCGGTTAAAGAAATTAAAAGTGAAGCACTTCCTCGTAATACGGAATTTGGACGAATACCGATTTATGCGGAATTTACTGAACAAATATTTTTGTTTTCATAATCTCGATTCCAAACATGGTAAGAGGATTACGGCGTACAAAAATGAAATTAAAATAGCGTAAAAGGAAAAGTCAGTATCGAGGTTTCATAATTGAGTGGATAAAATGCGCTTTTCATTTATATTAAAGTGGACTATACATTTTGACCATCAGTAAGTACTGATTGTGGAATATTTCCACTATTTGTATTATGTATTTTTATATGTACAGGTTGTAAAAATCATTCTATTGTAACTGTAATGTTATTTAATAATTACGCATGAAAATATCAGTTCCATTATTTTATCAATCGACGACTAACAGTAGAGAATTCTCAATTTAATGTAATAATATTAATTAAAATGAATTTATTTCTAATAATAAAATTCTCTGCAATATATATACTATATTCCTATGTACATAAATAATTTTATGGAGATCAGAAGTTTTTCTTTTCATGGTGTAACTCGTTGTATTGTTTTGTAACGAGAAGTTCTACATGGGCAGTGCCAAGGGCTGTAGATTTATTAATACATGTAGGCATTTGGTAAACATATTGCTTATAACTATTGGATAACAACATATTACGTTTTATTACAATTCAAGCGCGTAAAGCCACGGGTCTAACTAATAACATTATATGTAAAATAACTTATAATTCTGCACAAATTAATTATTTATTCTATTATAGCTAGCTATATTTAGAACACATTATTTATGTATACTTAAAACAACTTCATGGAAAGTTTTAAAATATGGACACCCATGTTGTCTGTTTTAAGAGATAAAGTTAAATTAAAAAATTGTAATGTTAATGAATTGCATAGTTTATTATTTGTAATTACACTTCAACTGTGTATATATTTTTTTCTGTAAATTATTTGTATTTTATCTGTTAACTATTAGTATGTACCAATATTATCAAGTGCTAAAACTATGTGTATGCAAATATATTTAACATTTACAGGGCTGTTGACTGTCGAAGCAAATAATTTTATATGTATGTAACATCGAATTTCGAGTCTATCGTTAAATAATTTCTGGATACTTCGACGCTAATGCATACCACTAAAGACTGTTACTATACTTCAAACTGGATGTTGTTTGCTTTGCAGCATTGCTACGTGCGCACGCATGCAACCGGCTGCGATCGCAAGTGATGGATGGCGCTCGATATATCAGTTACATGACCCCCACTTCGCCTCTCGAATATTAATCAAGTTTATTCAGCGTTGTACTGCCGGAACTCTTAATTTTCTTCTAGTGTGGATGACGAAACCGGATGTATATTTTAGTTACAATCAATTCATGGCGACAATACCATATTCAATTGTTATTAATATGAATTTCACTCCGTCTACGGTTATAGTTATTTTGAAATGGTGTATATGTTACTGGATTCTAAAATTGAAAAATCTATATATTAAAAATATATCAATTTGGACCAATCGGCTTAACCGATCCGCCTAAGATTTGGAGAAAATTGCTGATTTTATAATATTGTAAATATTAATTGTAGATATAGAGATTATATCAGAATAATACATAATAAATTATTCTAAAGATGGTAGGGTAAGAATTTGTAATCACAAAAAATGTCTTGCTACATTAAATCATGCATACTGAGAAATAGAAATGAATCAGTATTACCGTCAACACAAAGTCAAAAGTTGAAAATGCACCTTGACTACTCTCCCTTTAATTAAATGATGATATAAAACGTAATTGTAGGTTTTTCAGTCACCTATGCGACTCAAAGGATTTCATAAATACTTACTTACATTTCATTATTCAAATTGACAATTTTGCATACGTGCAATTTTTATATTTTAATTATAAAAATTGCACGTATGTTGAAAAATTGTCCTTTATGATATCGGTCTGGCTTTCAAGACTCTTTGTTGTAAAGCTTACTGGTAAAATTATATGAAATATCTAAACAACATATTCAAAAACATTAAAAGGTGTTAAAAGTTGAGGAAATGACGAGGCCTCACCTGTAACCAGCTGCCATCGTTTTACCGTTGGTCCAAAACATAAATTATTACAAGTGAACGTAATCGTCAAACTTTCTTAAAACAAGCCAGAACAGCAAAAGCAGAAATTTGCACAAAATTACCTGACGCTGGTTTTAAAACAAGTCATTTATCAAGTGCCCAAAATCCAATGTCGAATGACTTAATATAAATATGGACGGAAATTTTAAAATATAAAACATTAATTATATGTGAATGTGTGATAATAATTTTAATTTGTAATAAACAGGCTAGGTAATGTCACTAACCGCATATAAACCACATTGGCGAACAATTAAATTAAAATTCAATGAAATGCACATTCTATAGTACCCACTCAACCAATATTAATGTTCGCAAAAAGTCAAAGGATCAAAACATAGGCCTGCATGCGTGGTTTGCGGTTCCGTATATTATGGTATCTCGGAAAAAGGCGGGTTTTGATTGACGCTGGCAATCGGCTTAATGTAACCTCGAGGCAAGTTTTGCGCGGCACACAAACGACTGGTTAAATTTCAGAGGTCGACGCAAAGCGACGCAATCTCTCACACGTCACATAGAAGGAGCTTTCCATATAATTCATTTCCCTATTCATATTTGTCTTAGGAGTTGACTCCTCAACCCGGGGTCTACGCACGAAAAACCCAAAAAGACTAAAGGAGGACGTAAAATGACATGATATTTTATGACTGGGATGTTATTGAAAAAGTTTTGTGAAAACATATTTCTTTCACTTTGCCATTCATACAAATTGAATCGAGTCCCTGTTCTAAAGTTATGGAAGTGAGAGGAAACAACTACGAACGCTGGTTTCTTTCCGCACACCTGTGTGCGAAAGGTAAAGAGAATATGGCGTGATCAACGACCAATATGATGCTCGCTTTTAGCTATCTCTGAGCTACTATTGGTCCCTGATCCTGTAATATCTAAGCTCACGCATTTCGCATATCCATTAGGAATCCGTACCTAGAATTGTCGACCTACAGTCGTATGGTTTATATTCGTCGTTCAAGATTACGTGACTGGAAATAGTAAAATCGGATGATGATGTTGATAATGTATAGGTCGTAATGGGCCATTGCCAATAAAACCTTATAGGTAAGCGATGGATTAAAAGGAACTAGGTCAGGGCAAGGCCACCTTATGAAAATAACGCGATTCGGCTACTCCCGTCTGAGTCGGAAGTATCGCGTTATCTATCTATCGATGCCTACTTGTTCCACGTAAACATGCCCAAGTTAAGCGTGTGTAGAGCTTACTGATAAGTCAAACAATTGGTACCATGCAATACCATGCAATACAATTGAGCAAATGTTTTTTAGTTTGAATCATGTTTTATACGATAACGAAGAACAGCTAATGCATGATAATTACCTCCTCTATGAGTTTTATACAAGCACTGTTAAAAATAAAATAACAAAAATCGCAAATCAGGTACTCAAATATTGTTAATTGTTAGTGTTACTGCGACCGTAACATATTACGTTTGCAAACTCAACTGACCTGATCTGATATTTAAAATCAAAGTGATATTGAGATTATTATCTTGAATTAGTTTGATTTGTTATTGGTGATTCATTTGCAGCTGAGTTGAGCTAGATAGGGTATTTGGTGTTCTAGTTAGGCTCTGGGATAAATACAAATCACCTTAGGCTACAAAAGCCTTTCGGTTAATTCATTCTATCATTAATTTACGCAGTAATTAGAAATAATATAACTTTATTAATTTACAATGATTTATATTTAAAGATCCAAAAAGTACGACACAATTACACTAACTTTGCAATACTTGGAGCTTGCGCTCGGATCCTAAAAGGAAAGTTACATGCACTCAATAGAGGACCGCTTAAAAAAGTTTCTTTTAAAAATGCCAATGGAAAAAGCAGTCCGCAACTTTGCAATATCGTCCACTTGTTCCAAGCAAATGAATAATTATTGAAATTAAAATTCTTATTTCGAGTCTCATTACAAAGTTGGAAAAGGGTCAAGTTTTATATAATTATTTAAGACATTTCCTTTTTGCAAAACTAAACTTCAAATTCGTCGATATTGGATCTATTGTTGTGATGTATAAATATATATTTAAGTATCTATTTAAAAAAATATATAGTTTTCATTAATTCAGTATTAAATATCTCCAGTTATTTACTTAACAAACAGATTTATTTCTTATTCTTGGGTATTAGCGAGATACCCAAATGTTAAATTTAACAAAAACATATATTTTAATAAAAATGTGCTAATATATGTATATAAAAAATATTTATCATGAGATTTTACAAGTGGGAAAATCCGCCATGTACTCTATGTATGTATGTGGTTCAAACAATTCGCCGTTACCATGTTTGCCTACACTCTGCTCATTTGCTCCCGTCGTTATTCGCAACAGGCGCAAACCCCAGTTCTATATTTTCACAGATATTTTTCTCGTTCTACATGCATATTTTTTTCTATTATGTAATTGGAATAGCAAACAAACAGACGGCCAACCGGATAGTAAATAGTAATCGTTGCCTATATACATGAACGGCCCTATGAATATCATGTTCTCATGTGACGTTCGTGATACCGTTCATGAGTTGCCATTTCGGAGAATCAAGATGTCATCCCTCTTGTCCTATAATTTCACTATCTATTCTTAAAATCGAAGTATTATAACTTGCAAACCAGGCTGCTTGGAAGCTGAAATAAGTGAGTCTGAGAGTCATATAGAAGTTTTTTTTTTTGCAAATTCTACCTAAAATGGATTTATTTTTAAAAATATGGTAGTTATCCAAAATGATAGCATTAATAGATATTTATTAGCGACCACTGACTTTTCATTCCAATATTAAATTACTAACAAATTCGATCTCTCAAAAGATACGTCCCTAAGTCAATATCGTAACTTTTGCCCACAAACTTAGTAGCCGCAGTGGCCGGCTAAAAGTTTCATGTGGTTGATAATTTACATAATAGAAGACGGTAGGTCTATCCACTATCGGGGTCATCCAAACTTCTGTGGATTAGGGCTTTCACGGGCAAGGCTTATCGGATTTTGAACGAATTTCGGGATGCTTGCGATGGCAACGTCATTATCGATATCCGATTTATATGCAGATTGGGAGCGGAGTAGCTAGCGGCGCGGGCGCGTTGGTGTGACGTCACTCTACCGCAGCCGCCTCAGACACCCGGTCTACGAGCGCACTCTACATAAATAACCCCACTAACCAACCGCAATCTTCAACTTTATCTTACTTGAAGATTATACAATTAATCCCTTCCCTTTACATTCTCGTTGGAACTGAGATCCTCGTTCAACTTTTGCGCACTCAACCCGACGAAGACAGAATCTCCATTGTAAGGATTTAACAATTTGTCCCGGCTCGTTGCATTTCACAGAGTAATAATAAAATATCACAATGGATGTCAACTCTATTCATGATAAGTATCCAAGATGAAGAGCGTCAGTAGCATATTTCAGCAAATCAGATATGACGAATGAATTTGTGAGAACTGTTTCGAGCTTATGTATAGTATTATGTTTCTTTTATTATTATATTTCTAGGTATATATAATTATAAAAGTAACATCAAACTATATTTATTTATAGTATATATATTATTGTTGAATATAAATATTGAATGCTATATGGATAATTTATTTTTTATAGCTACGTGAAGTAGGTAAAATGTAGATTAGATTAGATTAGAAATTTTTATTTTTTATGTAATTATAAACTAGTGAAATGAAACTTATCAATTCGTATACTTCCATTCGTGTACATGCTAAAAAATATTTATTTGAAATGTGGAAAAAAAAAAAAAAAGATAGAAACGTCTATTACAAGAAGTACAACTTTTTTATTATAAATTACAGATACGCTATATCTGAGTAATATTGGATAGACAAAGTTTATTAACATCTCACGAATATTTTCACGGCAGCCAGATTACGCGGGCCAAATAACTATAAACTACCAATTTAATTTATACACAATTATACGATTACACGAGAATTTACAATTTACTGTATTATAAAATTATTTGTAAAACAAAAACAGAATTAAGTAAACGTGCTAATGAACAGGAGCAATTATTATGGCTTACGTTCGCTTGCACAACGTCAAGTATTGAGTCGATTGCAATTTTTCACTCAACTAGGTATACAATCTGAGCTCTATTTATTGTATCCAATGCAGGCCATTGTAAATCAATTAAGCGAACCTGCAACTTTAGGTTGCATTTAAACTGTTTACTTAGAAATTTGCCCATTTCATGAACGTGGTGTTATATCGACTCTTAATATATCGAAATATGTAGATATTTTCGTAAATGCTCATAGTTCAGTATCATGCAACATCTTTTTTTTATTGTTACGGATATATCTATTTTATTCTGTAAATACTAATAATTAAATATCATATACATTTAATTACTACTAATTTAATAATGATTACAGTAGAAATTATTTAACTTTTAAAATAAAATAGTACAGGTATTTAACAAGCAGTGTAAAGCGTCATGGCGTTCATTTTAACGAACATTAAGCTCTTAAATTGTCTTCAATTTTATTCCAGTCGCTATATCCAATTCTGACTTGATATAGGGGTAAGACATGTTATATAAAGACAATTCTCAATTCAATTCCTCTTCATAGATTTATTAATGTAAAACAAAATCTATAGGTCTGAAAGTTTGGTCGTAGTTTTGATGTTTAATTAGTAAAAAATATTTTTAGCAATACCAATACTATTCATAATATCCAATCACTCTTAAAATATTTTTAAAAATATAAAACTTTAAGAAAGATGGTTATAATTTATTCAGATACTGCTAATACATTTTGTTACGTTCATGTTTCAATGAACTTTGTTAAAAAAAGATGGCCGACAACGCCAACACATCATTCATCTTTCAGCCGGGCTGTCTATTATGAGTTGCAGTTTTTAAAAAGTTGGTAATTAACAGCGGACCGCGGTCCAGACCAGGTCCCAAGTTTTGAAGTGTTCATAAAGTTTGAAAAATGCCCCAATAATAATTAAAAGCGAGGGGCATAGGCTACTGGTCTTTTTTGCTGCGCGCACGCGATCAGATAAGTCACGTAATTAAAAAGTTATCCTGGTAACAAGCAAATTTAAGATTACAAAATATATATTAATCTTTCTTTATCAATAAATATATTGAGGGTTGAAACATTTACTTTAAAATATTATATCATAATTTATCTATCTATCTTCACAGGAAGTAATCAAATAGAAGTAAATCCAACATTGTCTCGTATTATATAATACTTAATTCACCACATGCATATTTTTAATGATTACTACTTCTAATTACACGCTGTTTTTAATTACTCCTAAATCCTTAATCAGAGTTGATACAAGTATTTTCTCATTTTTACATAATCTGCCCGTTCTGTTAATTTAAACTAATTTTTCCAACATAAGAGTTACATCATGAAAGATAATTTAAGACTCATTCAATTCAATCTAATGATTCCATCTTATTTACTTTTATATCGACTTATTTCAAGAAGCCGATGTTATTACGGGTACAGACTTTCTTTGTGCTAATACCAATGTTCCTTTGAAGCTGAGCATGTCTATTGAAGTCTAAAGATAACAATAGATTTGTCTTTTGAAGTGTTTCAACGGTTTCGGAAACACAGATTTTTAATCATCTTTAGCTATCATAATTAATCTATCGATACCCCAGTTTTATTATCTTGATATTGAAACAAAATATTTTGTGGTGAAGTTGGAAATAATAGTTTACAATAGTATATAGTCATTTTAATTAAAGCATATTTCTTACTATATACATAGTACCTATATATTAATAAAATAGGATATAGTTCTGTATAGTAAAGCAAATATGTAGGAATCTATAAAAATATATAGAACAATAAAATTAAATATTTGGCATAGTAGACAAAAATTAGAAGTCGAATTTGTTCTCCCGTCTACTTGATATTATAGTCAAGAAAATTTAATTTAAGTCAATAAAACTACTTAAGAGTCCATTTTATTGATATAAATTTTCTGTTGTACAAGTACATATTTAATAACTAATCGCAATTAACAAGTCAAAAAGGTATTATGTATTTTCAACATCAAATCATTCAAAATATTGAATTCGTCTCTATTTGTCTCGTAATCAGGCGCAGGTTAATAAGTAATGAAGCGGATACGGCCGAGTTTTGTTTGTTAAAGTGATTATTCAAATACGGAAAGCGTTTTCGGGTTTCCCTAAACTTCCCTCATATTTTATTCACAGATTTTTCACGGTTTGAGAAATACGTAATTGCTAATAAGATTTGGCTTTTGGATTATACACAAAAATATTTTTTTATTAATATTAAAGATTGTAAGATCATGTACATGTAAGAGTAGTGACGAAAATATAGAATATTTTTATTTAAAAAATACGATTTTAATTTATTTTTACTAAAGTTATATTTTATGGATCCTTCCTTAAATAGTGTTTATAAATTATAAAACATTAGAATATAATTTATAGCATACGCTCATGTAAAACGTATTATGTAAAGTATCAGAAATATAATAATGAAACTAAGCATTTTTATATTCTTGTCTATGAAATTGGAGCGTTCGCGTAATTTGGAATTAAAAATAACGTATATTTATTAACACCCTTGTTTTAGCGTGACCTTATACTTAATAACTATTCAATAAAATTTACTTTACTGGTATGTTAATAACTTTGGCAACTTCTCGACCAAAAAGTTTCCTAAGAAAACTAATCCCGAGATTATTTCCAGAGGTTCCCAATCAATTCGCCTATAAAAACACAGGGACAAAACGGTACCCTCTGTGAGTTAGTGTAGTAGATACTCCTCGGAGAATCATTACGAAAATACGACAAAATTGTAGAGCGTCTCCGACTTGGGAAGGGGTGTTATTTATGGAGGGCAGAGGCCGGAGTGTATCTGAGTGGCTCTATTAGCTCAACTAATATTTTCTTCTTCAAGTTAATTGTTATGTCGCCTTTAAGAGCAGGTGGCTTGTCCCATTAGGCCGCCACGGGCGAGTTAATGTCGAGACACGAAACTTGAGAGCCACTGAGGGAACTCAGAGCCGCGGAAATATTTAAACAAATGAAAACTTTTTCTTTATGCCA
Organism: Achroia grisella; assembly: GCF_030625045.1. Lineage (NCBI taxonomy): Eukaryota > Metazoa > Arthropoda > Insecta > Lepidoptera > Pyralidae > Achroia > Achroia grisella. The sequence goes on from NW_026712938.1 coordinate 3,378,678, forward strand.
TTTCTCGAAGAGTGTTCTTATTGTGATTCGTTTTTATTGAGTTTCCTCCAGCTTTGCCATTAAAAGAATCGGACAAGCGTGAATCCAACATATTTCTTATAAAGATATTCAAATGTAGGTATTGTATATAATAAAAAATGCTTAACAATACATGAATAAGAAGCAAATTCATACAAGAGTTTTTCTAAATATAACGTTATATATATGTATATTAAACTGTTCAAATGCAATTAAATCGTCACTAGATTATAATATTGATACATACTTGGGTTTTATTGTCGATGTTTTCTTAATATTCATAATATATTTTCACTTGATTAATTGAACAACTTACAATGGTAAATAGATGATTTGAACAACCTGTAGAGCTGAAATGTAGTATAGTTTATTACTTTATTCAGTATTAGAGATATCAGTAATTATATTAAACCAAGTTAATAACAGGAACTGTTTGATAGTCGATCTACAGTTCCTGCAATGGAGGTTTCTCTTCAAAATTTCTTAATTAAATCACAACAGTAGTGAGTTGGTGAGTATTTCGACTTAGTTCCCAACTAAACAGGTTAGTAACACTTCACATTGATGGACGCGCGGCTGACCATTACCACTGGACGATTGTTCTACAACTGTCCAAGTAGCGAAGTAGCTGGAGGTCAGCAGTCTACATAGTTTCCGTGTTCTTTAACTGACAGTACATTTGCAATAGTAGATTCTTGATTAAACGTAGATGTTTGTATTAATAATTTTCTATAGACTTCAAAAAGTAGTGGTATAAATTGAGAATAAAACTAATTGTTACCCGTAACTTTAACTTTTTTTTATTAAAATTAATAAAATTTCGAAATTAAAAGCATAAGTTACTGCTTAACTAGCTTCATGTAAAATTTCCATCAAAAATTATTTGATAAATTGCTTCGATTATTTATCGGTTTATTCGATTATTTCTGTCGATTAACAAGAACAAACAGACAAACATTTTTTTTAATTTCTTTAATGTTGGTACCGTATATACTTTCATATACATTTAGAGAAAAGCTATTCATTTGAAATTACAAAGAGAAATTGTTGACTTACTATAAGGCTACGGAAACAGAGAGAGAGTGAAAGAGGAGGCGTAAACACATATTGAGATATATGTATATTCTTTTGTATTATTTACGTTTTAGTTAAACTAATACCACTTCCTACATTGAAGTAATATTTAAAAACTTTTATATCAACTCTACAAGAATGTACCCAATCAACATATCGAATTTTTCCCAAAATATTAAAAAATAATTTACAGTTACAGAATGTTAATTAACATGTTTGGACATCCTTACTAGTTAGGTAGAAAAACAGCAAGTATGAAATTAGCAAAGTTGTCGGCAATAACACAAGAGTGTGCCACACATCTCCCGAATATTAAAAGGGGAATTAGTATGGTCACGCCTCTATATGTTCATAAATGTTCTTCTTAGGGTTCAACTCATAACGCTTAAGTTTACGTGACTTGAGACCATTCTGCATTACGCACATCCTACTGACGATAGGTACTTCCCGCGTTGCATATTAATATGAGTTAGAGACTTCAAAGCACGCATCTTTGGTTGTTTATGAAAAAGCAAAGTTTTGTTGTAATTGCTAAATAAAATAATAAGACATAGATAATAAAATACACAACACAAACATAACACAATTATATACATACAATATATTTATATGAATAAACCATTTTTAATCCGACTGTATGCCTATAAAAGTAATCGCTGCACATACGATCAAATATTTAAATCCAACAAAACCATAATCTAAAGGTAATCGCACACAAGCATTAACTCAAAAGACACCTCTGAGGTTCGACATTGATCACTGAGCCGAACTTCGGTTTCGCCGTAACGTCGCCCCAGGGAGTGGCCCCGAATCGCGGCAGTCACTGTCCTTGTCCTACACACCCAGTTACAAATAGGAAAGAAGGTAATGACGCGATATAGGCCTCACAAATTGCCCGTAACAATACCGCATTAGGTCACAATCTATGTCGTAGGATACGTCATAATCTATTTTTTCGGTAGGAACCTCAGTGATTTGGTCAGGCAATGGCCGATGGCTTATTTGATAAAATATATCAATGTATTTTTGTAACAAAACCGAGTAAAGGATAAAAATAATATTACTATATCTAGTATAAATATTACTATACCACTATCATCGGCACCATCTTTGATAGGTATTTATTGGACGGTTACTGATAAATAAGGAATTGTTACAGTTATATATAGAAAATTCTTAGTATTTCTTTCTTTAAAACCCTATGCTTTTTTAATTTATTTAAATTTCTTAATTTAATATAATTTTCTTAGTCATGTAGGCTAACAAAATTGTATTAAATTTTTCATAATTCTTAGTTTATTGAATAGCTTTCGCATGCAGTAGTTATTGAACTTACTGTTCCGGATGATGGTAATAGGTTCCAATATTTTACTAACATGAAAGTGGAAATTTACAGGATAACATAAGCAGGAGAAGAATAGAGTAATAGTAATAGTCAAATATTATATATTACACCAGATCGTTATTATAAATTGCATATAATATCTAATATTTATTACAATACTTGTGAAATTAATTATTTCCACCCTAGATATACAAAATGTATCCATTTTACAGATACTGAATATCATTTTATATTCGTCTACCACTATTAATTACCTATCAACGCCTCCAAATACGAGTTGAGGTAAACCAGATACCACGAAATGGGACAAGTTATCCTTTACAAATAAACGAACAATATTTGGATGTGTCGATGTGATGTGTAGGTAAACATATTCTATTTTGAGTTCCATCCATGACTATTCAAGATTTCAACTCAATATTTGCTACTTGGGTGAGTATTACGTATGTAATAATATTAATTCAAATTATTTTCTGTATTTCAATTGTATTCTCTGGCTCTAGTAACTTATTTATTCTTAGTACTAAATTAGTTTAATGTTTCAATTTTAAACCATAATTAAATATTAGATACATTTCGTAAAATACTATGGGTCTTCTAAGACGTATTTTGATAGTAACGGGCACACTAACTTATGATGAAAACCATCAACAACCTCTTATCGTGTAAGTAGTATCTCGATATATATGATATAAAGAATGCACTTGTTATATCTATAAGTTAGGAGGAAAATGTTAAAAATATAAGTGACTCCCGATTTTCTACGATTTTATTCAAAATTTGTTTTATAAGTCTACAAAAATGTATTCGAATACGTTTTGTCATTTAAGCGTTATTGAGTAACAAACATCCAGATATCTTAGATTAGAGTAACTTAGCGTTGTTTTTTCAGTAATCTCATTTCTCACACCCTTGATATTATTGCATCCTTTCACACAAACCATTCATGGCTCTACTCTTCTTTTATATCCGTTCGTTATCCAACTTATTCTATTAGTAGCGTGGTTCTTATTCAATCTGATATCTAATTCCGGCAGAGTCAACCTTCAGTTCGGATATTCTGACAGATATTGATACTTAGGCTTGGTCATATTAAGCATAGGTACTATGTATAAATGTTGTTATTATTTTTTAAATATGATAATTACAACCAGTCCCAAACCTACTTATTATTCTCTGTCATATCCGGTTTTAACAATCCTCATTAATGCGCTAACTATTGTCCTGTTTGAAATTATGCACATAGCCGGACCGGATCTGCATACTATATACATTGTTGTATTATAAATGGTCGTAATGTACACGGACATATACTATATGTAATATAACCTCATTGAAATCCTTAAAGGTGTATTCTGTTAACATTTAATGTATTTGAGTTTTTGTATTATTAAATTGAAGTATGTACACAATCAAGTTTAGATCTTAAATTAAGCATATGTTATATTTAGTTGAGGTATATTCTGTAACAATATTCTCAATCTCAAAATCTGTAATTTTCATGACATTACAGCCAAATAATTATTCTTATGGTTAATAAGGTAAACATTATATAAAGTGCATAACATTACGTTTTAACTGAAATTAATAAAATAAAATTTAAGTTTTAGTAATACTCATATATTTAGTAAATGATACTTCAGAAACTTTCCCAGGAAGTACAATACGATATAAAAAAAATACATACTTCAGTATTGTAGAATTTATTATGGAATTAACCCTAAATCGTTGCAACGATTTTGCTATTAACGTAATTGGTACGTATAAACTAGTGATGAAAATCACCTTATTTATTAATTTAGTAAAAAATAAGAAATATCTAAAACTCTTACGCTTCTTTATTAATATTAATGATCTATGAAACACTTTATTAGAATGAAACTCTAAATATAATTCTTTATTCGTTTTAAGAATGAAGTAGGGCGTCTTATTTTTTAACAAAAGATCTAAAATAAATCACTCGCTCTCGATCCTAAATTAAGGAAAATTTTTTATTCACCACAAAAGGGGATTGTTCAGTTCACGCATGCTCAAGTAAAGCGTAGCAATTCCCGCTTAAACAAATCACCACTAAACAAACGTTTCTACAGGTAGGAATAATTCAGCGAAAGGTCACCTGTTACGGGTATTCGACATCGATCATCGGGAGTGTGCTATGTAGACCTTCCCGTGTAATGTTGCCCTGGGGAGCGGCCGACGCCGGCGTCGAGACAAAGCTCCCAAGCCCCCGCCTGCCAAACTCAACTTGCCCGCTTTTATACGCACGCACATTTTTCACTGTGGGTCATTCCGTTACTCGCTCTGTTTACCCTCGCCATGCCGCGATACGACATATCTAACGCATCTGAAAAGTTAATAAGGAATTTATAATTAACCTGTACGTATTCGCATGCGGAGGCGTCACGCGTTGCCGTCGACATGAATATTTACAATGCAATTTCGTTCTATTTCACATTTATCACTGGCTTGCGTTAACGGGGAGTTTTAAAAATATTCCTTCGTGGCCAAATTTAGGTTCGCGGGCAAGGCGGGTTAGGCGAGCGATGACAGCGCATCTGCTGGCTTGTATTGTTCGTGTCCTAACCGCCGACTTTCCATTTATTTCTCTATGAATACGTTATTACCTGCTCGCCCCCGCTTATCAAAGTTTATTTGCAGCGTGTGGTTTACTCTGTACCGGTGCTTATTCGTTATTACAACGGCGGAGTGTTTTATTGCCGGGGCGGGGCTCAAATCGCGCACGACGCCCTTGTTTTTCGCTATTTTTCCTCGCGATCTTTGAGGATTTGAAGTTTATTTTATGTCTTTTCTCTTGTTGCAGATTGAAGACGCCATGTTAATGTTCGACAAACAAACCAATAGGCACAGAGGTAAGTGTTGCTTAATTTATTTATACAACGCTATCTACACTGTTTTAGGAATAGAATCGATAAAACATAATAAGGCATTAATGATTTAATAGGACTTTACGCAGAAGTAATTTTTTTACTAATAATACTTTTCGTTCGACGACGACTAATAATACTTTCGTTTCGATTCAACTCAATTGAATATTTCATTAATTTACTTTTATTCTTAAAGCAAAAGATTGCGTGTTATTAATACTTATAGGCAATTATTTGACTTAAATAAAATAATTGGCAATTGTACCTACTCACGTTTGTTACCTACATTAACATCCTGTAATAGATTCGCTTTCAAAAAATAAAGCTTTATTTTCTGCGTGGAAAAAATATAATATAATGAGTTCAATTTATATTGGCCCTAAAGTTTATTTTTATTTATTATTATAAATAACTACATATGTGTTTGTCACGAAAGTGAAGAGGGTAGTTGTTATCAACAATCAAGAGAATATAATTTCGTTTGGGTTAGGGTCTTTTGTACTTTGTCACAACAATCAATCAATAATATCAAAGTGACAAAGTAATAAAGTGTTTATATCGAAAATAGTACAACTATATTTTGGATATAAAAATCATACAAATACTTATATACAATTATGACATAATTAATACAAAATCATTAAAGCTGTCTTAAATAACCTTTACTTTTTTACTTACAAAATATTCCTAATATCTTTAATATCCATACTACAAAAACTCACTAAAATCGTTCGACTCAAATTTGTTCTTTAATTCTGTTATTAATGCTAAGTAAATTGTATAGAATTTAATAAAGGCCATTCTTATATTCCGAACAATGTATAGAATATAAATTGTTAGGATAATAACATATATTACTGATCATAACTTAGAAGACACGCACGAGCAGTAGCGTATCAGCTTGTTTTTCTCAACAAATACAACACAACATTGAAAGGTTTGCATGTCACACACGGAAACATATCATTTTTGTTCGCGTCTCGGCTCATTTCTTCAGGCATCTTCGCCACAAAATCGTAGCCATTTAACGAGTAGCAGATAAATACAACTCTCGATAAAATGCGGCCAGCTGAAACAGATCTGTCGCAGTTTACACCCCTTGATTCATAACATAAAATTGTATATGAAGGGTGAAAGTCACGGGAGTTCTAGTTAGAGTGGTGAAACGGTTGGCTCATGCGAGCCGAGGCGAAACGGAGGTTCAAGGTGGCATCGCAACTAAATAGGTTCACCGTTTTTCGGTTCGGTATTGTGCTTCCCTCCCTCGTGATACGACTATTCCCGACTAATAAATAACAAATCGACACCCAGATAAAATATATGGTTTCCTAGTACAGATTTTATATTACAGCGAGGGTAAAAGGGACCGCTTGAGGGATGTCCTATTTTCAATTTCCGCGTTCCCCTTATTTTTATTAATAACTTATTTTAAAAGTTTTGTGAAATGAGCGCGTAAATAAATTTATCCCAAAACACTAAAGTCCAGGGGCTTATGTAATCAGTTTCTTTCATTATCCCCGCAACGCGTAAGATTTTAATTAAAATCCACGAAAATCGTATCAAGGCAAGCCATCTTTTGTTGCGAACGAAGGTTCCCTTGCAACAGTTACAACAAATACAATGTTAAATTTGCTTTTGTAATCCCCATTACACAAAAACAGGTTGACCCAAATATTCAGCCTCGGTGAAATATCGTTGCGCCGTCATTTATGCAAGTTCGCAAAAACGAATCCTGTTTCGTTGAGGGCTAAGCGAAAAACATTCCTTTCTTGTTGGCATAAGACATGAAATGATATGCTCCCATTTTACTGGCCTGTACGGTTGTGCCCTTTACATGTCATTTGATTGATATTTTCAGAACTTTCTACTGTTAATTATTTAAAATATTTGAAACAAAGTACAACAACAATAACTATAAAAACATGTCATTAAACATATTAAATAAAATGCAAATACACCATATACATACTTTTGTAATAAAATTATCATTTTCAATATATTATTATGTAGATAAAAATGTAGCCCTGAAAAATACAAATTACATTAATCCTCCAGCATAAAGATCCGATATTATTCAAACATGCAATATATAAAAATATAAGTTGGTAAGCAATAATCTTATATAAATATTCCTTAGGCCGCCCCTAATACCACTGGCGGGTTATTATCCCCACAACGTAATCAGTTGGGTCGGGTTATCCTAGCAAGAAATGTAAAAATATCTGCTGTTTATTTGTATCAAACTCGGAGAAGAGGCAACCCAAACGCGTATTCAAACTGAATATGAATGCAAACTGCCCCTGCGAACGGCCGGAATGGCGAAAATCAAATTAGGTATGGCTTGAATACTTCACGGCGACGTCGGGAAAAAAATTGAAATCAAATATTCATTGACTTTCAACCGGATAAGCCGACCCACAGCCATTTCAATACATTTTATTATCTATTTTTCGCTGCGAGGACCGGCCTCCGTCTTTGCAAAATGGTGTATTCTCATCATCTAAATTATTAACGAAAATTTTGTCAATGGCAATACCGTTAATAAATTGAAATCTGTCCAGATTTAAATTTATTACCAGCGTCTTATTATTAAATGAGACAATCGGGAAACGTTTGAAATGTTTCATTATTTGTTTTCTGAGCTATATACATGTGTATGAGAATAACTGTAATATTATTACTAAAGTTACGTATATTAGTGAATTTTTTTTAATAGACATTATGATGATTTTTTGTTTGTCTAGACCGTTATAGTAAAACATTTTTTTTCTCATAATGGATATGTTAAGCGAATAAATCACATGTTGAATAGGGACTTAATTCAAATGGCGATTTCTGTTTAAAGCTGTTGAATCTGTGAAAAATAAAAACCTTTTAGCCTTTTCAGTACATTAAATATGCGGGAATAATGCGTTTAATAGCACCCTTTACTTTATTTACGACCTTTCCTGCTGGCAAAAAAAATAATTAACGATGACCCCTTGCAAAATTTCTATTGTCTTTTTTTAATAACTTTATTTTGAGCCAATAAAACACTTATGATTAAACCTTTTATTTTTTACAAAGATATATTAATTTCCTGCTTAAAAGAATGAAATATAAAAGTCGGCATCTATGTTCATATCTAATATTTGACAAAGTCAATAAATGGCAAAAATTTGTGATAACTTAGATACTTATTATTCTCCCCGACACATTCCCAGCAAAGTAACGAACACTGATCAACAACCGTTTCCAAGAGTATGTTCGGGTTCGTTTGCCATTCAAAGTGTCAACTGAGCTTGAAGAAAATACCATTACATAAAGGTAAGACTGGTAAGACACGAGACGTAAGAGGCAGAGTTCATAAATATTAAACAAAAAAACTAGCGCAAGCAATCTCAGCGGAGCGTATTCTTACGGCGGCACCAGCCTGCCTCCAGCGCCTATGGGAGACATTTCTAAGAATGCGTGCCTACTACCGTGAAAATTTCACCTCTCACTTTGCATAAGAGTAGTGTTATCTATATTTCATTTGACGTCGTGCGTGATATGTAAAGACACCTATCGCGTGAATCATAAATGGCGATCGTTTTCTTCGAGTGTTATAAAATTTCTGTGAGCCGAAAGAAGCGAGTTGGGTACTCTATATAACAGTGTTTAAACTTTATGCCCTTCACGTACTAAAGTTTCTATGCATCCTTTTATTTTATTCATAAATTTTCATATCTACATAGAACATATAAGATAACAATACGAGGAATACTTGTAAGATCAAATGATGGCAAAATAGAGTCTTAGAGTTTTATATCTGCTTACGCGTTTATAAAAGAACTACAAAAACAATTATGTTAATAATATATTCTTTACAAAAATACAGATCGACATTTTGAAAACTAATTCTGCGGCCAAACAGTTAGCATTTACTATTTATTGATTTGTTTAATATGAAGAAAAGCACATATCACTGAATATATCAATGGATATATTATCTGGTTTTTCATGTTTAAAAAAATAGTCAATAACAAAAATTATTGTGGATAAATAAATCAGATTTTTATATAGCAAAATATCGTTCAACTGAATTGGAAAAATACTTCTATCTAGCTATTTTTGTACATGTCGAAGCATTCTAATACTGGCAAGGGTTCTAAAGCAAAGCTTTCAGACTGTGTAAACGGAACAATTTTATTCACAAGTAAGCAAAAAGTAAAATGGTCTTTATTGCCGTTTCGTAAGGTCGATGTTCAAAGTTTTGTTCATGTATTTACCTAGTACTAAGTAGAAGCACGTGGTTGGCTCCCGAGGGAGAAACGGGAATACGCCGAGTTTAGATGCATCTCGCGGGTTACCCACAGTCCTTGTTAATATCATGTATATTCCAATTACATCATGTAACTAGGATTTAACTTGTTATTTTCGAAACTCTGTCCAAAAATCACTAGGACAAATTATTTCTTAGAACATTTTTTTTAAATACATTGTAAAATATTGAAGCCTATATCTGTTTGAAGCTGTTTATTAAAAAAAACATTCAGGTCAATGTGATTCCTTTATATTTCATTATTACATTATAGATTTTTAATATTTATAATTTTTAAAATCAATATACTATGGACAATCCGAAAATTTTACATATTTATAAATAAATGAAGCCGTTATTATGTCATAAAGACATATTCCTAAAAATCTATATAATATAGGTGACGAGATATATTTACATACCGAGATGAAATGTCAATAATTATATTAAAAGTTCGCAACGACTGCAACTTTTGTAACTGATATATTGTGATTGCAACGGTAGATAGAAGCAAAATATAAACTTAAATGTATATACAGTAAAGGTATACGTCTAACTATTCATATTTTATAAGGTAAGAAGATAAATGATTTTATTTTTGTTATTCCTATGAAATTAGCATCAATATCGAACTAATTTAAATAAATTAAGGTGAAAGTTCATATAAATTATTGTTATACCTTTTTTTGGTAAAACATTTTTCATGAAATTTTCAATACCATTCTTTTAGAATAGATTCTCACTAGTCACAACGTTTTTTACAGTCAGGAACTTATTATTTTTTTATGCTATATAATAATAAAATACATAGACCGGATTTCACACGCTTTAATTAGATTTAAATATAATTTATTGTCATAATTATTTCTCCCGATATTTCAGATAATTTTGAGTTCGTGGTCGCGGATGGAAGCAGATGGAGAATGTTTATTATGAAGTTTGAAGTAATTTTCAATTAATTAAAATGTTTTCTTAATTGATATTCTATCAAAATGTTCCGGGTTTGTATAATAAACGCTAACCATGCTGAGATACGGGTATAATATTCTACATTGAACTTAGAATTTGAACTAAAGCAAGTTCAATCTGTGTTTTGCTCTCTACGTATTTACATACTGGGCGGTTTTTGTACCAATGCAGTTCTGAATTCGTATTGAAATATCACGAGCTAACTGAATTGAAGGTTACCCGCGGCTTAGCGTATTTATTTTTCAATATTTGATAGTTATAGGTATGTCCGTTCTCGAGATACTTACATTTTATCTTCGCATAATTTTTTTTTAAATTCGTTCAACAGTATTGTCATGTAACATTAACAAACAAACTGGTAGACACACTTCCGCATTTATAATTTGTGTCAATTTATTAGCAATGATAAAGATTGATCAATATGGTTCAATGATAATAAAACCAGAGTAATAAAATAACAATACTAATTAATCTGAAGCTATGTTATACCTAAATATACTCAAAATGGTGGACAAGCAATTTGGTATGTTGACTAAATTGATAAAAATATTGAAATCGACTAATATCTCTGCTTACTCCTCGTATAAATAGTCTCTATAGTTATTTATATTTTACTTTATTGGCTAAACACGGAACTTCTACGCCAGAAAATTCGATTTAATCTCACAGGCACGCAGACCGAACGGTAAAAGTTAGAGGCCTGAAACTTTTAACGTAGATTAGTCTCGTATCTACGCAGTGCAGTATAACGTATGATACCGATCGTTCTGGAAACTAGTGTACACCAAGTACCAAGTGTAACTAATACTGCATTTATATTCTAAAAGATGTTACATGTAAAAGAGGCGACATTTTGTTTCTATACTATAAATATATATACCATAACTCATATACTGTGCTTTACAGTTGAGTATAAGTTTCGGCAATATTAATGTACTTACTACATTTATGTACTGTATTATAGTATATAATATTCTTTTTTTAGAATTCTAAATACTCACATCCATTTTTCTGTTCGGTAAACTTGGAGTATGTATTACAATCAATCATTATTATTATCTATCCAAAATTTGGTATTTTCTTAAAACATTACTGCATCTGTCACTACACAATCTTGGTATGTTATGTATAATAATCACAATTCTGTAGATGAGCCTCACAAAGTATCCTTTGTGTGATATTTCACTTCAGTTATGACTAGAATATAAATTCTATTATTATTTATCACTATAACCAGTACTAAAATATTAAGATGCTGCTACGGTACAATCTATATTGGTTGCAATAAGTCTATTTTCACGTTACTGAGAGTTTCAAAGCCCAGTGGAGAACGCTCCGAGAAATGGTGAAAATAGCCGGATTTTACCACGTCTATCTCTTCTTGACTCGTCTAAACTCGGTACTGAATAGAAACTTATAAATGGATTTGTTAAAAATAGATTTATTGCAAGTAGTTATAAAATAACATACAATAGAACGAATAAGAATGATATTTGATATCTTTTTTTTTTTGTTTTTTAGAATTCTCAATACGGTGGTACGACCCGAGAGTCAATGGTTAAACTAAATATTGTGAATATAAATTCAAGTAAGACAGTATCAGTACAAGTAGTAGTGTCTATGTATCACGTAACAAATGACGTAGATACTATTGGCTTAATAGACCATATGAAATACTCAAGCTATTCCTAAATATCTGCGACGTCGATCCACCAATCCATATTACATAGACTGTTCGTATGACACAATGACATTTCAATCGCTTCTACTCTATTTACCTTTAAGCTCCCAATAATTTTCCACGATGTCATTTCCTATACTCACTATTTTTTACCCTTTCTTTTTTGTGCTCGGTCCCAAGTATTTGGGTAGAGGAAGTGATTTGCTAAAACACACTCACGATGTACATTGTGGAAGCGTCAACTCCTTAAATGCGCCATTGACGATCGATTACAATGGTTCCGATAGCTATCCATTCTTAAGAATTCATTGTTGTTTATTCCAATAGAATTAATTATATAAAGTACCTACATATATTGATCGTACTGTATATATTACAATACCACCTGCGTCTGCACGCAACCACGATACCATAATTGCCGGAATAAAAAATTTACTTTTCTTTTCTTGTGCTATACCAAACGCTACGTATGGACGAAATTTTATGACAATTGATTAATTTAGTCTCCAAATAAACAGTTTTCTAACAACAACTTTCACATTTTTGATATTAGCTAGCTTCGCTTTGATATAATATGCCTTCAAATAGTGAATGAATTTGCCAAATCGGTGTCCACTGCCCTAGAGTTTACTTTCTTATTAATATATACACTCATTCTGGTTTAATAATAGAAATATCTAGCTAATTCAATTATATAAGGTATCGTGAGCATGACAAAGTTTTATTTTTTTTAAGAAAACATTATTAATCATTCTACTAACTATCTAACTGATAAATGATTCCATCCTCAATCAGTAGCAGTAATATATTGAACGTATAGCTTGCTCACAATACTAATAGATTAGTCCATATGCTATCAAACTACATTAGACCTGTGGGACTAGAGTTGCATATATTATTTCCTCTGTAAGGCCACTGGAGATCTTCGAGATGATTTGAACGCAAATTGAGTGCTATCTACTGAAATATAGATTAAGATTATTACGTAGATATTAGCAGATATATTGGTTTCTCTTCCATTTGAATTTAGACTCGACATTAATTGAGAAATGAAGCACAGTCTAACTCAGTAAGTAAGTTTTAAATACATAACATTGTATTATGCACATAAGAGGATGAATATTGAGGATAAGATTTTTAAATTTGCTTGAATATTTGTATTGATATTACAAGATTTAGTACAAGGCAAGGCAACGTATATAGAGCGAATAGGAAACATAATACTGACTGCTAAAACATAATTACATAATTAATTTTATTTAATATAATAATAATGGGTACAATCTAATTAAACTATAAATATGATTCTTGAACATGTTGATTACAGATTTTTAGAATTTAGTAAAAAGAATTAGATAAAGGACACAGAAAGATAGAGACTTTAAAGAGAAATAATTTACACATAATATATGTTACAGTTCTGTTCAAATTCAAAGTATAAAAAAAACAGTGTTACTAATGTTCCGTGTTCATAACATCTCACAGCGGTGCAATAATTCAGGTGAACTTAGACTCCGTTCGCTCAGCGATGCAGCACGTACCAATATTGATGATCTTCATGAATTTGATGTATTGACTTTGACTTTGTATGTAGTACAAAATTTGATATTTTAACGTAAAATGGATAATAACTGTCTTCTCTATGTTAAAATATCAAATTACGTTTTCAGATATAAAATTCTTCTTTTATATAGTATTTACTTGTATATAGGATAACTAAACAATAAATATTGATAACGAAGTGTTAAACTGTAGATATAGCTTTCGTAGGGGAATGTAAGGGGCAAGGTTAATATACACAGGAAATAAGATAAAAATATAAAAAATATATGATGTAAGTGCTATTTCTAACTTGGTAGGAGTAATAGTAATTCAAGTAAATTTAATATTAAATTTACGTATATATACTTTTTTTTATCCAACTACTATATTCGGAACTTAGTTTTATCCAATAGAAGTAAACAATAATAGCATATACATAAATCTACGATCACTAGGTGTTATGTAGACTTTTCTTTACATAGATATAAGTAGGCATCTATAATTTAAGATAATATGTGTAACTGCTATTTTAAGAAATAAACTTCTTCAGTTATATTACTCATAGAGTGGTATCTATCAAATCGTATTAACTAGCCTTTAAGAATAACTGGCACGCACTTAATAAAGTTTACACCGCAGTTATAGTAAGTTTCGCCCTAAAGCATAACAACATCCTTCTGTCACATTAACACGAACACTTAAGTTATTCGCGCAAGTTATTCGCGCTTGTTTTGGCTATATTAAAGGATTCCTGGCATAATTATCACAAAGCGACTTACTACGCACCCATTTATTAACCATCTTAATTACTAAGGCCAAGTTAATTATACTGGCTAAAACTTAACGTCTACAGAGCGTTATCCCCTTAATTTAGTACGAAGTCGGTACCGAGGAAATCTCTTTATGTCATACTCCTGTACGGCATAGCTAAAGTTGCCACAGATGATTTCAAATGGTATCTAAAATGTCCTTAACTTTTCTTTAATAAAATTATGGAAAAAACCTCGGCTACTTTGAACAATTACTTTTATTTATGACCCTCGATATATTACTGTCGCCAGAATTAAAGCAACGTCGCCGTTCGGGACAATGATTTTTTTTCTTTGTTGCTCGTTTTCGTGTGAAATATAAATTTAAATTTGGAACTTACAATGATACTGAAAATATTATAATTTAATTTATTATCTCCTATATAAATATATGTACACAGTAATATAAAATGTGCGTATACTAACATTTTTAGATTGATTATACAGCATATTTTATTAAATATATAACTACGATTTTATTTTTGCATTTATCGTAAACATTTTCAAATATTATATGGTGAATATTAACCGTTTTGTCAATTTTAGAACTCCTTATTTTAAATGAATATCCTGGCATAGAATAATAATAAATTTATACAATAAAAAAATCGTGTTTGGCGTATTTTATTCTTTTTCCATTATATGACGAACATGGGAAAGCAATAGAGGCTTTAATATATAATTTTCTTTGTTACTGTGATTAATTAGTACACAAACAGCCACGCCTAAAGTTTCGCTACTGACACGCTAGAAATAATGGTAGACATTTATTAAACTAATATTATTGTTTTCACGTAATTAGTGTGTTGTTCTATCTATCAAGCGTATAAATTCCGTGAAATCGATTATACTATGTAGATGTGTTCGTTTCAAAATTTTAAGTTCCGGATAATGTTTAGCGTAGCATAATACTGTATGCTTTAGCTAGGATCTACTCGTTACTTCGTTCACATGAACGGGGTTAATAGTTTATCCTAAATACTATTATATTTACACATTATGCTAACTTTTATCACTATTAGTTGCGCAATTAAGGTGCTAGAGTCAACACACAAACATACAACATTTTTTCATCGTTTTACTTTGAAATATGTTTTTATACTTCTTATTTAAATTATTGGATCTGACTACACAGT
Source organism: Achroia grisella (assembly GCF_030625045.1). NCBI lineage: Eukaryota > Metazoa > Arthropoda > Insecta > Lepidoptera > Pyralidae > Achroia > Achroia grisella. The sequence goes on from NW_026712938.1 coordinate 3,394,419, forward strand.
GTCAGTAAGCAAATAAGTGGAGTAAGTTGTGACAATGGCAACTCAGTGCTATACTCGAACTACTAGATCCTACACCCTAATGGAAGGATCGAGATTCAAGAGGCTTAATCCATACCCTCTTAGACGCTCTTAGAACTTATCGAACATTTCATAAGACCTTCATTTGGGTTGCCATACGAAATGTTGGAAGAACGCAAATAATATAGAACTACAAATATTTATATAGTTAGATATAGAGAGCGTCGTGTCTCGGTAGTTTACTATCAAAATTGAACCTCATAGATTTAGATCATTTCGACACCAAAACTTTATGTATTATTAGATTTTCATGATTAATCGGTGAGGATACTTCAATAACAAATTAAAATTACTCTGAAATACGATGATTGGCTGTCTTCCTCATAGATGTTCCTCAAAGTGTTGCGTTCACCATAATTATATGTACAATGACTACCCCCATCGGAAATAACATGACGTGACATAAACGGCAACATCAATAAATAAAATATTCTAATGACAACTCATGTTTTAGGGATAATACTTTATGTAATAAGATTTTAATTTATAAATAGCAATAAAGAAATAAGAAAACACATTTCAGGTGTTAGGGCCACGGTAACGACCTATCTCAATACCTCATTAACCGCAGTCGGGTAATGCTCTGAATACAGTCACGCTAACGCTTGCTAGAACCTTTTGTGGTTTTTGGTATTTTCTAAAACTCGTTGTCGTATAACATTTTGTGACAAAAGAAAATAAATTCCTATAAATAAACTTAAAAAAAGAGCTTTATACGTTTTCTTACCTACGTCTAATGTTATTATATCTTTCAAAAAGTAATTACCAAATCAGAAATTGAGTTGTTTTATTACAAAATTATTTAATTAACATAATGCAATTAACATTATAAATTTGTAATCTAGTGATTGTAAAATACATAGTTAATTAATAAAATCCGGACAAAGAAATACATGTCTACGATACAAGTTGAAAAACTTAATATTGGTTTGCTCATAACCCAATTGCACTTGTATGTGATAGACAACTAGTTGCCTATTTGATCGAATATTTACAACTAAATTACTATATTAATAATCTATAGTAAAAGTGAGGAACAGTCTATACATAAAATTGCAATATAAATGTAGATGTAACATTGATAAATAACCTCACACAGGTACTACATATATTTCTCGTTCGAATTTCCATCGGCCAACATGCGGGCAGGTGTGGTCACAGTGCCGTTTCACCTATAGCAAGGACAGAATTGCAATCAGCCTAATATGTTGAACAGTAGGTTCATCTCATTATCATGGACGACCACAGCTGAGTGATGACGCCACCAGTGTTGCGCGCCGTTTTGTTTGCGGTCGATTTAACGCTGAGGACAAATTGCGTGTTTGCCGCCGGGACACAACCGGGAGATCATTCTACTAGTAGAGAAATAAATCCACTGATTACTTTTGCACAATTTGAAACATACTCGTAACGCAAATTGTTTTACTCGCTCGAATAAGTTGCTTTAATTTCCCTCGTCAACATAAATGGTATCATTTATTTACTTTTGCATTATTTGGTTTTTGTATCGATTTTATCAAACATTTTTGTATAGTATATGAAGTTTCAATCACGTAGTCTAAGCGAAAAGAAGCAAGGTTTATATATAAGTGTAAGTTAGTAAATATTTGAGAATTCTCGTTTATAACAATAATAATAAGTTCTTGGCTTAGAGAATAGCACAATAAAGGCGCGTGAAATGTACAACGGTAAAAAAGAAAGGAAAGAACCCTTAAAAAGTTCATATTTATTTCCTCGTCGAAAACGAACTAACTCTTGTTTTCATCCTCTTAACAAGAAAGTAATCTGTCGACCTCTGTCGCGATAACGGGATTTTTATGTAACAAACTCGAGTCGCGCCTACCCTCACCTAGCCCGGGGCTCTCTCAAGAAATCCCCGCATTGTCAGATTCTACTAAGGATTCGGCGTAATATACATTTTCCCGTGTTGAAATTACAGCTGTATTTTGCTCATGCAACATAAAATCGGCGTAAAGGCGTCGCCCATGAAAAGGCTCGGGTGGAAACCTATAGCCTTTATTTAGTTGGCTCGAATGTAACAATCCACTGAAAGTTTTACAGCGGCAGTTCGAGACGGGCCGTTTCATAAGCGAAATACAGTAAAGTGTAACAGGGTATAACGTAATGCAACGGTAAAGTGAGAGGAACATATTCGTGCGACGCGTGACTCCTCGATCTTGCAAACTCACTTTTTAACTCCAGGAAATCTCAAGAAAGTTTATAAACTTCTGTATTGTTAAAAATAGATTCCAAGTATTAAACTCGTTATAAATATTACTTTTAGCCGCTATGTGAATAGTTCTTTTCAATAAGAAAATTAAGTTACCATAATGTTATTATAATGCCCATTCATACTACTCGTAGCTACTCTTGTTTGATGATTAAATTATAAAAAAGAATAATTTTCATATTCAGAATGGAAAAGTATATAAACGCTTGTGATAAATAAATATTAATATAAACATCATCTTTATTTATTTTACTACAGAACATGTAATATTCTATAGCAAAATAAAAAAACATACTAAAATAATTTTGTATTTCTCAGAACTATCATTCGATGTGGTCTCTGTATATCTACAAAATTGAAAACTTTATACAGTAATGTTTAACAGAAGGCGATATCCCCAAAAGCGTTATTGTTCAACCCCTTGAAAATTATATACAAGTGTCGCATATAAAGCTGTAACACGTATGCCACTAAATTTTAGTTGAAGTCGTTGCCGGCAACAGGTGTAGAAGATGAGCTCAATGAGGAGAGTCGTGATTATCATGACTATGGTAACAGTTCTTTGTAATACTCTAAATGCAGACTAGAAAAATAGGTCAATGGGTCAACATATTCATGCAAAGGTCGGAGAAAATTTTTAGACCGTTTATAGATTTTTAGTTACTCGTCGAATCTTTAATGCACAAATACAAGTGCATATGACTTACTTAAGACCATACAGAAGATTGACAAGTATTGCATTTTCGCAATTTTGCGACGATTTCGTGTAATATGTTGTACTGTATGGTGTGTATGTATGCAACTATCTATAATAGGTAAAGAGAAAATTAAAAAGTAAACAATTCTCGTTGACAAAAGTTAAAAACAAAACTTAAGTTTATAATAAAAAATGGTATGGTAAAACACATGTATAAAATAAATAGAAAATCAATAAAAACCCACTGATCGAATTATTACTAAATATTAATGTCCGACTATAAATACTATTCATCTTTTGTTATAACAACTTTAATTAATATTTCTGCATTATGGCGTTCACCGGTCGTATGTAGTATTTTTTATTGCGATAAATTATTGAAGTTATTTGAAATGAATGTGCGTGACAATGACATATGATTCCACATTAAAATAATCACATAAATAAAAAAAATATAATGCCACTACCAAATTCGTTCGTACATCACATTTGATTCACTTGTCAATTAAATGTCGCGCGCGATCTGCTCTGAATTTACTCAGTCGTTCCCGGACATCAACTGGTAAATTGGAAATTTGCATGAAAAAATATAGGTAAATACCCGGCTTTAAAACAATGACTGGGGATGCTCGCATTCTTTATACTTACACAGGCTGATGTTTATTCGTATTTCCGCGCATCATTTTAGTTTTTCCCCTCTCTGTCTTTCTCTCTTTTATTTGTATTTATTTTAAGTTTTTATTTTAGTTATTGTTATTAAAGTGATACAATTGAGTCTTTACTTAATATAGTTTTAAAAGGTTTTTAATATAATGTATAAGTCTGATGTGTGAACACTACAAAAAGTCCGTTCTTCAGATTCTAATTCAGTATATCCTTTTACGTAAGGGGAGATCGTAAAGGAGAAAAGTATCCATATTTGTGGTTTTATTTAAAACTTTTATTTAATAGTTTTACTAATATATGGTAATGTTATATATGGCAAAAATAGCTCTAATCGCCTGGTTCTGATCGGGTTTTTTAATTATAACTTTTATTATATACTTGGCAGATATTTCAGTAGGCACGTTAGATACTTCTTTCGTCCGTGTCTTAGTAAGAATTTCACATTTTGTATAGCATCCTTTCATAAACTTTAATGATTATATAGGATATAAACTATATAGTAATAACAATGGGGCAATTTTGGAACTTTTGTTAAAATCTGGTTCATAAATCTGATGTCAAAACACGCAAGGCACATGCCATCTTGTCTATTTATTAGTTACACTATCTTTTTACACATTATAGTTTCATACAGATAAGGTTTATTATTTAATTTTATATCTTTTGCTGCGAAAATATGGAACTTAAATAAGATATATCCTATTCGTGAAACGAACTCTTCTATGTTTGCTCAGGTACGAGGGATGTGTGTACTATTTGGAAAGTCATTCTCTCGGGTAGTTCATTGTCTAGTTCCATACAATACACATCATTATAGTTTGTGGAGCATCCAAATGATATAATTTTATAATATTAATACAAAGATAAAAATGTACGTAAATATTTCCCTATATATCTTCTAGTACAGATGTTGCTGTACTAGAAGATATATTGGGAAATATTTAACACTGGGAAACTAATAGAACTCTGTCTAATAATAACTAATAGAACTTTTGTCCGCTTGTTTCTGTATGCATTTCTGCATCTTGTAAATGGCCTAACCGATTAGGTGTGGTTTTTACAAATATATTCTGGTAAACTTGACATAAAATATGTTCTTTTTTTTATTTCACTGGAACCAAAAAAAGTTATAAAGTATTGTTGTTTTAAATACAAGTACGTAGTCGTGTACTTAGCTAGTCTTAATAACATTAATTTTGGTTAATTGAATTTAATCAATAATAACTATGTATACAAAAAAAGCTTTTGCAAACATTCTCCTCGTCTTGATAAGTATATCTGTTATTACCTACTGCATATAATAAACTGGTTCGGTCTTGAATATACTTTTCTTTCTATACATAAATGGCTATTTTAGTGCTTTTAGAGGATAAAAATAACTTTATTGTCCCTCTCACTTTATCTGTCGCGTCTACTTTATGTAAAATGAGAAAAGGTATCAGACTGAAATTATTGCAAAGTACGAAAATCCTGTAAATTCTAATTTTCTACTCTATGAAAAGTTATTTCTGTTTTTCTGAATTTGCTACAGTATTTTTTTTTTGTTTTAATTTATTTTAATTTAATATACATAGATATCCGTTTGGTCTCTTGGTCTATGTACTGCTCGCTTTGGCCAGGAAACTACTAAGTTCAGTAACTTATGGCAGCCATAAATGTAATAAAAATAGACGTTCAAAATGCTTGTAACTAATACACATATTACATTGATGACTAAATATTAGGAGTATTTAAAAATACAAGGTTGGCAAGCTGTGATGTGTCAATCAAGAATTAATTTAAACTTTGCTGGCCAAAGCGAGCAGTGCACAGCCCAAGGGACCAAACGGGCATCAAATCGAATAGAAGGTTATAATTGACTGGTGTCAAGCGAATAACAACCTAAGCGCAACAGTTCAATTAATTAAATTTAAGCTCTAAACTCTTAGGTATAGCTACTATAATCGCTCGAATCATGCTTCCGTTTGCGATACGTTTTCACTGTGAGGTAACTAAGCTGGTGTCGTGGTGGGTCTAACACTCACTTAGTAGGTGCTTCACAAAAGTAATTTGCGAGGCTCGTGGCCGATCATTTAGATCTTACCGCATTTACATACTTAATTAACGTTTTCACATATTATTATCCCATGTTTCAAAATAAGTCGGTTTCAACAGGCTACTGGTAAGTGGATTTATTGGCAGTAGAATGAGAAGTTACTCGTATGTGCGCGATAATGGTTTTGTAAATTAAACCCGTTATGCGGCGCGGTTTGACGTTATTGTTATAGCTGTTGTGTAGAGGCGTTAATTTAACCGTTCCCCCTTTTTGTTTTCATTAACGATGACGTTTCACTGACAGTTGTATTATCGACGATAACAGTGCGACAAAATTAAACTGCCAGTTTTTTGCTTCCAATGTTTCTGTTATTTATTTTTTAACTTTAATGCACGTTATACAACGTTGTATAACGTATGGCGAAAAGTATCAGTCTTTCCCTGGAAATCAACACTTAGTCACAGCTTAGACCTTAGAAGTGTTAATATATAGGAGTCGTAGGCATCGCCTACACAACCACACGTAGACCAACAGTTTTACCTTTTTCGTATAGTCTTATATATCTGCCTATGGTATTTTTAATTGCGATAGCAGTGGTAATATTTTGCCCAAAAAGTTAGTCACCTAAGTTATACTATATTTCTCCGCAACACCAATATTATTATCTACAAACTTACTTCAATCACCGCCATCTTTACTATCACTTTAAACTACATTGAATGTTCTACTAAATACCGATATCAGAACTGATTAACTATCATACAGCTGTCGAGCAACTCACCCCCTGAAGAACTGACCGTTTGCTGTCTAACTGTGACGGCTCGAGGCGCCTTAAAGACTTCAACCCTTCACTTCAGCCTTTCAACAATGCTGATGGTAAATTAAAAACGTCAATCAGACATAGTAGCTATTACTGATAAATCACCGAGACCATTATTCGTGGCTATTAATTGCATTTGCCTTAATTGAGTTCATTCATTTCTGTTTCACTGTAAGAAAATTAATGAAGTAACCATTTTCATTCGTTTGTGGGTACTCTATTCTTTATGTAATGCGTAAATAAATTGTTACGATTACGCGTAATTAGAATCTGAAGTGTATTATTGTATTTAATGTCGAATATGATGTAATTGTTCTGTAATAAAATTTAAAAATATATTATAATTACAATAAATAAAAATCTTATTCAATATCAAATAAAACAGAAACAAATACAAGGAATACCCAAAGGCCCTTTATTCGTAATAACAATACATCAAATACTTTAATACACAAGTATTTGAGTAATAAAAATTAACATTTACTTTGTAAAAACATTCTTGTAATCATTCTTAACAATAGCCTTAGGTATTTTGATATCTGAAAAAGGTCTCGATTAATTTCGGCTTATATAATTTGTATATTATACAGAAAAATACTGAGAATCTTCAAGGAAAGATTCGGAATGTAAATTATCCGTATTGAATATTATATTGGTTGTATTCAGATTCTTTCATTTAAAAAAGAGTACTGATATATAATTATATTATAATAGATGTATGTATGGTATATCATATGAATTACATTAAATATAAATAACAAAATATAGTACAGTGCTAAAAAGTAAATTATCTATGGGCAGATTATGCGAAAGATGATTATTTGGCGGGCGATGAGAAAATATAGAAATGAAGGTTGACACCCAAAAATATCATAGAGGAAAACGTACGCTGTCCACAGGTAATAAGGGTCCACAGGTAAAGTCGTTACATAGATAAGGTTTATAGAGTATTTATTAGATTTGTTGTTTTGTAATAATACTTCTTTTGGCTCGTATGGGTAGGAGCAGCAAAGCTCGCGTATTTGAAGTAAGAGATGACTTACTTTGCCATAGATACACATATATTTTTTACATAGACATAATACCATATAATATTTCCAGGATATTGTTTCTATATTAATATATCGGCAACTAGATATTACTATATATTATATATGACGGTCTCTGTGATCTAGCAGTTTAGCTGCCCGCCTTACTTCCCGTGGTTGTAGGATCGATTCATTGTACGGTACAAACTTTTGTATTCATGAGACTGATTGTTTGTACCTATCTGGGTGTGTTCTATATTTATCATGTATCTGTTTATACCTGTTTTCTAGTACCCATAATACAAGCTCACCTCAGCTTGTGACTAAATGGCGCTGTCTGAAATGTCCTGATATTATATTAAATTACATTAATCTTTGCTCTTAGAGGGTGGAATGAAGGGAAGCAGTAATCTTTGTATAGAACTTTTTATGAGTCTTGCAAACCTTGCAGAATTATTGTTTATTAACAATTGAAATATATGTACATAGGTATGTCTTAAACTATCCTCAAAATAATATATTTTGGATTTGTAATGATAATATTATGGTGAACCAAGCCGCAGTTAAAATCTAGTTACGAAATATATACATTAGAAAAGCAGCTAAGTACGTGTATCAACATTATACACCGACTATGAGTGTAATCCCCCAAAGGGACGCTCCGGAGTGCGTTACCCATAATGGGAACTTGTTATGGAAAATATAATTTTCGTGTCCAGGCAATCGTTAATTTTTACGTTATTAAATAATCAGTGTCTATTATTATATTTTATAAGTAATTATTTCATATAACATATAGTATTTTGACACACTAACAATATCAAAGATGAAATTACGTGTGCTAAATTTTGGATGAGTAAATAATTTTGTGTAAATTATTCATTAACAATATAATATTCATCATTTAAAATATTACAATATTGATATAAGTTTATGTAAAACGGCCCAAAACTAAAAAAATACTTATATATTCTCTGCTATACTTTCGCGAAATGGTTTATCTTTCGGGAATTTCTACGTGCAAAAAAATGTCGTAAATCAAAGGAAGAGACTCGGTGAGCGGTGCTGGGTGTTTTGTAGTGAATCTTTAAGTGCTTCGCATTTCACGAGCTAAGTAGCTATTTCCGTTACGGCTTCTGAAAGTCATCACTTTAAAATCGGCTCGTAAGGTGCACACGGCTACATCGAGTGGCTATGGCAACTAGTGCCATTAAACCTTAACGTCTGAAAGATAAAGCTTGTTTTTTTGTGTACAACTACACATTTTATAGCACTTTTATTGCTGTGATCTAATCGGCATCGTTTCTTACCTAGTTTTACAAACAATCGATCGGCAAGTTTGATTGGCGCGCGCAAATAGGTACTTAACCTCATTAGTCCCTGTTTGAATTTGCTCAAAGCCAGTAACAGGTACATACAACGAGGTGTAAAATGTTTCTGCTTTTATGTCTATTTAACAGTATACAGACCTGTAAAACAGTAAGTTAAACAACATGTTTTTCCAGCGCTATAGATTCTCTTTTTATATTTATTTAAATTTATAATGTTCTAAACTATTGTTCGGTTATTATTTTTAAAAAATCTATAATATTATGTAGCTATGTAAATTTCATATGTAACTTACCTAACTGCATTTTCATCTACTTTAGTACCATACGAACTACATATATGTATTGTAAAACAAACACTAGTCATATTTCAACTTGTTGCAGCCTCATATAATGCAAAATTTGTTTTACGTAACCAAATTTCTGGCTAAACCTGTTCAACTTTATTTTACAAACAGCACGAATGTTTGTCATAGTCGTTAGAAGTACTAAAAATATAAGAAATCTAATCCATCCATGAAATTTGATGTTTCTGTGATCAATAATTTCTGCTGTATTTATATAAGTCAGAACACGTGTTTTATGTGTCCCAAATAACAAAAATATCGAATAGATATACCGACTAGGTACATGCAGTAGCCGCTTGATAACAAACAACAAAAGGTGAAATAATGAATAGTCCAGAAAACGGGCTCCGCTCTCGTTATGAGCCACATGCATAAATGAAACGGGGAATCTGACAAATGACACGGCAGAGTATAACAATGCTAGTGCCTCCAAGTGGCTGTTCAATTATGCAAATAGACTCGCCAATGGACGTCCGACAAATAATAAAACTGTTTAACAGCTGACAAGCGGCCGTCCGGAGATACATTTTTGTATTCATACACGCTTGGCAATAAAAAGCAGGTACATCACCCATATGACGAAATGTCCCGCGCTCATATTAAATTAGACCGCCTCTGGTCATCCACTTTATTTTTATTTGAATCCCATGAAAATATGGAACGTGTTTGCTCGTTCGCGTTTGGGGAGTAACAGTTCGCCACCGTTTTATTCGCAAGTCAATGTTTATGAATTTGTTAATAAACACAGTCGCCGCGCGTTGTTCCCTTCGCAATTTGGCCAGCGAAAAATTCGCGACAAACTTTCATTTGTCTGACTGCGAAGCGTTACTGTTATCGCTAATTATCCGAAGTGGGTTATTTGGCTCGAATAAAAAGTAATCCGATAGTAATTTCAGTAAAAGAGTCCCTTTTTACGAGGTCTGGGGACTTGATTGGCGTTAGTATCGTTGTCTTTAGAGGGGGTTATCATGCAAGGAGAACATAAACGCGATTGTGCGGCGTGTGTTGTGTGACTAAAATGTTGGTGTTGCTGTGACTTCAAATCAGTGTAGCTTCGTCTCATGCGAATCCACCGTATTTTCTAACATAAAATTTTCTTATGAAACGTTCTCACACAAACCTCTCGGGTTTTTCATTTAGCTTCTAATTTGTGAATAATTATGTGAGAATAAATGGTAGGCGTTAATAATGTAAATGAGATTATGAATTTATTATACAAGAACAATTTTTCGTTCGTAGCTCCTCATTAAACTGATCCACTCTGGGTGCTTCATCACTCAGTCAAATTGCGTTTCGCTTAATTTTCTTTCCCGGCAGGTGTGTTCGACAGAGCAATTATTTACACCGTCAGTAGTGACGTCACTCCCCGCTCCCGCACCGCCGTTGCCTCTGAGAACAAAACTTTGTTTCGTTGTCTAGATAGTTGGAAACTGTAAGTTATTCCCTTTTAAGTTTTCCTATTTTCGTATTTCTTTTGGAGCCTATCGCAACTTGGCAAATTGCGCGTCCGTCATCGCATATCATGGAGCAGTTGTTCTTTATTTCTTTAGTTAATAATAAACAACGGAAATTATACGGACGACAATTTCCTAATGGACCAAGCGGAATACTTTACGAACAAGCGTGTTTTAGTGGAACAATATGTTTGAGTAAGTTTGTTAAATAATTACAATAATTCAAACAGACTTTTATATGCGTTTTCCATTATGGTCTAAAATGTTAATAATAGAAATAACTCGTACTAATTTATTCTTGTCGAATAAATTTTACGAAGTAAATAATTATTGTAATTTATAACGTCACTCAATTTGTAAGAAGAACAGAGTTGAAAACCGATGGCTATAATATTACGCACGCGTAATTGGAGTCGGCAACCCTTTGCTTACCCTATATTACAGCCAAGGTCGCTGAAATACTTACTGAATGTCAGATCCATTTGTTCCCCTCATGCTCAGAAATGTCACTGCGGTGATATGCCTATGGTTTAGTGTCTCTAATTTGACAGTGACATATAGGATTAAATTAGAATGTCATGCCGACGTTACAGAAAATGAATTTACAATTAGATTGAGTAGCTTCCGTATAGTTGATAACGTTAATACGCCCTGAATAAACTGTAAACTGTGCTGTGATTATATTATTTATTACCCAATAGCATCTTTCTTATATTCCAGTAGCAATGTGATGTGTATATTGTGTGTACAACTTACACTTACGGTATTACTTACTTATTCTCTTTAAGATAACGAGATAAGTTACTTATGTTAAGATAATCAGTTTGAGATTTACTGTTACTAATATTATAAAAAAACAAGCCGCCGCTTTAATTTCGAAACTAAACCTAACTTGTGAATTATATTGCATTATTAGTTTTATATATTGAATATTATCATTGAAAATACTTTCAAAAACTTACTCTTAAGCTGTTGTTAGGGGTAATGAAATAAAAAATAACGAATAGTTAATATATCTACAATCAATAATACAATTTTGTAGAACAATTTTTTGTTATTTAATTTCATTTTTTCTTGGTCAATAAAAAAATACTAGTACTGGGAGAACATATCAACAGGATCTTCCAAAAATGCCGTGGGAGTTACAACTGAATGTTTCGAATACAAATTGATCACTATTTTATTGGCACCGCTATAAAATATCTCGAGAAATTGTGATTTCTAACAGTACAATTGTTCTCTATACGTACTCTGGCCGAGGGGCATAGTATGAGGTTTTATTTCAAGTTTTCCTTCTATTGCACCGGTGTATTTGTTTACTTTGTTCTTCAAGTCACTTCTTACGACACCCTGGGGATGAAAAGGATGGTGACATGATGTCTTACTCTGTCACATATGTAGAAAGTTTGCTTTACTTATGTGTTTCTATAATTATAAATGATCACATTCATAACATTTTAATATATGTCTTGATAATTCTAATTAAATCGTTTAAAGATAATTTTAAAGTAATGTTATCAATAATGTAATTTTATGATAGATACATATTTAATTTCTAAAATGTATTAATATCTTATTATATATTGTACAACATCGTGTCAAAAACCTTTAGCGTTTTAATTACTTAGATTAGATTGCTACTAAATTTAATTCCATGTAAGGAAAATATAAAGAGGATATGGAATCGCGTAAAATGTGAACCTAACATCATTGACAGTGTTTACTCTTTGGCTCTTAAATTCTTGTATGTAAAAGTGACTTAACTTTTTTGTTTATTTCTCTTTTGTTCCATCGCATTCCCACATTGCACACTGTGACCACTGCGACTGAACCGTAGCTAAAATATCGAGGAATAAAAACACAAACACTGTAATCTCGTGAGCCACAGTAAAATGTTGACTTAGGGCGGGACTTACAGCCGTCTGTTAGTAAAATTCCATATCAAATTTCGGTAAACAAAACATCGGAGCTAAGTTTATCCCAGTATTACGATCCGTTAATTCGATTTTCTCTACTGTTTGCATCAAAATCGTTGTCTCTTTTTTAGTGATCTTATAAACGTTTTAGATGTGCATGAACTTTATAAGAGTCATTGACATGAACTACAATGTTAACATTGGTAGTAGCATGTTGAAAATCAAGAACATATAGGTAAAATACTTTTATAAATTTCAATCATTCAATTAACATACTTATAACTAATGTTACCTACATTACTTCAAAAGAATCATATAACAGTTTAACTAATTCGTTTGTGATATAAGTATATTAATTGAATGACTGAAATTTATTAAAAGTATTTTACCTATGTGACGCTACTACGCTAAACAAACAAATCAAATACATACAGTAGATATTACTTAAGTACCTCAAGCATCATTCTATACTTATTAAGGAAGGTTCTACGTAATATTATGTTAGTATGCCAGGCATTGTCAGTTGACATTAAAACAGGTGGGTACGACATTTAGCCTATTGAACAAATTATTGTGAAGCTACGTAAAAATATCGATAGCACTAAATAACCTTTTATGTGGCAACTAAAAAGTATTAGTTCATTTATTTTGTCACGCAATTCTTGAAAAGGTTTCATGGCAATCGCACAATAACTGTTATTTACCGAATTTAGGTCACTTTTATGTGGAAATGCGCATAGCCAGATACAATTAAGTGTCCATTATTTGTTAATTACATCATATAGTTATTACCTGGACTTATTATTATTTATGGATTTCATAGATATATCATGTGGGTATGATATCAAAATAAAGACCTGCGCAGATAATAGGCATAATAATCACTGTCCAATTTTATGGAAAATGTATGCGAGAATTATAGTACCTATTCCTCAGCTACGCAAGTAGTAGGCATGCGTAATTTAGTAAAGATTTTTTTCTATTTGTTATAAATTAAGTTGTGACTTTTAATGATAAATGGTACGAATGTGGATCAATTACACATTTCTAAAACGACAGTATAAAAACTCTATTCAAACCAGTGACCTTTCACAAAAGATTATACAATATATAATAATCGCTCAGTTGTAAAACTTTTTATATGGAATATAATAATATACAACAATTTCCCCTTAAACATTAGTTAGGGTTTCGGCATAGTTTATAAGGTTTCTTCTTTTATAGAGTAAATATACTAAAGAAACATTATAAAGGTCAATACACGTTCTGAAAAGGTTAAAATAATTTAGCATAATGTTGGCACGACACGTTATAACAAATACTATATAAACATATTTCTGTATATGAGTGTATAATATAAATCTTTGAAATAAACAAAAACGCTTTATTCACGCACAATTTTGCCTAAACTAATAGTGGAATAAAGAATATCAAAATGACTTAGCTTTTATCCAGTTAAAAATAGCGGTAACAGTTATAGTATATTCCCATTATAGTTCATAATAATAAGAAATATAGACGACAGCGAACTAAAGCAATAAGCATTTAAACATTAAATTAAAAATAGTAGTAAATAGAACTATTATTAAGACCGATAATCTCTATAAACTACATTTCCAGTTAAGTTCGATAACTGCAAATACACCGGTGCACTTTAAAGCCACAGAACGAAACCATTTTATTATAAATTCTCAGACACCCGCACCCAGTGGGATTAATCGTCTTACTTTTCTCTCTTGCTTGTAATCCTCGTAGGGAATTCTGTGGCCAGGATTCCAGCATTGCTACCTCTGGATTTGTTACATAAGGTAAGTTACAGCCATTTTAATGTCTTTATATTCTCTTTATCAATTTAAAATGCCTTCAAAAGATTTGTACTACTGACGTAAAGTAACATATAATTAAGAATACATTATTTAATGAAGTTTTGTAATGTCTACTTGATTATTGCGATGGAATTGTCTTTGCCGCAATTAAAATATATTTCTCACTTTTTTTGGATCATTATTACTGACATAAATATGCGAGCCAATGAAAACTATATATTTAATATGAATGGTTGCTATTACACTATAACATATTTGACATATTTTGACAAAGAACAATTAAAATAATTGAAAATAAATGAGTTGTATTTTTTACACAAAATAATAACTGAATTATAAATACTTTTTTTTCAATTTGTATTTGTAATTGATTAAGATATTTAATAATATGAATAAAATAATGGCATAGAATACTATCTGTAACAGTAAACTGTAAAAGGTACTTCTTTACGATACGATTTTATCTCGTCACTAGTAGCATTTATATAATTACTATTGTTAGTAACGCAATTAACTTATGCAATGGTCTCTTTATGCAGTTCTCTGCTACCTACAAATACATCTTTGTTAGGGTAATATGAATAGCCGCTTTGTTCTATATATTATATTAAATTAATTTTGTAGGTAATGAAATAATAGATACAGTTGTCTATCCTACTGTTTTTAGAAAATAAAGAAACACAAAACCAGAGACAATATTAAAAAATAGAAGCACCAATGTAAGACAATAAACATCAACAATAGTAACCGAATTCGCAACAAAGTTAAATGATCTGCCATTCAGTGTCTCTACAATATTAGGTCGGTACAACTCGCACCTGATGGGTTTACTGGTAGCAACAGGGTTTAGTTCGTGTCACAATCGGCCGGCACTGCCACTGCAGAATTAACCGCCGCGCCCGCCCGCTCTAAACGTCACTCTTATTATCGTCTGACACTTCAGGATTACCTAGGATAAATTATTTTACCGTTTTCGCAAAAACCTTTTCACAGAATGTTGACAGTTTGTTATCTTTTCGAATTAAAAACTCTCGAACTATGTCAAAATTTCTTCCTATCATTTTATCTTGTCCATTTAAATTGAATCTTGTTCGAACCGAGTGCAGTCAATTAATCCAACGTTTGATTGGTCGCAACAATCACTTAGTGCTTCAGTGTCAACATCAACAGACGAACGTAGTTTTACGGCAAGCTGGACAGCAGACCGTTTGATAATACCATTTTCCGTTTGGCTAATAAGTTTAGCATACGCTATTACCAATCTGCCGGCCAGCTTGGCGCCTACCGAGTACCTCTGCAGCAATCAATTTGTTTCATGTTCGGACATTTTGATTCTCCAAATTTTACTGGAATATGACATTAAATGAATTCTCCTTGTACCTTCGTCCGATTCAACTACTTTAGTTATTTTATTATTTATATACTTTTCTACTGCGTATGGATGGTTGGATGGATTTTTTTCTTAAATGTATTACGATTGTAATGACTTATATACTATTTTATGAAGACTGTACTTTGAAGTATTAAGCGGTGTAAAAGAAATATTCATTTCCTAATTATTTCGATACAAAATCGTAATATGTAAATGGTGGGTCGAATTGGTAGCAGCGAGCCGAAGTCCCGAGGTCTCCGAGGGTGCCTCAGACTTCATTTGACATTCGTATCACGAGTGCTTCGAACGATGTCTCCCATCTCGACTCACTCCCGGCGATTGCATTAATTTAACCATTTTATAAGCAATTTAATACACAATATTCAAATTTTGATACTTGTGAACTATCAAAAGTCTGGCAACGTTGTACAAAATCTTTGAAAATAGGCATAATATTTTGCTAAGAGAATTAGCTAAATTGAAATTTGTTGTTCTATATTCAAGATAATATAATTTAAGTTCCCTCTTATTTCGGCGACTAGCAAAGTTTAATTTATTCATTAACGCCGCAATATTTTTCTGATAATAAGCCTACCCGCTTATGGAAAAGAATCTTGGAATAAGAATGCGGTTTGTCAGCATTTAGCGGTAGCCGCCTTCGATATATCCTGGAGAGTATTCAAATCAATCTCTGAACATTTTCAATTTATTTCAGTGTCCTTATCTGTGACAGGCTCGGCGCTGAATTAATCTGGGTGGACTCGCCAGCCCCCCTCGGCCCTCTCACCGGAAATTAAACGAATTAACGCCATCCAAATGTACATTTTTCACTTCGGGACTGGCGCATCGTATCGATGAATCTCGTCTTTTTCATCGGAAAGCATCATTGGATCTGTGCGTTTATCTGTCTTCGCTTAGATTGAACAATTGATACGTCAGTGATGTACGTAGAATTGTAAATTGAATTCTCGTTATTGATTCGTCTACGCTCCATTTATTTCGAAAGCGATTTGATTAAATGGCACGACACGGTTAATGTATCAACTAAGCGTGGTTTGAATATAATTTTATAGTAATACTAACAAGAGTGTAATTTGCATATATGGCATGTCTCAGTAATAATAGATACTAATTCTACATTACTTGTCTTTGAATAATACTTGAAATTACATATCATTATATTCAAACTATAGTAACATAATTATTGTCACATTATTATTAATCTTGGTACCTATTATTTTTTATTGCATTTGATAGTGATTTCACTAATTTACTTTTATACCTCCTAAGCAATATCCGTTTTATATGTTTGATTTTTATAACATGGGTATTGTGATCTTCCTTCCTTCCTACAAAAGCTGTCAACTTTATTAATATGGAAGTAACATTATCGACTATTTAGCTTTGACTTAATTCTAATAGTATTAGGTTCAAGTTACGATTCTAAATGGTTTTATTTCATTGATTATTTTCCATTTTCATGGTTGTGGGTATCCTGTTTTTATTACGACAGATATTTGTTTTTTGTGAAACAATATCTTAAATATTGCTTAAAAGATATTCGTTTAAAAACTTTAAAAATATACACCGTCACTTGGGAAAGTATCTATACCAAGTTATAAATAAATAAGTAACAATAATTATGAACCAAAGAAATTTAATTTATAGCATGAAATGTCATATTCTCGATTGTTCGAATTTACTTTAACTTACTATGAATAAAACTTTGAAACACATGATCAGTCTCACCTCAACCGACACTAGTACGAGTATACTCGTAGTGTAATGGCATTGTAAAGCCACGCGTACACCTGCCACTCTGAACAATACCAGCTAATTAATTCAGTGGCTGCCATTACTAGGAATGGGATACTACGATCATTTTGGCATAAACCTTAGTTGTTATTTCTCATTTAGGGCAAAGTAAAGGTTTGATTACTTACCATGTTTTCCAAAAGGTTTCAACTGCGGTCTGTGTAAACTTGTTTTAGGATTCTTCTGTAAAATGACTACGAAAACGGGATCTTTTTTAATTTGGATGCATTTGTTGTGAAATAACAATGGATTTTGTATCTGTGGCAAGAAAATCTATTTATTAAAGTACAATTATATACTCTATATGCTATGTGTACTAATTAAAAACAAAGCATACTATACATTCTACTGAACTCTAAAAATGACAATGTAGTATTTGAAGTAAGCATAAAGTAAGTATTAACAATTAATACTTAGTAAGGAATAGTAAAGTGACTAATAGCACCGGGTAGTAAAGCAAACGAATAGCCCATACAAGAGCTACCTACGTCAAATGTATTGCACCTACACTTTGTTCCTGTTGTAAATTAAAATGTCGTTCATAACGTGCGAAGAACTTTTATTGCTTAACCGACTTTAACAGTCGGAAGTAACTGTTTCCTACGTTACTGCCATTTCTTGATACGGCTTGCTTTTAAAACGGTCCAGTACACTTTAACTTTTTGTTGACTTAAAATGTTACTTATTTATACAAATACGTAAGATACAGATCGTGTATATCACTGGCATAATACGGTAGTAGTTCTTCAGTACTTGACTGAACAAATATCCCTTATATATTTCAAATGTAGGTTTTTTTTTTCGATTAATTTCTAAGTCTTAACATTAATATTGCAATAAAAAATAGGAATATAATAATGTACGTTCACCACTGTATCCCAGATTAGATAGTTCATTAATTAACTAAATATCGACGTCATACTGAAGTCAATACTTAACATGCCCACATTTGGATGAATATATTTGAAGCCAACATATCTATGCAATCTAAATTAAGTACGTAGTATATATAGTATATAAACCCAATATTAGTAATTTATTGTTATAACCATTGTATTTCAATTAGTAATTTACGTGACTTATTAGAGCAATCAATTTGGTTTATTGTCCATTTGCTACTAACAACAACTCGCCCATGGAGTTGATAATTTGCTTACCGCATTGGTAAACAAAAATATTTATACCTATTTTCAAATAGACTTGTCATAGTGGTAGTTTGTTTGTTTAAATTGAAACGCATTATTTAAACTGAGAGCTTAAGCACTCATCCTCTTAACGAGCTCACACTGTCCAATAAATTGCTTGAAACTGCGTATATACTGATTAATAAAACCAATTATATTTATCGTGCGTGTATATTTTAAATTTTCCTGCTAATTAATCTTTGTACGTGAAACAACATTGACTTTTTGTACATGAATTGTAATTATTCACCATCGTTCACCATTATAGTCTATCACTTGTTTATGTAGAACTGAAACCCCGGTCATTGGGCTCCCTAAAATATGGCCGAGCCCAGAGATGGCTGGGTTATCCGTCATACTCGTGAACGAGTCCTACTTATAGGGCCAATCCCTACAAGTAGCACTGCTCTTATCACTACGACTGATTTAATCTTATTGTATATTTATATTTGACCCAAATAAATTAGTGATGGTTAGTAGTTTGTATTCACACGTTTCGACTTGTAAATGTAAACTTACAACGATTATTTAAAAGAACAACGCACAAGTTTCTTGCTCATTTTTTTGTGTTAGGACAGCTTTCCGAACGAGCGGTAGATAAAAAGAAATTGTTATGACTCAAAAGTGCTTAAATTAAGTTTATATGAATAAATGATTTGCTATTCTATTCTTCTATGAATCAACTGAAGACAAGTCTTCTTCGTATTCAGGCATTGACTCTGTGGCAATTTTGATATTATTATTTCACGTCATACACAACGTTCATCTGTAAGATATCTTAATTAAGAAAAAGTATTTTGACTATTTACATGAGTTTATGTAATATTATCTATATAACGGAGAAATATTTACTTGTAAAATTGTAAGATTATGTTTCAGTGACCTACATGCATACATAATAAGTATAATTATCGATCGTTGTTAATAGACTCTTTAGATATTATTATTAATAATTAGTTTTTTCATAACTACACGAAAAGAAACGTAAATTAGTTTAAAGTATATAACAACACGGAGGAAACTGAAACTGCAGTCCGCCCTAAGAACTTAGAAATGACGTAAAACACCTTAAGTGTTATCGCGTCCCGGGAGCAGCTGGCCCGCTAACTAACCGTGATTGCCCCCTACCCTCCCATTCTACCCGTTCGTGTATCATTTTTTCAACCCTCTCCAGAGGACCGGCTCACCGTCGTCTTGAAATTGCGATACTTAGCATTAAATTGTGAAGCTCTTAAAGGGTATTTCGCCAGGATTACGCGGGGTGCGGCGTTTTTTCATTGCGCCTGTCTAGATTGTGCCCGCTTAGCCGTTTTGTAAATACCTTAAAGGTATCGGTGCGCGTAAACTGCCTCCGGATCCGCGTTGACGTTAATGATCCAGTCCCTTTTCCTATCTCGGAGATGTACGGTTATACCAAATAAACGATACTTAGGAATTATCTCGACCCTAAAGGTTCTTTTTTGCTTTCAATTTCTGTGAATTCCTATTTAAGGAAACCAACTCCCTAAATGGGGTACACTCGGTTTCATATTCGACAACATAATGCCCGCTCATCAACTAAATTATGACTTTAATCTCATAGAAAGTTCCGCTGAGAATTTACCCGACTTTACTTTTAAACTTCTCCCGCTCTGGCATTCAGCGCTCGGTGATTTATGAAAACTAGAAAATTCTGAAGTGTATAAAGTATTTTTCATTGCTTCGAGCAACTTTGTTGTCATGTTTAAACGCGTTTCAATACGTAAATTTGAGATTTTACATATATTAAAGTTAGAAATCTCTGGCTTTTAAGTTAAACTCAAACTTTGGAAAACAGATTACTGTGTCCATATTGACTTATGTTTTCCATTGGTTTTAAGAAAACACAACAAAAAACTCTTCGTACACCGAGATAGGATAAACAAGGAATGGAGGTTACCAATAATTGAGTCTATGAATTAATTTCAATTAACTTCAATAATTAATTTCAATTAACGATTTTAATTAAGGCTTGTTTAAAAATATTTCCCTGTCATCATGTATAGTTATTTGTAACTATATCTTATATATACATTTCTGCAACTCTCTAGTATAGAATCAGTTACTATATTTTTTTTATATATCCTACTACTGCTACTATATTTTTTTTATAAGGGCTGTCTATCTCTATCCACTTATTTATATTTTTTAGACAATTTTGTTTTATTTATTAAGATTTAGCTTTAATAAATAGGTATAACCCTAAATTTTCCTTTCACTTTACACAACACTTTTACTACACTACACTTTCACACAACCCTTCTACCAACAACCCCTATTTTTCAATAGCGATATTAGTACTTAAATTTACATGGCAAAACAACGTTTGTCGGGACAGCTAGTATTGTATATATGTACCTATAGATACTGTATATATTACAGAATAGAAGTGTTTTCTTTATAAAGAAATATATACAACTTAAAATTGTTGTCTCGTCAGGAAGAATATTTGCGAACGAAGTCACGGGTGTTTATCAGTATATAAATATATTTAGTATTTCTGGCATAGACCAAGTATGACGCCGATAAAAATCACAATATTTCTCTAGCGGCTTAGATTCTTTACACGTCGCTTTCACGAATATACGAAGTACAAGGAAGCCGATCGAGCATTAATATCGGCCTATTCATTTCCTACGAAGCACTTTAGACTTATTTACTCCCCCTAATACTGTCTATTTGGGAAGATAAAAGAAGTTAATTTTATAAATGGGCCATTCCCGTATACGTAGGTAATCTTACGTCGACGGCGTTATCTGGGTGAAATCGGGCAAAGACAGATAGCGTGGTAGACACGCGAGCAGCGATTGATTAGCCCGCTCTACCCTGACGGGTTAATAAAGCCTCCTACTGCCCTCTGATTGCCTTGTAAGCTACCCATTCTGCTTTCCGTCCGAATTCCGTGAATCGATTACTTTATACAATCTATCATATTACGGCGAAACGGGGAACTTCGGCAAATTCGAATTAATGGTTATGTTTGCCGTCTTGTTGGTTAATAAAGGTTTACTGGCTTTTGATAGTAAGCAAACAAACTGAGCGATATCTAATTATAGTACCAAATAATTTCTCATCGCTCTCTGCACTATTTGAGTGAGCTTGATGAATCGTGTTAGTGTTTCATTTGTGGTTTAATATATTTAAGTTTATTAGACAAATTAAACTATACTACTGTGTTTATCAAGAATAATTTAAAACAATAAAATAAAATCTAACACACACACTTTTATATAAATCTATGCAACTTTATTTACCATTAATTAACTTAAATCTAGAGATTTAAGTTAACACGAGTCATAAACATTTCGTATGTAATATACCTATATAATTATTAAGAAACGTATACAATAAATGAAAGTTCAATTGGATATCTATTACATATCTATAATATATGTATCATAGTTGTATTCGTTCACATGTACATTCCAGATAACTCTAAAAGCTTTCCTTTGTAGCACAATAAAATAATAACATCTACAGATATCAGGTTATTTTATTTATTTCATTCGTCTGTTTATTCTAAAGACGTTTGACTTGCGTAGTGACTATTATTTCCATGGTTTGACTGCCAAAAAGTGATTAATCATTTGTCTTGTTGTGAAATGAACGAATTACTTTTACGGAGATAGACATAGCGACTATAACTTCGTCTGAATATATACATAATAGAAATTTAATTAAACTTTTACTTGCTACTAACGGGAAGTACTCGAGAAACCCTCGACTAATCATGCTATCCTTTCCTCGAATGGGCTATACAGTCAGCTACATCGCTTAGTTCATTGACCTAATTTTCCAACAGAGTTGTTTAGCCAACCTTCAATCACGATCCACGACTTAAAGGATTTCACTAAACGTGGGCGAAACGAGTCAACTTCAGTAAATACCGCTGTAGGTACAAAGTATCCGTTTCAGATTAACAATCAACTTTCACGGTTGGCGTTTATAAGGATTAGAGTGTAGAAACAACGGTTCTGTTTTAGCTTAAGTACGAAAGTTTATTTCGGCTGCGGTATAAGTGAATCAATGTATAGCACTCAGTATGTAGAGGTCTGAAGGGGTTGCGACGGGTGTGGTGTGCAGTGGTTGCGACCCATACAACTTTTAGCAACAATTCTGTCCAGCCAGCGAGATCGGCTTAGCTGGAACTGTTCGCGGTTGCTACAGGTCTCATGTACACGGTATACGTTTCACAAGTTCTTTCTGCGAGCGGAATTAGAAAGTCACTTGAACAAATCTGGATTTACTCCGGACTGGAAATGACATATTCAAACTCAGACCGTCCGACGCTCGAGTGACGCGCATTATCCGGGGGCAATGGGCTTCGCGCGTTGCGTGGGATTATGCAACAAAAAAAGTGCGTTAAAACAACCCTTTTTTTGGATGGGGCGAGCCGATGTGACGTGAAGTTTCTTCCACCGAGCCGAGCCGGCCTTGCGAGCGACGCGGGCTCGCAGCCTAATTGTTTGACGAAAATAAATGATTCCCAAAATAAAAATAAACGAGAGTTTCGCGTTTCGTATTAATTTTTAACGTTACGTTGCTTTTGGCTTTTACAGTAAAACGCAGGTTAATTTGAGAATTCAGTGATACGCCCTAAAATAAATTTCCATTTCTTTCCTTATCTGAATATTACATGAATGCTGACTGTTATTCACCGTCTACTTAATACTCGATTAATAAACGCTAAATTTTCATATCTATTTTCCACAACGATGAAAAGCGAATTGTAGTATCAATGTGAATTCTAATTAACTTGATATTTTGTTAGTTGTCTCAATAATTGTTATGTTAAGTGGCAGTGAAACATAAACAGCTCTTAATAGAGCCATAATTTCATGACGGGTAGATAGAGGGCAAAAAAATAATAATAATTAGCTTGTATATGTGTAAACATTAAACTGGTTCTAAAGCGTGATTGTCGACACGCACGCACGTACAAATATGGGTCATAACATAACTGGTGCCCGCGTTCAATGTTATTATATGCGTCAGTGACTCGGCGTATTTTCACAGTGCTTTAAATGCCTCGACTTAGCCTAACCAAAACAGTAATTGAAGGATAGATACCAATCTTTGCCCATATAAAAGCGTATAATAGAAAAATGGATAGGTACATTATATCCACCTCTAGTCTATACTTCTGTAATGATATAATTTTGATAGAAAAAATAAATTATATTCAGACCGATACATAATTTGTATATAGGACCTATCAGAAGAAAGGTTAGAGTCACCTTTCTTCTGGACTTATGTTTGTCAAAAAACCATCGAGAATGGTAAAGGTAACTGTAAATGCAATAATTATAGTACTAATAGAAGTAAATACTTTGAATTGCTCAGAATAAAAACAAAATCTGTGTCATAAGATGTCATAAGCTCTACAAGGAAAGTAAAAATTTCCTTATTAGTAGGTACTATAATGTACACAGGTACATTAAGGTTTTAAACATACAACGTTTATATTTTTACAACGTAAAAAAGAAGAGATCCCGAGTGATGCTAGATGATATATTTTATGAGTAAACTGTAACAATGTTACACATCCGTACTCAAGCGCATTATGTCGAAGCCACATGTTGCCGTCCCCGTCGAACTTAGTTTTGATAGCAACGCAATATTTATCCAACTCGTTGTCTTAGTCGAGTTTACGGCAACCTTATGAGTCACGCGAGGTTAATCTGTCTTCATTTCCTATCTATCAGAATGGCGGTCGAGCCCGTAGAACGAAGTGGCGTAAAGCATTAGCTGATATCAGGCGACTTCGTGAAAAATGAATTTCCACCACACCTTGGCGTTCTATACACAATCTTTCACTGTTTGCCTTGTATTTGAACGTTATCTGTTTTGTTTAATGGTTCGCGTGTCTGTACGTGTAATTTGTCTTTTATATTTATGTTATACTCTCTTTGTTTCAGGTATGTATATATAGGTTATAACAAGAAACGGCAAACTGGTACGTCAATACACAATTACTATATCCGGTAAATACAACTTACAACTACGTTAATACTATTACAAGTACATTTTCACATCAATAATGAAATGTAGATAATTACTTTAATTGAGGGCTATTTTCAGTCTTTGGAGTATTAATCATTCCTTACAAATGACAACTTATAAATTTATAATTTTATAATAAAAATCAATCAATAATATAATATTTACAATTTACATAATTATTAATATACATGTTGTGTTTTCGATACGATTTTTCCTTGATTAGATTTGATTAGTTCGTATCCTAAACTGCGACAAATATGAAATAACTAATCTATCTTATTTGCCTACTGCTAGGCAATGACCAAATTAATTAAAAGGTACGAGAATATTATATGTAGATACTTGTTGCGAGTATTTATATACACGCTTCAATTATATATTATATGTAAAATTAGTAATAGATTACTAAGTAGCGTGATTTTTATTAATAAAATAATATAAAATTCAGAAGTTTATTTAATTAACTTATACTTTGTATGTAGAAATATGTAAAATAACTTCGTACGGAACTCTACATATGCCAGTGTTATTCGTACTTGGCCGATCTTTTTATTTATACGGTTTAATTACTCGATGTATTTTGCAAAACATACTTTTTATTAGACTCCATATTTAAACTTTCCACGTGTTAAACAATAGTTACAACCCCTACCCCTGCAACTAAGGCCGACGGTTGATGTGAATTTTAATTACATTTTTATGATACTAAAGCGTACGCGCTCAAGTATTTATGAAGGGCAGAGACCCTGTTCGTACTTGAGCTACCAACATATACGATGGCTATAGAAAATCTAATATGTAGTTGCTAGTTCAGATATAAAAGTGATCTATAAATATATCCATCTTAATTGCTACGTACATATATCTATACTTACATATACTTATTGTTACACATACCTACATATATGTATATATTTATACTTTAAAACTAAACATAATTGACAAAGAAATTGAGATACAAAAGTATACAGAATAGTATAAAGAAAAGTATAAAAATACAGTCGAATAGAGATTTTTCTAATACGACGAGAATAACAATTAAGCGGACAATCCTCCTTATAGTAGACGATCCCCAAAAACCGAAGAATCTTTGCGTTATTTATTTTAAGAATTCACGTTTGTTAAGTTCTTTATCCTACTGTACAGTTTTAGTACAGTTTTAATCATTATTAAAATATGTAAACATCGAATCATAATAGATATTACATGTAAAAATATCTGATACAATGTTTCTAACACAACAATTTCTATTCACGTATAGAATTTTGCTTGCCCCAAGACATCGCGATATCTACGCTCGGTTGACAGCGCCAAGATTTATTATAGCTAAGCATACATTGTAAATATTCAAAAACATTTAGTAACCATAAATTTTCATTGTGAATATCGAATAATAAAATTTGTCGCTAAATAGATATACAACGCAGTTAACTTACTACTTATCGAAATTTCGAGAATATAATGTCGAGACGATTGAATATGAGATATTTCATTTAAAGATATATGAGGTGGCTGTAAAATCCGAGATTCTATGTGCAAGCGGCCATTTATATCTTATTTCGTCCATTCGATTTTACGTCCGAATGTTTTACGTTCACACACCGAGATGTATTGGCAATGCAAATAAGCTGTATATTCCAGTAAATCACTTCTCTTTATGTTAGGCCAGCAGCAAATAGGTATTATCTGCGTTCGCAAAACTTAAGAAAATAGCACCTTAGACTCTCATAAAAATGCTTACAGATTGTATTATTTAGTATATTTATTTACGATTTAAAGCAACAAGGTAAGTTGGTCTAATCCCATATATTTTAAAAGAGATCTGTAGGGTCATAGAGATTCCATATCGGAAGTAAGTTCCTATAATTGTTACTATTAGTTTTTTATCACTTTTCATGTAGATAAATTTACAGTTATATTAGAAATTATGATTCACCATCAATATACGATGTAAATCACAGAATTCAACTGCATAGGAAGAGTACACCGTAAAACAAATTATTGTGTTATGTAGACCGCAACAGTGGTGAAAATATAATAAATAGAAAAAAATTAAACGTTAAAATGAAAACCGACAACAACAATGAAACGTGGCTTTCCATAAATAACGGAGCAGGCTTTCGTTACGGATGTGGGTAGATTTTGAGAGTTTATATACCCGCCGAAGCGTGGCCGGTAAACAACGAGAGAAATTTGAATTATGAGATTTAACACTGAAATTGCTTGCTTCTGTTTTATTGTGAATAGATTTTACCATTCGTATTGCGATGGGCCTGACGGGAGGCGCGCCGATACCAATATATTGACCGAGGAAAATTAGTATGCTAGCTGCGTTCTTGTTTTTGCTCGGTAAATTTTTGCAAAAAGGGAAATGATGATATCATAAGTCAAAGGGAGATAAGCCCGACCGTGCCGTATTGTTTACCACGTTTCAATCGAGATTTGTTTTAGTGAATGCGATGAAATAATTTATGTGTCACGAACGGTTTCGATATACTTTTTCAATATAATACACAGTTGTTTTTTGCTACTGACGCAAATTTAGGCATAATCGTCGGGGCCACTTACGAAGCATTAAGTGCTCCGTACGAAGATGACAATAGCTTTATGAATTTTTAGCACATAATCGGTTTACCTGGAGTAGACGCAGACAATAAGGGTTCATACTGTATGCGTGCGAGCGGATGCGGCTCACTGAGGGTTGGTCCTTCATACATAGTTGAGTGAGACGCCCTCGCAACAAATTTAAAATTCACCCCATAATGACAGCAAAATGAGACCTGATGTTTGGACGTAATCATAGCAATGACTAAAACGTGGACGGATATAAAACAACATGTGGAGAGACAAAAACCATATCTTTATCTGGCGAGTAAAAGTACTCAATTATATTTCTTATGTGACTCTTTATATGTCCCCAACGGGCAGTAATAATCTGCATTGTCGTTTACATGGACAATATTTTTTCATTTCTCGCAAAAACACTGGTACGAATGGTTTGCCGTCGGCGGCAATGTTTGATATGGAGCGTTATTACAAATATTTTTTTTAGTACTGAGCAATATTTTCAGGAATTGCAACGGTTTATATTGGTGTTATGTTATCTGATTTAGTGTTAGTATTTATTGCATCAATTGTACCGTACATACAAATATTATAATAAAATTAAGTATGTATGCTCTCAGAATATCCTGTTTGAAACTAATAGTAGAAACATATTATTATGAAATACATCTACGTAAATATAGTACACAAACTAGAAACTTTTATCTAATAGCAGTCACAAACAGAACTTGTACACGTACGTATATCTGACAAACTGCATTATTATCTCCTCGGCAAATTATCGATGGCTTTCAAAGAATAGATAAATTGCAATATAGAGATTAAAAAAAGTCAGAGAACCGTATGGAACTATTAAGGTGGATCATTTGATCCCAAGGGCGGTACACGGGGGTGATCTGGCCGATAACCGCAACATAATATTACTGTACCGGGATCCAACTCTTATCTTTTGTGCGGTGAGCGCTGCATTTGATCCAATTTGCCAATACAATCGGATCTCGGGTATTGCAATGGCATTATCTCAGACGGCCGAGGCCCGCGCGGTCTCTAATGCGATTTAAGTAAGAACTTTCGTTGTTCCAGCGACTACTGCAAGCATCACGCCATATTTGTATTAACTATATAATTTGTTACCTAGTATTTTATCTTAATATAGAATTCAAGTATGACGAACTTGTTGTATTCTGAGGGTTTGTGTACAACCTAAGTAAAGAAATGTGTCTCCAATAACAAAGTTATGGAAATGGACTCTTGTATTAAAATAAATATTACCTATATTTTTATATAGTATCATAATTATATTTTAAGACTTCTTTTCATTGTTTAGACTGAAAGTGATTTCACTGTTTATTTTATTAGTTCGATTTTTTATGCTTCATATATCATTATAATAGTCCACACTATACATATAATATTGTTACTAAGTTATGTAAGCTATTTTTACTTTTAATTTCCACTCCATCTATATACTTGGTAGGCTTCAGGCATAGGTATAAAGCAGATAATGCTGTAATATGAAGCAATGTGTTCATGTACGTAAGTTTAATATTATTTGGAAAATTATAAGTGCAATTACCATGCAAGGAATATTTAAATTTCTTTCTAAACACGATTTTGAACAATTTCAAACAACACAGTTATATGCCAATACATTTGGTTTTTTTATCTTGTACATATTCATAATTCGACATATTTGAACAGATTACAATTTATATGTCATATAAAAAAGTACAAATCTGCATATTCAGAATTATATTTTCAACAAATATTACATGTAACAGGATATCGGAAACAACAAAAACTCAATAAATAAATGACCAATTCTTTTAGAGATATTATATTCGCAACATACGTAAAAATGTAAATCCTTTAAAGGCCCTATATAAGCAAAGGCATAACGCATAATTTGAAATCCAATCGGATGTTCACGTCGTCCAGGGAAATCGTGGAAGGTGAGAGGGTGCCGGACACTGGAAAATCTTCCCCTACCCTCCCTGATAAGATTGTCCAGTGCAACTCCCAAAACGCAGAGGGATTGAAAAGTTCCACCGAAACGAAACCGAACATACTATCCTAGGGGATCAATACATTCGGAAATATAATATCTGGATTGTTCACGCTAGACTTGAGATACATCTTGACATATTTTGTTCTACTATTATTAGTTTGGAATTCAGATCTATGTATTTGATTTAGCTAATAAAATATACTTTTTCCTTCCCATTATGTATGCAGATATTACAGATAACACTTATATTATTTTATTCACCTATATAATACCGAAGTATACTTTGTACAATGTTGTGTGCGTGGGTGTTATCACATCTAATACAGGCGCCAAGCAACTTGCTTTATAATATATGTTTCGGTTGAAGGATTAGATATGACCAATGGATACATGGTAGCGGGATGTCCGTGGTGCTCTGCGTGTTATAGATAATAATTAACACTTACGAGTAATAACAGTAACATCATTTGCCATTTCAACTACATTAATAAATAAATATACTAAGATATAATAATCTGTATAAACATGTGCGTAAAAATAGTTGTAACGCCCTCTTTCAGAGCACTGCTTGCTGGCATATAACTAGAACTATTGACTTCAGACGGATACAATAATTACGACGAACAATTGGTACGATATTAGAAAATATATCTTTAGTATCAAAATGATCTCACTTTTATCATAATGGTCGCAACTACCAGCAGATTTTCACTAGTCTTATAGTATTTTTTTTTATATATACTAAAACATTCAGGTATGCGCTCTTGTAGCTGCAATATACAAGTCTGACCTAGTTTAGAGAAACTGATTGACTGCTCAATCAAAGCATAGAGAAAACTGCTAAATCCAGAAGGCAAAAATTTACACATGAATTTCTTATATAACGTTAGTGTGTACTAAGAAGGGACTGTTCCAAATTTCCGAGACAACGGATGATAACGGGTTTAACACGGGTCCAAGCCACAGGAAATTGCAAAACAAAGTCTCAAGATGTGTATCTTAAGTCCAAAAATATCCATATATATAGCTATATATTCAATATCAATATTAATATTCTTATTGACCGTTACTAGTAACCTTAGTAATAAAACACTGTCTACCGTATTCATTTATCATTTCGCACTTACTCATGGTGAAAGGTAGTGGAACCGCACCCGGCCAATAATAACACCAACACCCTGTATATAAGTAAACACTTGCCTCATACAAATATTTATCCTATTTGTCCCAATTCGGGAAACAAACTTATTTGTTATAGTATATAGTAGACGTTCATACATTTAGATAAATGTTACTTGTATTTACTAGTATAAGAAACTTTTAGTCTAAAATGAAGTGTATAAAATAACAGGGTTAACATTATGGTTGTTCCCATGTATACATTTTTAACTAAAAAATTCAATCTCTCCTCAATCTCTTTCTGTATATAGCGAATGCATGTCCGTTCACTAAATTGTGCCATTTGCTTCAAGAACCCTGCATTGTAATGTTTCCTCAAGTGTTACACAATTTTCTAACACTCGCTCCTCACTTAGTTCCGCTCACTTATCTATCTCAGTAAGTAACTTCAGTCACAGCCCTACTTGATCAGGGCTGTAACTTAGGTATGCTGGCTCTTATACTCGTTGAAAACTTTGAACACTTTATGAAATATAATCTTGCAAGAAAAGGCATCCAAAATTAAATTTAAGCGCACTATACCTCCATATTATTATTTTTTCCTCTGCTGCTGGCTACTTTCTTGATACTTAATAACTTCGACATGGAAAATTATAACAATATCTCTTAGTTACTAATTTTATTCTTTGTATACATCATCAAAATCTAATCGATAGACTCTCTATATATTTAAAAATAATTTATTTTAAAAACAGGCATTTCTCAGGAATGATTCGTACGTGATAACTATTTATTATCTTTCTAGAAACTTTCCAAAGGAAGAGGCGATAAAATAATGTGTATAAACAAAACCATAGGAAAAGCTAATATTATAATGACAGGAATTTTGTTACATTGTCAATATGGAGAATAATATCCGAAAAGTAATATTAACTAATAATCGACCACAACACAACACTTTTTAGTTCGTGATAATACATTTTTAAATAATACCCCCCTCACTACTTTTTCATAAATATTAACTATATCTAATTGAAACTACGCTAAATTGATCAAATGCCGATTGAACAGACAATCACGATGACACAACGGGTGACATCTCTACCACAAACAGTTTGAAATTAAGGTGTTCTACTCTCAATTCGCTCTATTATATTCGTACATCGTACAACATTGTTATGTCGGCGCGTTGTCACTGTATACCTTGGAGACGTAAATAAGTGGGTTTGCGAATTTTTCCTGGTAAAGTCGAGCAGTTGTTTACACTGAAAGCGGAGTCGTTTACTTTGGGGGCGCGGGGCGGAGGACTAACGTAATTAGCGCAGTCGGTCGGTGGCGTCTGCGGCCGCGACGAGAAAACTAAATCTTGTGGGAACAATTCCTGAACATTATAGAACATGAATGTGTTATTTAAACTAAAATGTATTATATAGATATAGCATACATTGCCAGTACATGTATATAATATATATTTATATAGCAATCGCCTCAAAGAAATGCGAAAATTTGTAATCTACAATTTGTTTCTTGTTGTCATTTAATTGTTACAAAAGACAAGTTTATTTCTATGCTAGAGAGAGACATTCGATTATACCCACGAACGTTTCTAATTTCCTGATTCTCGAATGTGGTTAACGCAATTTCCGAGGCTCGATGTGAGGTATCCAGGGAACGGCCCGCATCCCCGTTATCGTTAAATCAAATACCAAGTCTTTTCAAATTACATGATTGAGATGAATTGTCAACAAAAAGGACTCATTGTAAAATAAGAAAGCCATTTGTGTTTTAACGAAGAGTTCGTTGTCTTTTTGTAAAATGATTGCTTTTATTCGGCTGTATTTACGTCAAATATTTAATAATGAATCGGGACATATCGAGTTAGGTACTCTCAGATACTTTCACTGTATTTTAATTATTAATTAAAGATTGACTCTAATTAATAAAAACTATTAGGTTGTGGAATAAATTTCAGAGATAAAATCACAAGTTTTGAGAGGCATATTAACTATATATGAAACTTTAAAAATAGCACATCCTATTATCTCCACGAGTTATCTGTAAATAGATAATATTTATTTTATTAAGATAAATCTCTCGAAATACTGGCAAGAAAAAAGTCTCAATACTTACATTCCGGCGTTCCCGACTCCCAGATATTGACATAGCCATGAATAAGAGAAAAAAGATAAATATTTGACAGTTCGCAGTAAGGAAATTCTCCACACTGAATGATTGACAATATATGCGGAGAGTTTTGTCGAGCTTTCCCTCTAAATCTCCAATGTAGTTATCTCATATCGGAGAGAATTTTTTCTATAACACGCCAATATTTTTTTTTATAACTTTTATACGTATTCTTATCCTTATCATTACTGACATAAATGTGAAGCGAGAAATTCCATTTTACAAAATGATAAAGGTCTTTCGTTATTCCATGAATTAATATAATATTAGGTCCATAGTGCCGTAACAATCACAGATTGTAAGTGCTCAGAGAAATCTTTGCAATAATCAACAATTAACTTAATTGAGTTTTGGTTAATATAAAAGTTTTATTGAATGAGACGTCCTTGTTAAGGATAGTGACGTCATTATTTTGTGACAAAAGCTTATACGTAATAATAATACAAGTAATTAATTCATTATAATGTAAGAATAGTGTACTTCAGAATTCAAACATCAAAATAGGTATGGAATTTAAATTAATATCTTAACACAACAAACCTTATTTCTTAGCATCAATAACACTTATCAATTTTCATACACAATTAAATATTATTCAATATTTATTTACAATTATATAAAAAATGCTCTCCTAGCGAACTAAAGCGTCAATAATTGAATATTAAAACTCTTTTTTAATAAATTAGTAAAGGTAATTCTAACACTAATATTATTACAACTATTTCATATTTGGCATTTATAAATAGTAGAAATATTAGTTAGCTTATTGAGAATAAAAACAGTAAATAAATTTATAAGAATTCAAATTTTAAAATATTCTCCTAATATACTTACATCTGCGTCAGCTTATACTGCCTCCAAACCTACACCCCCACTTGCCGTCTTCGAGAATTTTAATTTCCAAATTCACTCCACTCAATTGACGAGTCGCGCACTCGCGACGGGCGAATTCCTCACCATTTATCATTAGCTTCATTTATTTTTGCGCCTTCAAGAGATATGATTTATCACACCAAAGCAACCGTAGCGTAGGTTTGTTTTTGCTGCGCTAAGATATTAATCGTTATCGTGCGCGTGTACCCGTCGTTTGTTTTCGTTACACTGGCAACACCCATTAATTATCAATGAACGTCCGGCCATCGCATGATGGAGGTAGTACGTCCCAGCTTTTCCAGGTGACAAGGCTACTCGCTATCAACCCTTTTTAAGCCGCCGCATTTAACGCAAAGTGTCTGATGTCATAAAAGTGTCCGATTTGGGTACGTGCCGGGGACGCTAAATTTGCGATTAAATTGTTCCGAACGCTCCTCTTTCTCGTCATAAAAAATAAGTATCACCTCGTAATGCATTATATAGGTGTATGGGAATTGTAAATATGTGGGCGTAATTGTTTTCTGTACATCGCCGGAATATTGGATACTCTCATAGCGCGGAAGCGATGGCTTTAAACCGTTTACAGTACAATCGTTGGTAATTTGTTTTGTAACTGACAAGACTTTTTGTTTTCAAATATATGGATATTTTTATAAAAAAGAAAATAACTCTCATAACCCTTATTTAAAAAACATGTATATAATACAAGCAATTTCCGTCTCTGTAGGTATACTTCTTTCCCAGAGGGATCTGGATAGTAGGATTATTATGACATTAAGAAAATGCTGTAATATCGCATATATCGTAATTCTAATCTGTATTAATACTACTACCTTAGCATGTAGGTAATGTATATAAATATGTAAGAATATAACAATATCGACAAAACTACTGCCATAATAGATAAATATTAATTTGCCACACGTGAGATGTAATATTTCTTTTATTCTTTAATTAAAATAATGAATTCATGGAATTAGAAATAAAAAATAATTATTCAAGTCTGTTACTCTTATTGGATTTAAATTTCAATATCGGATGCAAAATTATTTCCAAGAAAACAATCGCAGCTTCGCTAGCGTTGAGACGTATTTTTTCTATTCAATAGACATGATTCCATTATTTCATTCCAGCAGCAAAGTATTACTTTATATTACACTAGTTAGTTTGTGCGACTTCATTCGTCTGTAGAATTAAATTAATTAAAAATATATAATTTATTATGTACCTTCAAATACTTAATTTCAGAGAAGTTGTTATCATCAATTTAAAGTTAGGATGTTACATTATTTACTTTACTTATTCAGTAATTATATTAAATATAAAATAACGTGAATATTTTTTTCTGTGATTTAAATGTGTAACGCAAGTTCTACGCTGTCTCTTATTCATATCTACTCAAGGACAAAAGATATGTTTCTTAACAAAGTTCAATGTGATATTAATTTTGATATATTTTTGCTTAGTAAATAGTAACCATATAAAAAAATTCAACTTTGTTAAAGTTTGACAAGTCCCTCCGCTTCAACGAAAAAATATGCGAAATATACTACAGACATAATAATAAAGTACGTACGGTTGTTGTAATAGTTTACGAGTGTTTATTCTATATATCCAAGAAGTAAATGAGTACCTGTATAACTTAAAATATTAAATACCTATTTAATAAATTTACGCAATATTGTTTATAAATAAATATTAATTTTATGGGTATAATGCATAATTAGGCTTTTCATGGTTATAATAAGAAATGATGAGAGTTTAAATATACTTACGATGATCCCCTATTAGTAGGACAATATATGAAACTTCATGATGTACTTAACAAAAATATATCTGACATTTTTAAAGTCATGAATATACAAAGGATTATTGACAACTTATTTATGGTTTTGATGTAAGGTATTACAATATTAAACTTGCTTGTAGGTACTTAAGTATAATAAGTACCACTACGAAAACAGACTATTATCTTTGTTAATTATAAAAATAGATAGATGTTAACTAATAGAGATATCAAATAATACTAACAATAATCTAAGGAAAATTCACACAGCGCCATCTAGACTAAAACTTGTGTTATGAGTTAGTACTCATATTATTTAGTAATAATTGATACGAATACATAGATATACATTTATTTCGTGAATACATACATATTGTACATAAAAAACACCCAGATCGATACAAACAATCATACAAATGTGCGCCGTGCGAGGAATCGAACCCGCGACCATCGGAAATAAGACGACGTGTTAAACGCTAGATCACCGAGGCCGTCAAATGCAAACAATAATTCCCGCTTCAGTTGCCCAAAATTGTTTTCTAATTTCTCGTTAGCTGGTGCTGCCATCTGGTGTGGCGCGTCGTCAGGCATGACATATTGATAGATGGCGTTAGTGACGCGCGTGATTGATCGTTGACGTCTCCACAAGTCTAGCCATTCGCTCGTTATACTGTGACAGCAAGCCACTGTATACTACAGTTTGACTGATTCAAACAAAATTAATTAGATCAATTATAGATGCTCGACAATGAATATTAATTTGTCCATCTTTAATATCAGTGCATTATTTTACAAATAGTATAAGTATTCACTAAGGACATTTTGAATATTATAAAGAAGTATTATTCGTAAACTAAACTTTTGTATTGCCATTTAATTATTAATCAAATTAAAATTAACTATCAATTTTTATTTCGTATAATATAACATAATATTTTTAGAATATACTGAGTGCCTTATTTACTTATTTTATAACTGCATATTATTTTTTTTTAATTAGCAAAATGATTATCGGAGGAACATATTAATTCATTGAATAAAAATATTTCTGGGTACAAACTTATACATATACATATATATGATAAAATAGTTGACAGACGATGAAATTTCTTATAGTTCAAGTGTGTACAAATAACAGAATATGATATCGACATATACAATTCCATAGTTTCAAAATTACACGTCATTATCATCACAAGCGTCAGGGTACGGCCGATCGATGAAATTGAAATTGGAAAGTTGCCTCTAATTGAAGATTCCCGGTTCGCGAGGGTCACGTGAACGCAATTTCAGCGATTAATGACGCGAGCCTAATCCAACTAAGCAGGGAGATGGAAGCCGTTAGAGTACACACATCTGTCTTACCAACTATTCTCGATGTTTCCACACGAACAAATTTCGAAACATCACAGAATAACTTGAAGTACCAGTTCTTACTAGAGCGATTACCACAATGATCGAAGTTTGAGTACATTTTCAAATGAACGATTCAACTATATAGAAAAGACTAATAAAAAATGAAACATTTTTCCCTTAATACTATTTAAAAATTACAAATATGTATAATGTATCGGCGAGTTGGTTTGTGACAAAACACAATATGTTTTATGTATAATATATATATATATATCAATTTAGGTATTTCTTAAATCAGGTAAAAATATACATATAGTTGCGAGTCTCTCCAGGTCTTCTCAAATGACGTAACTAAACAAACTGGACACTAGCATTTCTTCAATGTAAGCATTAGTGGTAAATAACATCTTAGTTGACTGTGACTATAGCGTTCAACGCGTGTAAAACGTTTTTCTAATCGAGTTATGATAGTACTGCCCGAGGACACGTCGGTTCATTAGCCCCGCCATACTATCTCATGCCCTAATGATTTCACGCTTGCTTTCTACATCGTTCATTTCGATAACTTTGATGGGAGTCGAGGGAATCAAGTAATCGTATCGTGAGTTACGATTAAACTTTTAGTTTTATCTCCCGGTTGTTGATTAGCCATGCTAAAGTTTTGTTCGGATGTGATTAATCGATACTGAGTAACCTTTTTGAAATTAAGCTTTATTTCTTTATCCAAATGTTAGTGCTATGTAGATTATGCTTAGTAAATAGTATTATAATTCTGTAAGGGTAAGAAATGTTTTCTAATACAGGTATTTCTTAGCGTTCTGTTGACGTCCATAGTTTTAAATCAGCATTTTTATATTTTAAATATCTTCACTGAAAGAATCCATTTCGGAAGAAATGAAATTATTTATTACATATATTTACCACCAAATATGAAAATATTTGTTTTATACTTAATTTGTATGCCCTTAAGTATTAATACCTTAATACTTAATACCTAAGAACGTAAAATCTCTTTATATATTATTCATTTATTTAATAGAAGACATAAAATAAACAGTTCTCATTTTAAAGCAATCGTCTTATGTGTTTTAGCGAGAATTTCCACTAATCTTATCATAGTCTTATTCAAATAATGTACTTGTAACAGTTAAATTCCATAAGAACAAAGCAACTTAATGTTTTCGATTTGTTGTGCAAACGCGCGTGGGAAAGACACAACGCGTGTCAGGTGATATGAACATACATATCACTTAATTTACTCACCAAGGTGTACATTTTAATATTAAAACCTATGCGTGATGTAATCATGTTTCGAAAATCCAATTATAAAGGTAGTTATAGTATTTGAATTATTAACTCCGCATTTTATAAAGCTAAATACTTTGTCCTTCTAAGTTAATCATTTGTATAGTATAAATGTCAAATTAGCCACAAAAATTAATAGCCTATTCCAACTGGTATGTATAACATGCATAAAAATATATTCGTAACTAAATCATAAATGTCAATGAATATTTAACTAAAATAAATTATAATAATAATACCTAATTTATCAATAATTTCAATTATCTATCATTTCTTTTAGAGTAACGACATCATTTTAGTCTATTTAGACTATTTAGTACAAGAATTCCTTTGAATAATTTACATGAACAGTATCTATTTACCGAGTTAATGGTACATGTATTTACATATGAAATATATTAAACAAATTTATGTTTACATTTCACTTCAAATTGATCGTACCTTTATGTACCACTATCTAAAACATAGTAATTGTGTATCCAGATAGATTTCTACAACATAACGTCGTAGCACGTAGCTACCTGCTACGAACCGTAGCTCGTAGCCGCACTGCGTTGCCTACGCGGTTGGTATAAATCTCGGCAAGGATTACATGGATCCGCTTACAAGTTCTCGGTTTCCTATAAGATATTAATGTTGAGTGCACTGAAAGTATTATTAGTTATTTCTATAGAATTAGCTATATAATGTAATTTACTTATTGCAAATTGTGATAATACTGTTAAAGTTTTATTTTTTGTATAATACCTATAATTGTGAAGATTAAAATATAAATATATTTTCTTTAAATATAATAATTAAGTACTTTCAAGTCATGAATTTCTTGGGCGAGCGGTGAATGATATGTTTGTCTTCCGTTTTCGCTCCAAATAACCATGCCTCGAAATGCCAAAGGTTTTCGAAGGTTGTTACAAAATATCTTATAGGCGTGATTTATAAATAAATAAAAACGGCCCAATTTATCTCTTGGGCGGGGTGCACTTTATTTGTTTTTCTTCCTGCCGTCACTCCCCAGAAAAGGCAATAAAAATGGCTTCCATGCTAAAATACTCATTACAATTCAACGTTTTATTGGTCGTTATTTCCGACGGCATGAAAACGCAAAACCGAAACTTGTTTTTAATTTCACAATTTTACGTCATGTAATATGTGGAATTTTTTAATTTTTGAAAAGCGTTTATAAACATTATCTATTAAAAAGATTAAGTCGTATTTAATTAAATTTTTGTATACAGAATTTTTAGTATTATCTATATTTAGTATATAAACGTATTCTTTTATATTGAAAGAAATTTGTTGAGAAGGTTACTTCCTAATGTTCTATTTATTAAAACAATATTACTTGAGGGTGATCGTTTATTACTCTAATATGATGCAAGATTGATGATTTTTCAGATTAATATTTTATTGTTAACTTAAGCATGCCTAATGCCGGATTTCTATGCTCATGTAATGCATAAAGAAGAAATAAAGTTTAAATAATATATATTAACGAGGTAGTTCTTTAGATCTGAAATACAAATTATATATAGGTAATGGTAATGGTATATATAACTACTTTAAGATGAATCCCATAACTAGAGATATAAGTGTTTCTCGTATATATTGTGGCTGTATTCATACAAGCCACGATCCAGTATTTAAATTCAAATTCAGCGGAGCTGGAATTCAATATAGAATATTAATAAGCGTTGGGACGTCTGTGGCGGCGATGCTCATTAACCGACAGTGGTCGCTAAAGATGTTTCTGAGACAAACCAAGACTCTATTAAAGTTGGAGTGTAAATAATAACTGAGCGGTTGCGAGATGGTTGTAATGATAAAAGTTTTTCACTTCCTACCAACTAGCAAAATATCTATACAATTGAGTGTACCATGATAATATCAAAACATTTGAAGAAAAGCAAACAATAACATTTAAATTTAATTTGTAAAAATCAATAATAAAATTGAGTTTATATACTCTTCGCAACATAATGAACAATAGGATTAACATGTAATAATAGTTTTACTTACTAACTTAATATGCGGACATGTCACTTAATCGATGGACAAATCGATTAATCCCATCTCTACCCAACCTGTCATTACCAATATAAGTCTAATCCATCCCTTGACAAAGCTTAAACTTTCACTCGGTTCGAACTAGTCTGATCTAGCCTCTTTGTTAACTCAAATGTAATTAACATTCTACTAAATCAATGGGACTTGCCCACTTACCTATTTGAATCAACATGCCTGCCTAATTCGAATTAAGGATTTACAGTATAACGCAAATAAGAACAGGATCTCGATTTGGATTATAACAGCTGAAAGGGTCAAAAGCGAAGGAATGATCCAAGGTTCCATGGGTTCAAGTGATATCATGCGAAAATACCGATAAAATAGTTGATCCTAATATAGCGTAATGTGTGTAATATGGAGTTTATATATGAATTGAAACTCACCATCTTTGATATTAACAATGTACGCTACCTTATATAAAGACATTAATACTTAATATATATTCTACGTAATATGTATTTCTATCTGTCACATGTATTCGAAATTTATTATTTAAGCAGCAAAACATTGAACTAAAACCAGTGTTAAATTTAATCTCTGCGAATAACGTGGCCCGTGTTTATTTATAGAGGAGAGCATCTGATTAAACCAGTTTAAATTTATTGTATTTGGATTTACAGCATTAATTAAGTCAATTAACTTCGAATATTCATTATTAACATATAACAAAACGTTAGTAACAGCCATGATGATATCTAACGCAGTGAAAATGGATTTTGTATAGATGCTCAAAAACTTGACAAACGATTGTTGTTTTGTTTACAACAAATAGGCAACAATTTGATTATGATTTCACATTATTATGTTTCCAGTGGAATTTAATTACTATTTAAACCTTTTGACAGAAATATTGTTTAAAAAATTACACTTTTTACTATACATATTTTACTTTTAAATTAAGAAACTTTATAGCAACGTTGAAAGAATACATTAACTAAAGGTTAAACCACATTAAATTTAGTATTTACGATAAATTCGTTTGGTATTTATAAATACAACAAGACATTAGATAATAAATTTGTTCTAAAACTCAGAAACACATACACATCAGACTTAGTAGTATTTAAACTATTAATTCCCAGCAATGTACATATAAATTTTGAATTAAATGTGGCAGAGATAATCGACGATGAACCTTATTTAAATACGCACAACTCT
This sequence comes from Achroia grisella, assembly GCF_030625045.1. NCBI lineage: Eukaryota > Metazoa > Arthropoda > Insecta > Lepidoptera > Pyralidae > Achroia > Achroia grisella. The sequence continues at coordinate 3,435,654 of NW_026712938.1, forward strand.
GCTAAAGAGATCCCCAAACTACAGCGGCATTGTTCCCTGAATTTTACATTCACATTAGACGGAAATTTCGTCTCGTCCTGATTTACGATCGGCCCTCGAGGATGGAGCATCTAACTGTGAGATTATTTATTCCCATTGCTTGTCTAACACTCTGCCAGTGGTTGGGATAGCACAACAACATAGAGGCGCCGCCGATTTGTTTATGCTAAACAACCTGCAACTCAACTACCATCGCGCACATTCAAAAATAATTTACATATTTATGAAAACTTTATCACAATTTGTGTCTGTCCATCCGCTCAAGTATTAACTTGTTAATAATACTGATTAGCAGCCACTGTCATTATTTTTGCAGATAAATCACAGCGGCCGAGGCGTGTCCCTTATTAATAACTCGGCGAAAAGCGAAAGAGTTAACGGCGTTCCAACACGATTGTTACTAAACCGACGGAATTTTAATTCGTCTCGGAGTTTATTAAGTGCGTAAAGTTTTAGCGGAGCTTCAACGCGAGCGGTAAATTAAGTGAATTTGCTCGTAGGCTCAAGGGGAGGTCGCGCTCGCACCACTTCCAATCTGATCAACGGCATATTAACAATTTTAATTGTAGTCTGTCACTTTAACTCATTAAACTTGTCTCATAAATGTCTTATTTTGTTTCAGGTAAGTAAAATGCTGTCCAACGATGATATTTATTGTAATAAATGTGTAGTTTCACGTTAACTGTAAGAGTTGTTGATATTCTAAAATTCAAGAAACCTGCATAAAAAGGTAAGTACTAAAATGGAGTGAAATGAGTGAGACCCCGTAAAACTCTTTTCATACAATATTCAATAGAAAATATTTTATTATACTGAGATTTCCACAATTTACCGATAAATTCCTGCTATATCTCCAGTTTTATATCCTTCTGTAGGGCAAATTTGTTTCTTTTCCACGTGATTCAGTTATAAATCTAGTGGTGTGCGTACGCTTCTTTGGTTACGAATCTATTTTATGACCGCACACGCCGAAGGTTAACCAATAAAACCTTTTAACAGCCGTAACTATTTCGTTATAAGTTCCGAGTACGCAATAAAAACGGCGAAACAGAAATAAATCTATGGGTACAATGCTCTACCGGTAGCGGGAGGTGTGGTGCGGCGGTGGGCAACGTCTCTCACAAGAAATCAATCACGAACGGGCGCGCTTTAATCGCTCCAATTTAAGTTTTTCCTTTCTTGATAGAACAAATTGATGGAAATAGTTGAACGTTAAATATTGCGATTCGTCGAGCGGCAGTGTACAAACTTCCTCTTACGCGCGTTTACGGTGGGCCAATAAATCTCAGCCGCTTTGTGCTCGCGTCTCCCTCAACATCTTCAGCCATAAACGGCACGTGCGCTGTTATCTGTATTTTTGTAACGACCTACAAGTGAAAAAATGTTGTTAACGTCACCAGATTGTCGCGTATCTGTTGTTTCACTGCAATACAGGTATTGTTCGGCATCGAATGATATTTTGGCTCGCCTCCACGCAACTTGGCGAGTCATCGTTTTTATTCAGTTATTCACCCGCATCGCTTTATCTTTTCTTCGAAAACGCGTCCCTGAATTAGAAATAAGCCGTCATCCGTTGCTTCTGTCGGAGACAAGCTTCATTCCCTAAACTAACCTAAAGATAAATTATTCCAGCACATTTCTCATCACGATCTATTCTTTTCTCCGTCGCCAAAGCGTCAGTGAATCCCTGGGACATATGAGCATCCTTATCCTCGAAATAAAACGAAGTCTGGTGACACTCAGTTACTAAGTAAAGTCGTCGGGTTGGTACATGCTCTTTTGTGCCATTTTCATAGTTACATACTGTTTTGTTGTGCATACGACATAAGTATGAATCACGACTGATAAGCACAGTGCTCAGATTTGCGGGATTGCACGACCGCGAGCTCGCTGCCAAGTCTTGCAAACCGCCCACACATTTGCATGCAATACAGTTTCGCTTATGATATTATCATAATGCCTTAATAGTTGCATTTCATTTTACCAAGCTCTTAATGTCAATTATAATTACAAACTTGGAGATTAACCACCAAATTTCAATGTATACCGATATATTAAGTGGTGATAGTTTCTGCATTAAAAGAGAGAAAAAAATATATGTCTGTCTAGAGTCTAAATGCTTTTATATTACTTTTATAAAATGTATATGTATGTATGTGTATATTATGTCTAAATAGAGTCAGATATACAGTAGACCCAACAATAAATCAGCGTTTGTTACGAAAGTAAACAACCACAGCTCGCTCGTGCTCAGTGTCCAATCATTACTCAAAGTATCCTAGTGCAGCAAAAAGCGGACTAATTGCGCTCTTGAAGGACAAGGGTCACTCTCTTCGCTTTGTCGCAATCGTACTTAGTCACGTCTAATAGTTTTTCTGTCTTCTAAAGATTCGCTCCCTCAGTACGTCTCAAGAGCCATTTTTATTACTTATTAATGAATACTTCCACTGTCAGTGTCTTATCTCCCCTCTTACTTACAGTATACAGAAAATTACTTAAAAACCTTATACACTTATTAAAATGGTCCGAAAAATAAAAAATTACGGATCAACACATTATTCGTGTATATCCAGAAGGGACCGCAGGTACTGTTTATAAAATAAAATGTAAGATGATAATAAGGAAAATGCGATAGAATGAACAAATAAGGGACGCCAAACAGAAATATAGGGAAGAAACGTCTCGTGACAAAAACTTCAATAAAGAAATTCGGGGAACGAAAATTTAACTTTTTCTAAAAAAAAATTGTTTTTAATATTCTTCGTGTAACCTGTGAAAAGATTTTGTTAGAGTACTCTTTTTTGTGTAGAGAAAACTTGTTTGCAAATATTTCTCATAAAGTTGGTTAATTTCAAAAAGAAATTCTCTGGTACGAGTAGGAGTGGTTTAAGTTTTCGTAGAGAGTGAGCCGCCGCCGTCGCAACTACCGTCTCCTACCCCGAGTAAACACCTTACAAGTTGCCCTTTCTGCAACTTGTAACAAATTGATTTTTAAACTGTGAACAAGTCTAGGATGAAAAAACTACAAAACACGAAAGAACTATTCTAACATGAAAGTTGGTAATGAAATTAGTTTTAAGCGACAGGTTCATTTCAGTTTTTTACCGGCAACCCGCTCCTGCAATTGCTAGGAGATTCCAGTAGAAAGTTTACCAGTGCAGATTTTGATTACACACGCTCCTTCAGGAAACTTCTTGCCGGATAGGAATATTAAATCTTATTTAAGTTAGACATCCGCGGCGGTTCGCGTTGTTATTTCGAATAAGGTGCTTTATAAACTCAAAGCGCGGCGGTGAACTTGCCACCGGGAACATTTTAACCTTTGTCGAATCTAAACTAACCTTTTCTTAGTAAACTGTTTTATTTTTTACCACCTTCTTACCGACGATCTTTAAATTCAACTAAATTAAATTTATCCAAGATGCAATATTACGCTCTCGCTCAATCACTTCGAATTCAACGTGCTAGACGAAATATAAGCAAGTCCAATTTAGTTTACCCGTAGAGTGACTACCGCGTATTGTTTCTTACTATATCCTCCGAGATATTACAATGTCTCAGATGTGTTATTAATAATTCATACGATCATAGTAGTCCTATTAAAATTTGCTCCTGGATTTAGGTACAACCTTTTAGAGAAACTCGCTACGTTACGTTGATATGAAATAGAGTACTGTACAATCTTCCGTACAATTTTAGGAACACTTTAATTTTAATTGTGTAGTAAAAGTACGGTTATATAATGATTACGGGTAACAATACGGCAGCGGAGCGAGGCGAGCGAACGGAGCAGCGCGGGCCTCCTCCTGCCGAGTTCGCGTTACATGGTGCATTTGCCTAATTACAGCTCAGTTCACTGGTGTGACAATTCGTGATTACCGAAACGGTTATTTCAGAGACGTCTGCCCTATTCGGATTATGTTTTACAGAAAAGCTCAGACATCATCTGCCATTATCTCGACGACTCCTCTTATTACTTATAAAATAAAATACTAAAATTGTACTCGTAGTCAGTAATACGATACTTACACAGGGAGACCGCCCGACCCGCGACGCTAAAACCTTAGTAACTTATATATTTTGTATAGCTATCTGTCGCCCGAAACATTTCATTCAAATCTCTCCAGGGCTCTTACTTATCTCATATTTCTAAAAGTTGTGTTTAACAAGTTATGAAGTTAATATAAGTCAGTCGTACGGCAGGCAGGAAAAAGGAAGTCGAAAAATAGAGTTAGTGCAGAGGGTAGGGAGAATCGATGAACGGCGCCGCGATGGCGGTGGAGGTTCCACGTCCCTGTCCCGTGTATTTTGGGAAACAAAGTTTGACTCGCCTACCGCTAAACTGGTGCATTCTCATAAGTGACATGATGTCTAGTGACGCCCCGACAGCGTAACGTCTAACTCGCCAAGACAACTGGCCGGCTCTATTTTTAAAAATAAAAACGAAACAATTCTAACCTGTATCATATAATATATCAACTATCGTAACTGCCAAACTTTTACCGAGTTTTGTAATTGTATGTCAAAACTTCTCGAACACTGCAATTGCCTTGAAACTTTGAAATCACTTTATTTACATTGTTCCGAGTATCGAACGAGATTCTTTTTATCATTGTAAATGTACTGCAGACTATTAAAGCGTTTTTCTTAGATGAAAGAAAATTAGAATCGAAATACTGTTACTGAGCCATCGTAAACATCGAAAAGGGTCCTACTCCGACGTTTTAATTTTATTAAACATCTCCCGGTGCCCGAGATAAAGTAGATTTCTTTCTCTGCCAAGTAAGAATTTCGACTCGTATAATAATTTAGATTACGTAGCAAGCAGTGAGCGTTCATTATCGTTCTTTTGTACCTGATTTCGTGGAGATCTCATTCGGATAGAGCGGCAGTCCGCGGCGCCGGCGTTCTCTCGAAATGGAAAGTGCGAAAATGAAATTATAAAGCCCCGCGATAAAAATAAATTAAATCGGATTTCGCGTTCCCCGGTAGCCAGGGATGAGGAGCATTTTGTTGTCTGCGAATTCCTTTCTTTTTTTTAAATATTTGTTTTAACAGTTGATTTGTGGTGTAATGAGAAAATTCTCACTTTGCAATTTTTCTCCTCCTCGCGCTATCTCATTTTTCACAGTTTATATTCATGCGATTCATTTATACCGTATTATTTTCGCTTAAAATAGACGTCACGCGTCCGAATACAAAGGTAACTATTGCTTACAACACATTACAAATGTTTCCCTACAACTTTCTTAAGGACCTCCCACTCTGCGGCAAATCATTCTGCATTCTCACCTACGATTATTCAAATTAGGAAATGGTACGACAAAGACGAATGGTACTAATATCGCTGGGTTCGCGATCGCCAGCCGCGATACAAGCGAGGTAGGTACGTGCCCTACACACGCGCAACAGATTTCATCGTGCGATAAAAGCGCGATTGATCCGTATGATACGCTTTTTGCGTAAATACCTGTGCTAGTGTTATGCAGCCTGTAGAAATTTAATAGGTCATTACATTTACATTCTTGATAACGCTTTCTTCACGGTATTTAGCTATTTGTTTAAATGAATCGCCTGTCAGTTCTAAATTCATGATTATTATCTGTTTTGTGGTCAAAGAAACCAATGTTATATTGCTTAAACTAAATTTCAATTGTTTCTAAATTTCAAATCAAATATATATAGTTGTAAATGTATTCCTACTTATTGTTATTATCAACTTAATTTTGTTGGCCTTTTTAATTTATTATATTACCATTACAATATTTTTTTAATATAGTATGTACTTTAATCCCATATTTGTTATCTATTTTTTAAAATAAGTCAGTCTTATATATAAATATAGTCAATCTTTATAAAGATAGAAATGTCCACATAATTTCCATTGCGCAATCATTCAGCCTCCAGAAACAATTCGAAACATAACTCGCCCGTAAATTTAACCGAGAAGATTTCTTTACGTTTCCCTTGGAGATTTTTTGTTAATTCCAAAGTAAAACAACGTAATTATATTTTTATTGCTCATTCAATGTCCAGTAAATCGGGTCTACAGTCCCTTGGGTAATTTTAAGTATGCTAACCTCGTTTAATAGTCATCCTCTAGGCGCGAGGGTCGTGTCACGATGCCTAGAACATTTGTCTTTATTGTCCATATTCGCAAGTATGTTGTACTGTAGATATATAGTGCCAAACCGATCTTTCTATATTATGTTTTTATCCAGTTTCAACGTAAAATTTCGTTTCGGTTTAGTTTTGATATGAAAATTATATCTATAACTACATCTATAGACATCTTATACTCTGAAATGATTTAATATCAATCAATGATTGCTGCTAGTTTTTAATATTTTATAAATAGTAGGTAAATATTGTTTTAAATAATATGTGAAGTTCTAAATATATAACTGCTATGTTATGCAAGTAAGTTATGAGTATATGATTTTATTTATATAAAATTATATATTCATAACTTTTTAAAATTTACAGAAACTTAAAATGATATATTAAATATACATAAACTAGAATAAAGTCTAAATTATTGGATTTTCTTATGGGCTTTTAAACCTATTGTTTTAATTTAAACTATATAATACAACAATAGGCATAGATTATGTACTATTTCCCTCCATATTTCTATTGAAATACTGCATACGTTGTTGTTTCGGATCAAACTATTTTTTTTCCTTATTTAGGATATTAGGATCAGATAGGATATCTAGGATAGCCTTCCTTTATCCCATTTCTGGGAAGCTATATATAGTACCAGACATAAATATTTCATCACAATACCAATATTAGGATTTCGGTTATTTAATATAATCTATTTATATGTCATCTATCCGCCAGTTCCTTTATGAGGTAAACGAAGATATCTTTTTCTTATTAAAGCAATGACTTCTGATCTTATTCATATGTATTTATTTCATTATTATATGAAAATAGAATTTCAATTTATTCCTATTCATTTGTATTGTTTTTAATTTATTTATTGTATCAACTCTTTAGTCAGGATTACATTTAAATTCGAAATACACGTGCTGTCGCATAATAAGAATATATTTTATTTTAAAGAATTTTTATATCAGACATCATATGCAGGAATCCAATATCAATCAAATATACTGGAAATGACTTTAATATATACCCGTCATCTTTTTCAAGATGGTTAAATGAGTGCCTACCTTAAAACCCCTGGCGTTTAAATACTACAACCCACATTTTAGGTAGAGTGCACATTCCGCTTTTGGTAAATGGAACACATGAAATATAGATAGATAAAAGTGCATTACCAAATTGTTTTCACACACTGTTTTAGCGTTCAAGCGAGTAATTCGGAAGTGACGTCGCACTCAGTAATTTTACCACGATATATCATCTAGCGGCGGGAAACTTTGAACAAAGTTGTTTTCGTGAGTACCATGTCTCACCTATTTATTCTGCTGCCAAGCAGCATACATGTATTTCGTTTTGTAAGATGAGAATTATATATAGTGGAAACATTAAAATTATTAGCTAAGAACGCGTTAATACAATTGTCTATCGGTTTAGCATGCCTTACTTCCGATGGTCACAAGTTCGATTACACGCACACATTTGTATATGTAGGTTTGAATGTTATTTATGTATATTATATATGTATTTACAAAAAATCCATCGGTTATCTAGTACCCGTAACACAATCTCTGCTTCGCTTGGGAGTAAAAAACTATGTTATTTACACAGTTTTTACGTCCTAGGTAATTGGTAATAAAAAAACACGCCCGTCCTTAAGAATATACATGAGGCGTTATAGTTTATTCTGTTAGTTTTATGTCAATGATTGCAATTTAGGTATTATTCAATAGGTTTTCTACCCCTTAAGTCATATAATAAATTAAACGCTATAATGCTATAATGATCAACCTTAACTTAGTGTAAATAAAAAAAAATTATTAGATAGCTTCTTATGACCTTAGCCTTTTTATAAGGCTAAGGTCATAAGAAGCTATCTAATGAATATTTGCATAGTTTATATCATAAACTCAATTATTTTCACGAAAAACATATGCAGATAATACCAGGTAATTTGAAAACTAAGCTAAATGCATAGTTATTTACCGTCCATTCCTTAGCACAAAATAAAATTAACACTAAACTGTTCCGTAGCAATTTATATCTTACCGACCAAGAACTACATTTCAAATTTGGAACAACCCGGTAGTTAGAGCTGCTAAGAAATCGTGTTCCCTTTAATCTTGTCACAAAAGCCTTACCTGATTCAGCGAGGCCATGAGCACTCTTCCGACGTACAAACGTGGAGGAATGAAGCGGAAGAGAGCCCGGCACTCTGAATTACTTCCTAATGAAAAGAGCCGAGGAGTGGGACAGAGTGGGACAGGGTGGGCCAGAAGTGTATTCCTCACGCGGTCGCTAACGAATGCGGGAAGGCACTCGACTCGCTCGAGTGTTCGCTTGACGTATGCCGTCGTTCCTAGTCTTCGCTAGCTTATTAGTGCAAACTTTGCCGACATACAGATTTGTAATGTTCGAATTTTGAGTATTTGATAGAACAATACTAATTTAATTAACATGAGTATATTTATACTCGATATAACTTCTCCTTAGTACAAATCGTTAGTTAAACATAACTTCCATTCGAACAATGTGATTGGGTTTGCAAGTTTATTATGAACTATTGTTTGTATCAACTGATAAAAATTATACATTAGTATATTATTCTACTTCTTTAGGTTTCATGTTAGATAGTATTAGTATCCCACGAACTGAGCGAAAAACGAATCAATAAATCACACACTAAAAAATAGAATCGAATTCATTAATTCGATATACAGAGTTCATTACGTTCTTCGTATTTTTGCATAATTGTTCATTACATATTAAATAATTGGGAGTTCTAATGTTATTCGTTTACATATATAAAACATTTCAGTCATATCGAATATTTCCATTTTAAGCTATGAAACTGTTTAACATAAAATTACTGTATACAAAATAAAAGCAACAATAATATTCATCCAAATTTCACAGGTTCTAATAGCTGACATTTAGCTGAAATCCCGTAATACATTTACAACTGACGCCTAAAACGTTAGTGGCTGCCAACATTTCGTGACCGCTGTTTGTTGCAGAATAAAAACGCTTGATAAAATCGGATATCGGCTGTTCAACGAATAATTTAACTAGAATGTTACTATGTGGATACAAAATTGATTTAAATATAAAAAGTAACTACATGCATCACTTGATAGATCAGATACTGGTTTAAATTAAAAAATTGTCCAATCGAAATTACATTTATGTCACCGATGATTATTAACAAAAATTTGTAAATCCGTTGAAAATTTTTGGAATCACTGTATTAATGACTATATTCATAAATACTACAGTAGTAGTAGTATAAGTACATGCCTTACATTTTTCATTAAAACAACAATAATTAATATTCTGCGTTGCGTATCCACGTCAGTAATAATGTTTCAAACATTATTATTCAAGAGATATCATCCGAGTAGTTACGTGCTAAACAAGAATACAAGTTACCTGTAAACTGTAATTTTAAAGCCCTAATACATACATAATGCAACAGGTATCCATAGTGCAAGTTGCATAGAGCTCGACGGCAAACCATAAACGACGAAGCGCTCGTTCGATTGTAATGATTCGAATATCAACCAATTTCAATAACTAGCCAGATCAAACATTTTTATTTGTTTGCTCATTCAACCGCACGACTGAAACTAATGAAGAGGAGTTTCGATTAAATTAATACCGGTTTTATTTCAGTTTCGCTCTACACCGACGTAATAGCTTTTTTCGCCATTCCATTCTCAATATTTCATAACGTTAATTGATAAAATATGGTTCATTAGTTTGAATTTATTGTTGCTTTCATTCGTACACTTAACTTCGTACTTGCTATTTGTTTTCATATTGCTACATATTAGAGAAATGTTTATAACGCTTTGTTTTTCCTAAAACTCGCAGTTTGTTTTCGTTGTTACTTTTACATGCAGTAGTCTTTGTTTGAACTCTCTTTTATTATTATTATTATTTATACTATTATATTTTCTATATTGATTTTGATAATTCAATAATATTCAAATAAATAGACTTACTAGTTGTCACACTTGGGGACTGACTAAAGGAGTTTTTTAATTAATCATAAACACCGACAATGTTTCATATCATAAGTACCATGTATATCATAGGTATCATAAATACATATAAAAATTATGACTTTAAAAGTACAAAAATAATAAGCAGCATTCATTAGAAACCGAACAATATCTTTTTATTATGTGACGTAGTGTTCATTAATAAGTATCTAATTTCATTGACAAACCAATTTTTTTAATTTAATTCAATTGGTGGACAAAATCCAGTGCTATTCGAAGTTTAAATATCTATATTACTCTATACTTATTTTTTTATTTCCTAACTATGATGATTTATTTTATCATGAGGTGTACTATGACGTATTGCCTAAAGCTACTAGGAAATCATTTAATAACAGCGAGTTATAGTAGACGTGTAAAATTTATTTTAAAACTTACATAACAAAGAAGATTCGCGAAAACGTTAATCGTTAAACAGATTTTTAATAATTTCTGTCTATATAACGTGAGCATATTCAGCTAAAATTTTCATTATTCCCGCAATCCAGGTAAACGGTAATATTAAAGTTGCAGGTGAAACGAAGCATAATAAGCAACCGAGAGCTCGTTACTGTTAAGTTTCTGGTTTAAGTTAACAAGGTAATACGTATGTTAAACTGATATTAACACGAGCGAGTTATCTCGAGCACTCGTGTATTTGATGTTATATCGATTAATTAATCAGTCTAATTTAAGGTATATATATATATTTTATTTTCAACTATTTTAAACAATTAAAGACGCTTTATTTGCTTATATTTGCCTGTTCAAAATTTGTTAATATTAACTATAACTACCAATAGTTACTATACATATTATTTAGATACTTTTTAATAATTATAATAAATTCTAATCTATTGTTCATACAATACAAATTGGTATTGTATGAACGCAATAAAAAAACTTATAAACTTCTAAATATTAACACTGATGTTTAAATTTAATTTATTATACTATATATCCACATTAAATTTAACTATGATGAAAAATCTTTATTAAACTTTAAATGATATCATAAGGAAATCAGACGCCACAATCGCGTAATCGGCACGCGAAATCAACCGCGCTGATAAATCTCATTAAACCAGAGCACCGCTCCATCCACTCACTAGGCGTTCTCAATTTCGTTTCTACGTTTCCAAATGATTCAATCGCGCACCGTGACGCGCCCAGAATTAAAATTCAAACCGGATCTTTTGTTCGGGAATTTCAAGATCTCAGTAATATAGGGACATCGATCTGATACTACGGAACTCGACGAATCGAACAGTCGTTAATGAAAGTTCGCATAGCGCAATTAGGTAACAGTCTTGGTTTTATTAAATTTAATCAAGAACTTGTGTAATATTACGCAGATTGGACCAATCGAGCCGTGTACAAGTTTCGATAACACTGTAGTTGAAAACTAATTTCGGAAATAAGCGGAGTTATCTCGGTTTCTGTATCGGCTCGTTAAAAGAGTGTATATAAGGATATGAGATAGATTAATCCATTTCAGAAGGATATCGAAACTAAGTCGCTTATACGAGCAATCTGTTGCTCCATAATCCTCTATTACAGACTATCAAATCAATCTTGATTCGATCAAGTTAAAAATTGTAAAACGGAACCTTTCAGTGTATATGGAGAATTTTATAACTGAATAACAGTGCCCTGCACAGTGCGCTTCACCTAGGTCCTCATAACTTTATGAGTTCTGTATATACAACATAAAATAATATGTAAAGTTGAAATGGAATGGAATAATTCCAGCGATACATTGTACATAAATTCTTACATTGAATGAAATGCATATCAGTGCATTTCTAACAATGAAACTATATTACTTTCCTTATTAAAAAAACATCTCTCTCTCCCACATTCTCTTTACAATATTAATACGTTTTTGTAGCGAAATAAACTCTAAAACTAATATTGACAGTAAATCGTTCTATTGAGATATTACAGTGTAAACAACTACATGTACATAATTATCTATGCCTACATATACAGAATGAAATTATAGCAATAAAATGTTCCTTCATAACTAGGTTAAAACGTAGCATATATATAATAACGTGTACACTGTGTAGGTACGTATGTGGCACGCGTTATCGGCGGTGATAAGCCGCGCGCGGGCCGGAACCTCACCGACCGCCCGCCCGCCCGCCGCCGCCGGCGATATCTACGAACATTACATCTGCCTCTGTACAACATCGTTTTGGTTTCACACTTTATACTTCGCACTTGATTTTCACCACCAAAATACTGTTAATTCGTGTTTGACGCCTTTTTAGACACCTTTATTATATTGCAGAGTATTTTAATGAGCCATATATTGTTTTTAGTCGTTTGCATTTCACTTCTGTCCTTGTTGCTAAGCTAGATGCAGCTAGGTAGTAAATCAAAATTATTTGTTACATGATATATTATCTGATGTTGAATGTTGTTATGCCAGTTACCGTTATGTGTGTGTGTGTGTGGACTTGTACTTTGTTTTTTAAAACTATCTAAAGAAATTACATCAACAAACCTTTATTGAAAATAAGTGCATATTAAAAATTTATCGACTCGCATTAGCAAACTGTCTACGTTAGCCAAACAAAGATTTTGAACCTCCACTATTGTAAGATCAGAACAGAATCGCAGTTCTAAAACGAATATTGCACAATTTTAAATAAAACTATAGACGGGATAGGACATTACCATAAAGCGAGGGTAGATAGAAGCGCGAAATTGCTTTTTCGAACTCCCACAATGTCACCTCTATTAGGAGTTAAGAAAAATTGAATAAAGGACTTCCCATTGCAATACGTGAAACTTTTGGTATGTACTAACTATCCATTACAATATATTTACTTACCTGTTTGTATGTTTTACTCCCAAATATATGTTGCTTTCCAAATCATTTTTGGTCTACTTGCAGTTATATGTAAGTATTACCTGCTGCTAAGTGTTACCTATATTAACTGCGTTTTCTTAAAAATACAAATACACAATAATAAAATAGTAAAAAAATATACAAATTAATATATTATATTGACAGTGGTACTTGATTGTACAATGATTGATATTATGCATCTACAAAATCAATATAATTTCAGTTTAAAATACATATATAGACAGTCGGTATTGTCTAAATAATTAGCATTCACGTAACATAACAATATTACATCAAACTTAGTCATCAGAACTGTATGTTGTATGCTTTTGAAAAATAAAAAAAATACATAAGCGTTTTGGAAAAAAAAACTAAGTAGATTTTATATAGTACTAGACGACTCAAAGATACTCTTATGTACTAATGTTTGTAATTACGTACATAATTATTATACATAGAAAATCAGACCAAGACCTAGACCCAAGCAAAGACGAATATGAGTATTATATGGAAAATGAGCTTACTACCATCAGAAGGTGGTATTCTAAACAACTACACCAAGAACATCAATAATAAAAGTAATTCGTTCAATTTATATTTCCGATGTACGTACGTAAGTACCTTCTCCTATTTTTTCTTAACTGGGTAACTTTTCAAACTGAACTCAGCGTATTCTTGTGTCGTTGTAATCACATTACGACTTAAAGTTCGGGCTGTTTGATGCAAAATACAGTCACCTCAGTTTGCAGAGCTTGCGTGCAAGTCGCCGGCTGGTGCCCGAGATTAGAAATATTTACATAACTCTAAACAACACCAGTAAATGTCCTTTTTAGCTATTAGCGGAGAGAGATATCACACAGATAACAATGTAGGTATCGTAACTAGTCTGCAATCGTGTACATTGCTGTGTTTGTTCCGTATTTAGAAAAAACTTGTTTTTACCCACAAGTATGCACGTTCAGACACTATGATCCTGTATATTGATTATTTCTGATAAAATGGAACTGACTTAAGATCCTTTTTATCGAATTTCCCATTCCAAATAATAAAATTTGTTTATCAAATGTCAAATGAACTAATAATAATACTGATGCATATTTACTATCGCTATCTTATTGACAAAATTAATATCAAATATATATATATATAAGAAACAGTTTAGAATTGTAGAAAACATTACGTGGCATAGACATGGAAGTAGAGTCGAATTGAGAACTTACTTCTTATTGAACCCTAAAAGAGAACTTATTTTCGATAATACTTATATATGTTTATTATTCATAGAATCTTTTGAACATATATTCGTACTTTATTTCAAGTTGCGGGGATATATATTATCTATTTCCGCCACATCAACCACCAACCCCTCGGTCATAACACCCCACCATCATATAACCGCTAGATCAACGATAAAAATCCGATCTACATCATTAATTTGCAACTACCTGTAATTAAAGCCTCAACAAATCACTGCTACCATTTCAAGATAGCATCACTCTTTGAAGAATAACAATAAGGAATTGTGTTCCATAAAACGTTATCTATTACATTATAATTATAGTTATAGAATAAACGCACAAATATAACTAGCATTCATATACCTAATTATAGTTATTTATATAAATTTATTTTAATTGCTTGTTTGTAGTATTGAAATAGTTCTTTTTTTGTGTTCTTTTAAATTTAACTTCATACGAAATACTAATAAACCTCTTACTTATTTATGTTGTAATGATATTTGTGTTTCCAAGAATTGTTTATAATCTTTGAGTAAAGAATACGCAAAACCAGCTTCTAAGAGTTAAAATAAAATAAAAATCATGTAATTTGTATAATTTTCTAGAATAATTCTATTTTGAAATGTATACATTCCAAGAAAACATGAACAGTAAAATTAATGGTTTGTTACCCCGAAGAAATGGTTTAAAAATGTTTGTTGCGGTCTCATCGCTCTCCGTTGAACCTTATAATAACATTAACAATTTATGTACACAATTATTATGGGAGGTCAGAAAATATCTATTACATTATTGTGTTCATTAGTGTTGTAATGTGAACCGGTATCCCGGTCTAGCAATTAAGGAGAAATAATTGTTTACATAAATACCAAGACTTGCCAATAACTGTACGTAATATTTACTGGAGACGTCGTTGATATTAAGTGGACTATTAGAGTAATTGCTTTACAGCAGTAGATGGTAATAATTGAGTCGAGATTGTCATTACGAGCCCTAGGAGAACAGAACACAAATGTATACCTACACAGTATTATTAGAATCAATTATAGTTTGAGATTATTAAAATCCTCATTAAAACGATTATGCCTGTTTTGTATTTTGGTTTCAATGGCTACCCTTTATCGTTATTTCCGTCCCTATTTATCGCACTGTTTTGGAATTTTGGTTTTATAAAATAATATTACTATTTATCGCGACTTTGCGTATGCCCGTTGGTGTTGAAAATTTAGTCAGTTTATATGTGTCTTATTGATTCAAGTTACAATGACTAGAGGCATTTTAATGTTAAAATTATGGTGCAGAAAGTCCTTCCCTTATAATAAGAGTTGTACCGTTTGCTAGTACAAGTGGAGAGAGGATTAGTATATTATATTTTAATATAGGTAGATAATATCAAACTAATAGATATTTCTATCGTATTATTCTGTATTGAAACCGTAAATATAAAATTATCGTATTATTTCGTATGTAAACAGAGTCTAAATACGAAATAGAGGACTGTAAATGTTTTCATTCAGAACTATTAAGTGTAATGATGTATCATTTAGATGCGTAACACTGTTACATGACATGAATAAATAAATAACTTTGTATGAATCAGCAGATATCAATAAAATATTAGCTCGGTAGTTGGACAAAGCTCACGAAATGAAATACAGTAATAGAACTGCTTATTTTCATCAACCAGATGTAGTAAAGCAACTTTAAATGACGATTACCGTACCAACAAAGTTGTTTAACGACAGAAATATCTAGCATGAAGATACGATAAGCTATGTAGACGATTTAACTAAAAAAACGAAACTAAAAAAAATATTATACATTCTAAAATAAAACTATTTGAATGCAGCAATGTACAAGTATCTACTAAACGCCAAAATTGAGATAGACACGCGACTGCAGCTTAAAATATATTAGAATCTGTTACACGAACATATTCGAGATAAGAATGTTTATTCAGTGTGTAAGCGGTGAACAAATTGTTTGCTTCTCAGCTCTCTTTACCTGTAGATAGGAGTTTTCATAACACGACGTAGCCGGAGGCGCGGCGCGACAATTTGTAAGACGCGCCTTTCGAGGATTTACTGACGAGTTCGCTCCTTGTAAATATGTTTTCCTTTCCAGTAGCGACATCTATGTACGGATTCGTGAATTAAATTCAAGTGCGTGTATAAGTAATTTTGCTAGAACGCACGATCTTATAAGATATGAATTTAAAAATACTAATTAAGTTAAAAATAACTTATTGAATAAATTAAGCTAAGGCAGCTATAATTTTAACCTTAGTTATAATTAATAGCAAAACGAATTTCAAACTTTATCGAGATTATTATTAAGAGAATAAATATGATAAAAAAAATATTATAATAATTATACTTACCTACTTATCTTTTTTTACTTATCCATAGTTTCGTGCAAATCTACTTTAACCATTCCTTTTTGCGTTTAGAATTATGTTTAATGACATTATTTGATTACATAGACATATATATACATATTCTAATAAAGATTTTCTAATTTACACAATTACAAAGTGCATTTCACATGCTTTACGCGTTGGGTTAATTCATAGTCAGAGTCATATATGCTACGGAGTTTGAGATGAGAATGGTATATTTCGTAAGTTTAAATTAACTTGGTCACATATACATTAAGTATTAATAAGAAAGGGTTAACCTAGTGGAGAGATCTCATGTCGAAACATTGTACCATGTTACTCTTAAAGACATAGAATTTTCTTACCTCCTGTTTTTCGTTCGTGCAATAGTGTTTCGAGCATGAAAACTTTCAAGTCATAGACATGTTTCGATGTTACGCATTTTTCGTTGTCATAACTTAGTTAAACGTTGACACGGAAACTGTAGCTTACGTGTATAGAAATTTTGTTCACAAAGGATTTTTAGGTACCAGCGGGTAACTTTCCACAATGTCGTTTGTTTCACCTATTTTCAAGCAGCTGGCTTTGCATGCTGTACTCCAGTTATAAGAATTATTGGATATATATACATTATTACTCAAGAATGAAAAATTCAGCGGAGCCAATAAGCCTCCGAAATTTTGGCATGCCTGGAAAATAACGATCAGTATACTTACACACACACACATACACCGATTAAGTACTTATCCTTATTTTTCTTCTATAAAAGTCCTTGATTATTAGCTGGCACTTAAATATAAAGATATCTTTATCTATGGGCGGTGTATTCTTGAGAGCTATATCGCCTGTTGACAAAATAGGGGGTTGAAATGGGGGAGGCTTTGTCGCCGGCCGCAGGAGGCTTCATTAGGCGACCATCGAGTGCCGGGGGAATGCAACGTCACTCCTCCCTCGTAAGTAGGGAATCGGACACGCCACCGCAAGTATAATGTATAAGGTTCCAGAAAAATACATTCCATCTCAGAGTTCGCAAGAGTGTTTCCAAAGCTGTATATTTTTTGTGGTTTCACCACGTAATCTCGAGGAAAGTGTATTATTAATGATAAAGCGTTTTACATGGTATCTCACGACTTAAAGGGTTTAAATAAGTACATGTCGAGTAAAATATATTAAAGGAACATAAATTTTTCACGAGAATATTCTAGTCGAAGCACTTTATTTCTCTTTAAGCAACGTATATTGCGCTACCATTTATTGCCTATAGTCTTTTAGGAGAAAAAAGTCAACGTAATAGAAAATTATTCTGTGTTAAAAGTAGTAGGTATCAAATACAGAAATTTATAAAAGAAATTGTTTGTCTCCAATCCTTGCAATTCGTTCTATACATATTTATTACGAATTATTTTGAGTTTCTTCTAGTCATACTAACAATGTTCTTTGAATATATATACATATATGTATATGTATATATATACTGATATTCCAAGGTTTATACTTTGTGTATAATTAAATATCTAAATGTCAACGTTCAATTCAAACAAGTCTATAATACAACAACTTGTATTATTATACGAACACGTGTTGTTATTTACATAAATAATATCTAACGTTTCACTAGCAACTGTTGCTACAATTATAGATAAATCAATAGACTTGATAATGCCAATTGTTAGCAGCACGCTCATTTTAATGACTAGTTAGTTATAATAAGCGTGCTAAGCGCACTATAATATGATTTTATTTCGTACTTTCACAATTTAATGGGACATAAAACTGTTATGAAAATAGTAAGTTTGTAGTAAATTTAGTCACAAAGTAAACGACGAAACTTGAAAGTTTTATTGTAAATACTTCACCGCTAATGAGTGCAAAGTCTCGGAGCAGAATGAAACTAACTATGTAGTTGAGATGTAGAACTTCGTATATTTTTTTAAAATCATATAATGTTAGTGTTAGGTAAATTTTGTTAGAAATTTTGTATTGTTAATTTCACATAGTAAAGATGAGCGTGATTATGCTTGTTTCCCACCATCGTAGTATGAAAAAGGAATAAGTAACATGTACTTTTTATTTTACGAATAATATATCGATAATTAAGTAATTTTCTATAAATTTAATACCTTGGTAGTTGAGTTTTAGTTAGTAGGTAGTTGAGCTTGGTATTTTCTTTTTTGTAGTTTCGTTAAGAGTAAGAAACCTCAATGAAATTTTTAATGAAGACTTTGTAATTGGATAAACGTTTGTGGCAATCATCATTTTCGTCTATTATATTTCAATTAAGGGATATAATAAATTCCGTTTGATTTTTTAACATAACAGGAATCCTTAAAGAATCCTAAAAGAATATATTAATAGTACTTCCGTATTTGTTAAAACAGTTGTTTATTTGGTATCTAATTTTAGTATTATAGTATGTGTAAGTCATATTTGGCTACATTTAATGTTACGATATCATTGTTATTACATTAATCGTCAATTCTGTCTGTAATTTCATTTAAATTATAAATCAATGACTGTTGACATTATTGTAATATCAAACCATTATTACGTTTTAGGTTTCCACCACGGGCGATCGTATCATACAACAAACTATTTGGTTAATCGATTGGCCAACGTCACTAATTTCACCCCTACAATACCATTAAGTTGGTGACATCATACACATAGGTAATTTAGTTACTGATGACTAGGTATTTTGAATTAAAGATAAATTAAAATGTATAGTAAATTGACGTACGTAAATATCGTTCAATGCCAATAAATTGTTATATAGTTTATTTTCTAACGTAATTTAGAATATTGAGGACAGTCAGGCTTATTCAGTTTATGAGATAAAAAATAATAGAACAGGCAGTACAGCCAAGCTAAAATGAAAGAACGTACAGCGTGACTAATTTGTTATATTGAGGACGAATTATTGCACAAAGTAGAAAATTATTTTGTTATTTAGTTACACACGTGATTGAATACTCCAAACGGTACATAATTTGAAACCACTCTGTTTTATTTTGAAGTAACTAAATATAATATATTCCTTTCCCATTACATTTACATAATATGACAACCATTTTTTCCGTTTCAATGAATTGAAAATATCATTTGTCGTCTTTCTAAACCCTGATGATTGAATTTATTACATGAGTTACTTCGATAATATGATGTTTTATCATCTTTTCAAAATCTCTTTTGATAGGTAAATTGAAATAACATTTTGTATTGAATGAATAACAATTGAAAATATCAACTGTATCAAATATTGTCCAAATTAATAAGAAACATATTGGCAACTCTCACGGTTTTACGTAGTAGCATGCTTAATACTAAACTACTTTTACTTGTAGAATAGCTAATTTAGGAAATCAACTATAGTAAATTGCTATACATTTGTTATTGCAAAATTTCAATAATGTAAGTGACGTTGACGTTTATTATACAAGAACTTGTTAGTACATTTTATTTTATTATCTAACAACGTAATAAGAAAGACAGATACAGTTATAGTTGTATATTGAAATTTTTATTATAGTTATAATAAAAGTACAAGCAGAACCCAGACGCATACATCAGAACCCTAAAACTCATTTACCAACAGCAATATACGAGTACAAATGCTTGTACCTATTACTATCTCATGGATATCGCCCAATTATTCATTGGTTTATTATTGTATTTGGAATATTTTATGAATCTATAGTTACATACCATACAAAGTTTTGTTATAATTATTCAAAATATTTTACGTCATGACATGTACCTGTACTTTTAACGTAAAAGAGCAATATAATTTCACTTCACAAAATGTTTACTGAACCCACTATGTGCTATTATGCAGCACGCAATCTAAAGCCTCATTTAAAGGTGTGTTTACATGTTGCACTCCTGGATACATCTTTGACTTTTAAGGAGTGTTTAACGTGAAACCTCTGATGCATTTGACATTTTTGTTTGACAGATGTTCAAAAATCTTTAAACAATGCAAGTTGTCAAAATTACTTTACAAAACCGAAATCTATTTTATTAATAAATAACTATCTGTACTTGAAAAATATAAATGTAAAACTATTATTGGGGGACTTAATGTAATAAACGTAATGAAATCCATTGGTTATTCGGATTTTATTGCAATCGGTTCCCAAACAAAAAAGTTATTAACTGTTCATGTTCCGACCTTATATATACGTACCACAGATGCAAAATCGCTCAGTTAGTGTTAAATTAACTATATATATTTAACTAAATCGATAGCAGAATATTATGCGAATATATTACTAAACATGTAGATATCATCACAATAGACCAGTGCAGTTATTAATATTGCGAACGAAAAGCGCAAATGGCATCTTTGGGATGTGAACGTGCTTTCTCCAATCCTAATGACACGTCCTTGTACAAAACCAGTGCAAAATACAGCAGCATCGCTATGAATGCATGATGATATTCCTTGTTGACAATACGGAACTTTTAAAAGCTTTTATTTAACTTGCTTTGTCTTTCCGGCTCATTTGTAATCCATTTTTCCAGCATTTTTACCCTCAAACTAAAACCTGTATTTATTTGTAACCTGTATATTTCATATTATGTGGTGTGTAAATAGTATCTCCATTCAATATTACAGTAACAGTGACCTTATGGTCACATAGTTATATTAAATTTACCGTTGGTATAATTTTATCCGACCAGCTTATAGTTACTGTAATATTGATTCGAGTTTTTTCGTTCATCGATTTTGATTCGAGTTCTTATGAACTCGAATCAAACAGAACAAGCCCATTAAGGTTGAATATATTTGATTTGAATCTGTCATAATTGGTGCCATTATCAAAGTCTGATCATAGTAGCCAAAGATCAGTATTCATAACTCTTGCTTTTAAACAGTGATTATTTTGATTCTGTAACATCCGTGTTGCAGTTTATGGTACCAATTTCCATCAGGAGAGTCAGCAGGTTGTTTACTATTTATTACAATAGTATCATTAAAAAGGTCTATTTAGTTAATAAAATAGATTATGTTTAAGAATTTTTAAAATGTTATCTTTTGTAGAATAAAAAATACTACATTCAAGTCTTTTAAATAAAATAGAATAAACTTCACCGACCAAGTTGAAGTGAATAGAAAGTTCAAAAATCCTTCGCATGGACAACATTTTAGTTGATTAAAATCTGTTCAACCTTTCATTTTATACATAATAGTTTTCCTTACAACTTTTTTCACGAACACGCAAGTCTATATTTTCATTATTGTAATACAACTATTCTCCATTTACCGAAGGTAATTCTACTTTATTAGATGGAATCTCATTATTTCCATACTATCATCGTTTAGACTTAACCAGTGTTACGTGCTTCAAATTATAAACATAGTGAAATACAAGCCAAAATAACCTTTACTCCATTACACTATGACACAAATGAGTTGCATTTAGAGAACAACCGTGATCAATTATTAACCGCTGGAAGCAAATGGCGAATTACTTCGAACTACGTAGGATTTCACGACGTTACGTCGCATATCGTCGCATATTCGCGGGGATTAGACTGATATCTCGAGCTTGTTATATCGGAAGCGGTGCGATAGTGGCGTCAAGCCTATCCTATCTGAGTCATTATCGTAAACGTTAATGACCACGACAATTACCAGCAGACTCGGAGCTTCATCGAGAGCCAGGCTCCGAAATTGGACATTCCCAATCTATCGGCTCCCGCCCGATTTGTCCCTCTATAAACTCCTTCCAGCCGACCGGCTTTAATTAAAATAGTTCCATCGGAAAAATACTAGATATAGTATAAAGCACTAACTTAAATGTACTCCCTGCAATCGAGATTTCTGTTTTCATTTGAAAAACATCGTTTTTCTGTATGAAAGTGCGTTGGCGATTTTACGGTTCAAACGTAGTTATTCTAGTGGAATTCTGTGTATAAACAGTTAAATTTGATTCCAAGTATTAAAACGCTGCTAAAAAATTTACAATTTTAAACTGTTCGAAAAGTTGAGAATATTATTTAAGGGAAAGTTCACTTTTAAAATAACTTTTAGGTGGCTTGTTTGTATTTTATTTTCATTATAATAAATATTAGTATGCATTACAAAATGTTACTTAGTAAGCACTTAGGTTTTTGCCATAATGAGGAAAGAACCGATTAAACGAACATAGCCCGATAAAAACGGCATTATATTACCCTAATAAAAATATACTTATCCAATGCTGCAAAGGAAATTTTTGGAGTGAAGGCAATGAGTAGTTCGTTTCTGTGGAAAAATCGGAGTAGAATATACAAAGTGGAGGCTACTCGAGAGACAATAGATGGAGGGGAGGGGGTGACTTCCAATATTAATGATGCGCCGAGAATGCACACAGAGGCTGCCGAGTTTCAAAAGCCTCCCATTGATACTCATTAACTATTGATTCATAAGTAATACCCTTTTACCGTTACCGGGTTGAACGGCACGGACAACTTTACGAATTTCAATGAGAACGAGATTTTTATTTTGAACTACACTAACGTTTTACATGTAAAAATCTAACTTTATAAGAGTTTTGGAAAGTCTATGACTACATTAATCGTTATGAAACTATGGGTATTTATTTTTATCGCATCAATAGAAATAGTACCTATATCATTCTGTTGTATTTAAATATATAGTGTTAAATATATTAATTACTTTATAAAATTAGATTCCACGCAAGTATGATTTTATTCTCAAGTATCTATCTCACTAGATCTTATACGAAAAATAATAATATAAATATTTAAAATATCTATATTTTCACCTGCAAATGAAATAGTCAATGCAGTAAATTCCTACACCGTTTGAAAACAATCGATTAAACTAAGTGGAGCTGCATAGAAATAGGCAATTGCTCTCAATGCTACACGAGTGAATAGTTTTGTTGTCCGCATTCAGTATTTTCATTTTTTAATCTTTTTAGTAACGGGTATTTTATCTTCCACATGCTTGTTTTAGAATGTTATAGAAATTTCTTTACATAAACTAGTATTATTGAAATTGCAATATATATCACTTCGATATTATTCACTACATTAGATGATTGTATTATTACACCAACAATATTATTATTTCGTACTGTTACAAAAAAAGTCACTTTTCATATATTTTGCAACATTTCCATCACTACAATCTAAACTGAGGTGATTCTACTCACTCATATATAAGAATTTTACAGTTGTCGACGGCTACCTTGTGATTGCGGAAAATGGTATTCTACAATGTAAACCTTTAAAATAGCTAGTAATGGATTTACCCGGAATAATAAGTAACAAGGTAATATAGTCTTTCAGGTTTATTATTCTAACATCTGTTGTATGCAAAGTATTGTCATAAAACAGCTCGACCGGCGATTACTTGCCGCAGTTAACTCTCTCTCACGCTCATCTTTATTGGCCTGCCTACCTGTGAATTTGTAATCTGATGCCCTTATAACGACTTTGATTAGATGAACTTTATGAGCTTGTATACTGTTACTAAATCAAATCATGCTTAGTCATGATCATCTTCTTCTTAAGTAACTTCAATGCTCATGATCATCCGCATTCATTACTTTCCTTACCATAGTATTTATTTAGTGCACATATTTTATCAAAATTTTAAAGTGATAACATAGTTTTTAATAATAAACAAAAAATATCTCAAATACTATATTTTCTCCTATTTGTATTTTCATTTCACCATTAACAAAGTCTTCTTGCAAATGTGAAATGTTGCATTACGCTCTTCCCGCCTACGCGTAATCGCGCTGCGCAAATACATTCAGCACTCAATGCTCGCCACTTGTACCAGGTACTCCATATGCACAAGCCCCGGTATGCCAACAACGCTTCCTGTATCTAGAAATGGCTTAAAAACTCAAACGGTTTTCCATTATTTCAAGTTTCACTATGAAGTGAAGCGATGTTACTTATAAATAATAATCACCTATCCAGCAAAATTTTCTGTTGAAATTGCGTTTCGAAAAACAAAAAGTTGCAACAACTGCATCGTGTGCGAGACCTACAACACCTATATTGCCAAAATCAGCAGGAAAACTGTTCTGTAGTGTTCGACAAACAAGCGTGGTTTCGTAATAATCCAAGCTGGGCGCAATTGGTCACTCGAGGACTCAGGGAGCCGGACAGCTCAAAAATACAGCTCCAGACTTCGTTTACAAACTTTGAGATGGCTCTTTTTCGAGTGCAAAGTTTTGTATTTTGGATGCAATTGTAAATATTTAGTTTTCTCACTGCGGTTTTCCTAACAAGTGAACCGTGCCGTACGTGAGTGAAGCATCTTCATTCTCAATCTGAGCGGGTCCGTAGTTTGCAGCTCGCATTACAATGTTGCCAGTTGCTTGCGCCTTCTTCTATTTGCAATTAAAACGATATTATATGTAGTAGTATATTATACGTAGTATACTACTTTCTCCTTTCTTACTAATAGACTACTTAGTTATTTTTACTTGTTCTATAAGTTTTACATGTTATAAATATTAATATGTTATTATTTCTATTTGATAGTTAAATGTATTATACATTCATTTATCAAAAATCTAATGTACAACAATATTTAAAAAAATATAAAAGTAATTAATATATATGTAATACTCGTCAATAAAAAATATTTCCGATTTTTTACATACATATATACTACACAATTATATATCTTAATATTATGCGGCATTTTCTACCAGGCTTATAAACTGTAGGTGATGCAGAGAATAATTGTTGGTGCAAATATAATGAACAAAATGCTACGAAATATAAACGAATAAATACAATATTTATCTAAGAAATATAATAATATATACTATACAAATATTATATTATACATACATATACACAAATAAATTAATTGTAGTATGTAAAAAATAATATTGACGAAATATTAAAAATTATTACCAAGGAATTACTTGTAACTAAACAAATTAGTCTGAATCACGAAGAGAAATTCACAGGCGAGTGTTTATTCTTACTAATATTATTAAAGACACTGTCTCGGGTTTGACCTGTAATTGATTTATAATTTCACCTAAGAGATTGGCACGTCTTAAAGAGCTTTAAATTATTTAGCTGTTAATGTTAAGTATCCTATTATTTCCTATTTTGAGCACCTCGCAATCCAATTCAAAACATGAGTAAATTGCATTATTGTCTTAGTCCTCGAAATTTATTTAAATATTTACTATGTAATTTATTTTGCTCATTGAAATAACTAAGTAAATTTAATTCACGTTTAATGAGAATAGCCTCCGACTCTTAACTCTTTACATGTCAATAGACATTAATTCAATTTTGCTCGATAACAAAGGATAATTATAATTAATGTTCGTATATATAGTTAAACTAAGATACTAACATTATTAAAAAAAAAGAAGTAGTGAGAGCAATAGGTTCGCCTTCTGCGTTCGATTTCAATAATTTAGATGAAAAGTAGATCAAATGACCACATAACCAACAGATGGTTTTGAAAACGAATATTTAACGTAAATAAGCAATATAGTTAAAATAAAGGAGTATAAAATGACATTTGTTATCGAATTTCTGGGCTCTGTAATTCTACATCACTCAAGTACCTCTCAATTACATTTCACAAGAAACAGTTCTGTAACTACAACATTCTCGTCTTGTGTCCGATGATCCCACTAATCCCATCCTCAACGTCTCGAGCACGTCTTCCAGTCTGATTATGAGCTCCCCACTGATCTTACCCCCATCTCGAATGACCGCACCAATCGCACTAGAGTCGCTTTCTGTAATATATAGGTATATGAATTCAAGTCATGATTTGAATCCAATTCTATGTACCTATTTCTATTAAAAAAATTTCAAACATTTAATCGATGCTCAGTAAAAATTTCAGTTATTATTATATTTTCTACTGAAGTCCAGAAAAGAGACCAAAAGATCATTATATCGCAGAAATGACGTAAATGGATTATAGATATCCCGGTTTAGGTTAATTTTACTTTATCGAAACTTTTCCTTCTCCAACAAATTTATAAAGTGAATTTTATTTTTCGAGTTGCCAACCTGCTACAAATCTAAAGGGATTACACGCCATTGAAATTTCAACTCTAACTGAATTAACTTTTATTTGAATTTTTATTACATACTTTTTATTTTGTTTTTTTTTTATTTCAGATGCATTGTATAAATAAATGAGAATATTAAACTTTGACTTCGTATAACCCCTCTAATACCTCTGGTATTATAATTCTAGCAAAGAGAATTCATATAGACGATATTGTGATATACACCAATTCCTCAGCTTCGCCTAATAATTTTGCCATCTACCACTACTTATATTTAGTGTGATTTCTGCTTTCCATTAAGTGTGAAATAATACAGCATAGTTTCAAGGATGTTTTATTTATTTAAGTTGAAACTAAAAACAATACGCTCACACGTCTCGAGGTTACAATGTGGAGCAAAGTGTATCGTAAAACAACACAGTCGCGAATAAAAAGGACGGAATCTTATTAAAGTAAATATTTATGGCATTGCTATCAACCGATTGGACGAGGGTTCCGTTGCCGTTGATAAATTGTCCCGCCGGTTGCGGCCTAACGGCCACTCTCTCGAATATTTCTCGTGTTACATATCGCTCTAAAAAAATTTTCGATGTGTTTGATTTATGGCATAATTTCCTTTCACGCCTTTTGATAAGTTTCCTACAAAGTTTCTGCTCTAAATATATTGGCGGAGAATGTTTTTGCCGAGTAAATCTTTCCGATATCAAAAGCTTTGGAAATGTTGCTCCGACAATAAAACAACTTGACAAAGTTTGAGAATTCAAAAGTTGAGCATCTCGACGCAAAAAGTAGCGGCGGAGTAGTATTTCTATTTTACCTGAGCGGAGACAATAAGGTTGTCTCCACACAATCAGCTCAACGAGAGAGTTGATTGTTCGCCTCCCATTCAACTTTACAATAGAGAAAATGAAGAGAAGCCAATTCTTTCTGCAAGAGCTTTTATTCTCCATTTTGTCGTTTGCCGAAAGTTTGCATTTTGACTCAACCTCGTTGTGAATGCATTAGAATGTGTACACATATTTGTCTTGGCATCTAACGACTGCGGAACTGCTATTTCGATAAACTGTTTGCATTCTCAAAAGATTAGCTCCATGTTATTTTATTATTATAAGTGTTTACCATTTATACAGATTTCTTATTTAATTTGTTTATATTTTTCAATTATTTTCATGATACTTGTATCTGAATTCATTCATTTTATTAATTTCAAGTCTAAAGAAAAATGGTAATGTTTTGTTGTGACTCATAGATAATAAGAAATATAATTATATTTTGTAGACTGGATAATATATTACAGACAAGAACAATAACATTTTTTAAAAAAGCACGCAATGTATCCGTCGTTAAGGAAACCACAGTTATTTATGTATGTAGCTACGATAATAAAGTCTGTTGAAGTTAATAGGTTTCTAATAAGCATTGGTCGCCTAATGACTGCTATTGGCGTGGCAATTCCCTTTTCTCATAACCCCGTCTTTTTCTTGCTAATAACTAGTGCGATTAACTTGTTATTATTAGCCGAACTCAGAAGCAATCCGGCAATTATTTACGTAGCAAACATTCTGTCACGATGAGAGCTCGTAGATAAAACTTCTGGCCAACTATTACGTCAGGAGGGACAATTCCCGAGCATCTCTTAATTATTGTGCTGCGTATTTCGTATTACAATAATGAAGCGAAACAATAACAAAAGTTTGGACGTCGGAGCGCGGCCAACGGCAACTTCAGTTGCTCATTTGAGTGCTTGTTGAGCTCACTACTAATGAAAACTTGCTAGTTACCGCCAACATAGAACATTACTTTTATTTGGAACAAACAAAAGCACAATCGACGCTTTTTGTCCACTTTCATTGCGTTATAACCATCCACCCTTTTCTCTTTTAAGCAAAAGTTGTCTATAAGACATTGCCCTGGAAATAAAACCACTTTTTCCACTCCTTGCTTTAGTGTAATGTATATTATTTTAATATATATTTCGAACTGTAATTTGTATTTGTAAGACTTAAATATTATAAAAGGCAGGTTAAATATACTATACTCAGATCGACTTCTAAACCTATACTTAACTTATATAGGCACCCGAAACAAGCTATTAAAATGAATAATACAAGAGATATATATAATATAAAATATACAGTTATGCGCTCAGATCTCTATACCTACTCTGAAAACCGGGTACTATCATAAGAAATATTTCGAACTTCGTTGAAAATACTTTTTTAATTGCATAAGCCAAAATCCAATTCTATGAAGATATTTAACTTATTATGTTTCAATTTGAATACTAATGTTCCTTTTCACCTACATTTGATTCGAAATATAAGAGAAGAAAATATTCCAGTGCCTTGTGTAGGACAAGAGGCTGAATGATAGTCGGGTGGGTAAGCAGATATATAAGAGCAAAGCGAATGAGTGAGTCCGTCGAGTATGTTCTTGACGACCATATAGAAAGGTGTAGGAATCGCCGAAGATTAGAATATGCATATAGTACATCCCCGCAATAAGGTATCTAAAAAATATGTAATAAATAAAAACAAGTGACATATTTTCGATATATAAATTTTAATATATATTTGGTCACAAATTTGTATTAATTTACTTGTATTATAAAACATTTTCGTTTGTCATAATAATTATAATTACCTATAATAAATTATAATTTTTTTTTAAGATTTCATTACATTTATATATACATTTTTTTTAAGTGATTGGGAATGGTAACCGTTACCTTCATATATGAACAGCATGATGCACATCACGTTATCATAATACGCTCATTTTATTGTCGCATTGGCATTCCGACGAACTAAGATATTGTCTCTGATGATAATACGCTATTTTACTGCCATATCTCACTGTCCAACCGAAATACAGATTAAAATGCAACCTATTAGGTATTGAAATAAGTTATACAGACAACTTTATATACAGTTGACCGCGGTCGTTATAGAATGGTGGTAATATTTAATTTAAATTTTAATTGCTGCATTAAAAGTACCTAAGACATTCTTCCTGCGGAATTCCAAAAAAAAAATGGCATCAGGCGTAGGCGCGGGGAGCACAAAGTGGAGGGCTAAGGTTGTAACGTTATCGGCGCCTACAATAAGTCGCGTTTTATACGGTTATTATAGCGCCATAAACGCCACCGGCCGGTGTTTCATACACTGCCGGCCAGATTATACTGCCTATGGCTCCGATAGGGGGTGGTAGATAGGGTTGCCAGTTAGAGGTTATCCCCGAAAACTCGTGTTTAAAACACATCCTCGTTTAAAGATTTGGAGTTATTATAAATTGTAATTGAAATAAAATTAACTATTACGGAATGAGTATAAAGAATACCATACTATAGAATTATATGAAATTGTAATCAAGTCAATATTAAAATTTTAACGATTTTTCTATATTTTTTCATATATTATGTATATTATGTACCCTGTATGTATACAGGGTACATATGTACATAATATAGCAAAATGCCTAATCCTTCCTGCCAAATCCCTTTCCGTATTAGAACATAATATATTATTAGCGGAATATATACATATAAAATTTCAATCTAAACACAATATCTGCCTGTCTATCAAAAGTTCACTGACCACTATGTACGTAATTATAACTAGGGTTGTACGAGTGCCCTACAAATGTTTTCATTTCTCGGCTTTTCTGTAAATATATATATATATATATATAGTATTATACATATGTATATATGTAGATTCTCTTGAATCACTATCTAATCCCTAAAAATCACTAATTCTGAACTTTACGTAAAGAAAGCGGCGGCGACTATGTTTTATACTATGTTACGATTACCGTTAGTCATATTTTATCTGATAAAGGAAAAGGAAATGATTGTAACGATTTACTAACCTTTCAAACTTCGAAAACTTGTTCAATACAATTTTATACCGCAACTATAGTCTCAAGTCAATTTAAAACTATTTCTATCTGCCAGATATAACATTAGGTACTGTCAAGCACATTGTGCTTCAGCAGTTATCTTTCTCATTTTATATAATGGTCTATATACAATATCAGAATTTTATTTTCCTAAAACCATTTCATTATTGTTTACAATATATTTGTTTATCCCTTTATACTATCATTATTAGTACTATACCATATGCTCGAAGGTTATGAGTACTGATAGAAATTAATAAATATGACCAAATATGAACTATTGTCACATACGTCGAATTCAATGATGAATTAGATTAAATGAAGTTCGGTAGCGTCGGTCAATAAGGACAGAATATAAAGATCACGGCACACTACTCTCATAATCAGTATAATATTGGATAAACTAGTGACAGTAATTGAACAACCTACCGACATGGATATCGCTGTACTATAGTTAACTCTTGACAACAGGACCAAATGGAAACATCCAGAGTAAAAATAACGTATTTATCTACGTTATTTTGTATTAATTTACCATAATGTTATTTAAGTTAAGATCCAACTAACAGTTTTCCTACCTAATATATGTTTTTAGAATTTTAGAATTAAATACCAGTATAATCTCTCTATACCAAATTTAAATGTAAGCATGATTGAGTAAAAATTACTGATATATGTCTGTAAACTTTTCAATTTACGATATTAGCAAGACTGGTACGTATATCGTATCAAAGCTCATCTTCCAGCTCTATTAAAAACAGTGCATAGTCATTACTCACTATATATCGGAATTACGGGTGTAAAATTTTGAGCTTGATTGGATGGCAGCAAATGCTTGAAAAATGGATCACAAATGAAGTGGAAAGACAGACGGAAATATCGATGTAAGCAAGCAAGTTAAATAAAAATGGAAAACAATATATTTCTAATATCACGCCAGGTTTCTTACAAGCAGTGGGAACCGAGTGCAATAAATTCACGATCTTTTCATATATCCTTTGCTGCATGCACTTTGTAGCTCGTGTTATATACGAGCGCTGGTTTCTTATATTTCTACTCCTCGCATCATATCTGCCTTGATCATGACTTTTAAATTACAGAGAGAAGGATTGTGTGATTGGAGTGTGATGTATCTACATTAATGTTTGTGACATCTGTAACCCTGTTCAAAAAATAAATACTTATCTAGAATCCAAAAAAGTATATTAATGACATTTCATAATTAAAAATATTCTTTTGATAATTCTTTAAAAAAACTGATCATCAAAAAATATTGTGTCACATTATAATAATAAAGCGCAATCAATATTGTTATTACGTACTTCATATTGCGTTACATATGTATACACACAACAATACAGTATAATTTAGAACTTCTTTCTTTTTCAAATTTGTTGAAAATTACAATTTAGTATTACTTGTACGCAAAGACAACCCTACACAGCGGGGCAGGGGGCCGGCCGCCCCCTGTCAGCCCCACGTGCTGCTCGACAGATGTGTCGAGATATCCGATATCGGGAGACACATTCATAATCTTTGCCTCAAACCTCCCGCTTCTTATATTAAAGTAACGAGCGTCATACCAGGTGCGAACTTGACGCGAATTAATAAAAATCAAAAGCAATACAAGCGTAGGTTTTCTGAATTAATTTCTAAAGTATATTTATGTAAATTAAAGTTATTCTATGCGTTGCTGCCAATGATTAAAATATGACTACCTACCTATGACTTTGGAAGGTTGTGAACAATATCTTACGTGACTAGACAATATCTTACGTATCTAAATTAATGTACACCCATATTATTAATATTATAAAGAAAGAAAGGAGGATTTTTTTAAAGTAATCCCCGACCACCACACAAACTTTTCATATTTTATCTAACCACGAGTTATAATTAGTATAATTTTGACTGTGTTTCTAGATTATTAGAAGAAGTGAGATCGAGTTCCATTTCCATTATGTAGTGTGTATATCCTGCAATTTTAAAATGAACATTATAATATGATATTGTATATGTATACATGAAAATGTAATAATCCTCTTAGAGAGATTAGAAAGAGAATTTTGTCCCCTCAGAGATTTGAAAATCCCCTCCTGAAATTGGAAATAAACGCATTGAACTAAGCCCAACACGGGCTCCCTAACATAACATGCTTGAATGCAATGATACTGGACATGGGATCAAAATGCCGATAAGGCAAATGACTTGATAAGATAAATGAATATAAATAAATATTAATTTATATATAGTTTTTAATTTACAAACATATTTTAATTTACATTAAATTTTCATTTATAAATGTTTATGTCTACGAAATAGATAGAAAGGCAAGTAATTGGCATTGCGACTTTAATACGTCAGAAGAGTGAAGGGCCAGACTCTAGCCGTAGCAAATCACCTGTAAGCCTCCAGATTTAATTAAAGTATTCCTTCTAAAAAATAAAGGTAAGTATCTGCCCTAATTGAAGCCAGGAAAAATAAAGTTAATTCCTCGAGCGACGCTGAAGAACTTTCATTAGCGTTTCACAGCTACAATTGCGAGTTCAAATAATTATATTTACGGAATCCTTTTCTTACGCAGAGATTATTTATCTTCTCCATTGTTACGAGAAGTGACGCGGACGAATTTCGCGAAAATGCCCCATTTATCTAGAGCGAGCACACAAAGGCAACACGAAACCCAAAACTTTTTACGTGGTCAGTGACAATGCTATTTCTCTCTTTTCTCTTAACGTTTCATTTCCAACTTTTACGTATTGTATTTACACAGTGTCTGTATATGGGAGCAAAGTACACGAGCCTAACGCAGGAAACGCGGCACTCATCCATTTAGAAGAACTTAATTTACTTTGATTCTGTGGTCCGATTCCATATTTGTTCAGCCATCACACCCGCATATAAGTTCACTAGTGTTTCCTATACCTATTTTCTATTAAGTTATGTCCATATATACTCTTATCTATGACTCTTAAATTTATCGCTGTAGATGTTGTTATATTATCTTTAATGAAGGAAACATGGTTTATTAAATTAGTTTACTACTTGAGTAAATTGAAATTTTATGTAAAGTTTTTTATAAAGTAATTTTAAGAACATTATATTTAATTATTCAATGTAATTTTGCTTAATCACAGATATTATTTTTTTACCAATGTATCATAATTAACGATTCGATTTTTAAACGATATAAAAGAATATATAAAATATCTCCTAAATATTATTTTCGCGTCATGATACAATAAGTCTGATATAATTCTTATAATCTATTTTTTTATATATGAATATTGGTTTATTTACCTAGTTCAGCGGTTCACATTAATAACTAAGGATATCGCCTCCACTAATATATCTATGTATTGCCGCGGCGCTCGGATGTTAAACTTATAGTCTAAACATCAAAACAATTCTTTACCAAGTTCCCAACATCTTCTCAATACCATGTTTTATATAAGTGGGGATTGTTTCCAATCGTTTTTATTGGGAAAGCAATAACGCAGAAACGATTTTCTTGATATACCGCGCCGACCTTATAATGCATAAAGAAAAAACGGTCATCTACGGAACTCAACTCAACCCTTATTTGCCTTTTCGGGGTGTTACTATCTCTGCCTCAATTCCTACGCAAAGCCACCCGGCCGCGCGTGAAATACCAAGTACGGCCTAGTTTCGAAACAGATCCCACTGTTTGTTTAGGCCACTCGAACCCGCGAAAGGTGATGGACTTAATAATAACAATGCGTTATTCTATACTTCTCGGCATTATAAATATTAACAGGCGTGAAATCCATCATATTGGCTCTGGATACAAGGGTGCGAATAAAAAAGACTTTGTAGCTACTTGACTCTTTATTTGCTAAGTTTGGCGAGAGCGTGACATCGATCCCATGTCATGAGGTTTGCTCTCACGTGCCCATATCAACACGTGGAAGTGGGAAGAACAAGTCCAAAGTTTTACAGGGTTGTACACGATACGTGTCAGCATAATCGGGACGCCACCTACTGTTTGTATTGCGGCTCGCTAATACTATTTGTCGTAGCGGGTGGTCACGTCACGTGTGTGTATCTTAATCGTTAGACAGAAACATGCCTGCTCATCACCTTGTTTTGTTTGCCACTTTGAACAGAAACTCCATCCAATATCAGGTGATTTTGTGATTTAGTAGAACGTGTTTAAACTAGCAGATTTTTTTAGTGACATATACGATCAAGAAATTAGTTGTCAATAACAAATTATAAAAACAAGCATTGTAACTGCTGCGATAGATACTTACTATGCAGGTTTGATTTTGATACTGGAAGCAAATATTACTTCATTATTAAATAGTCATTGTTTACAATAATCGATCTCGGTTTGAAATACAAGTAAGAAACTGCATAGTAAATAAATGTATCAATCAATCAATGAAAATTAAGATGCTTTTTCATTACTGTCTCGTTCTTTCTCATGCAAAACGCATTTTATTATTACATTAATAAAATGCCTCACTTGTACAGACCTATTGAAAAGATTTTTTATACTTATATAGTAGTTGATCACAATACAGCATGATGTACAGTTTGCTATATATTCATTCTTGTATGTTACAATTTTTTTACTTAAAAACTAGGTGATTTCCATCTAATAATCAAAATCTTTATTATAAAGGCATAAACTTTATCCACTTTCAATGTTATACTATTCAGTGGATTCAACATAAAACCCGCTCGTTGGTGCTATCAAAATCTGATTGACGTGCCTTTTGAAATTAACTCTACACGAACTAGTCTTAATTAAATTGATATCAAAGATGAAACTTTTCATCAACTTGGAATGAGTTAAATGTCTAACTTTGGTTAGATAGATCAAACTATTCAAAGTTACAAAAAAGTTTTGTAAACACAGTTTTCGATTCCTACTGAAGCTAAACGTATTTCTGTAGTCTAAACCCTGCCATTGACGATGCTACTAAATTACCATTAACAATTTAATATTTGTGTAATTTTTGCGACTTCATGTGTATTTAAAGGATAACCTCTACAATCATAAATATACCATATGAAAAATAATCTGTAATTACAAATCGTAGCACAGTTGAGTAACGTTCTCCTATTTTCTTTTGTTTCAGGTTTCGGTTTCGTCACATTTCAAAGTGAAGACATAGTAGATAAAGTGTGCGAAATACATTTTCACGAAATCAACAACAAAATGGTAAGTATTTTAAGATATATTTTTTTTTTTACTATCAGTAAAAGAAATCTATTTGACAAGGAAGAATTATTAAAATCTATAAGGAATTGCAAAAAAAATTTCATAAATATAAAAATCTTTAGTAGCTTCTTGTCTTTGAGGAATAATAACTAAGAAAATAATCAACATAACTATAATTTTGAAGACTTCAACACTACGCATTACCGATAGTTTTTTTAAATTATTTTACCTACAATATACTCTGTTCATATTTTATTTGTTAATAACTACAATACAGTTCGAGTTCAGACATATGTTAGATATTCTTTTGACATATATTGGTTATATACTTGAAATTTAGTTTAAGCCTATATTGTTAACTAACAAAAATAGTATATTAGACCATTATCTTTTATAACGTAGAAATATATCTAATATATTCTATATCTATAAAATGGCTATAAAGCTCAGATACA
Organism: Achroia grisella; assembly: GCF_030625045.1. NCBI lineage: Eukaryota > Metazoa > Arthropoda > Insecta > Lepidoptera > Pyralidae > Achroia > Achroia grisella. The sequence goes on from NW_026712938.1 coordinate 3,471,893, forward strand.
TTGATAGCACTACCGATGTTCGGATCAGAATGTACACGAAATCTGAAATTCTTGTGTCTGTTATTTACAGCACAGAAATCTTGATTATGCAAGTCAATCTCGGTGCTAACGTTGTCGGTCAGATATCAATTAGAGGCGAAGGAACAGAGTTGGCGGCGATCCAAACAGAGCCAATAAAATGCCACTAAACCAGCTTTTACTATGTTTAGATTTTTTCTCCCGCTGAGAGGGTTAGCCGTCAATCGACACGTGTATTCTGAATGGAGTCAATGTATTGTTGTGTAAATATCAATTTCTTTAACCCCTTTCTTGGGAAATTGCGTATAAACTTGTACATATATACACGACTGCATCCTATTGTAGTGGATAGAAACAATAGAAAACCGAATGCTCTTTCACATGCTTAACAATGATCAATCTATTCTTATATTTAAGAAATAAAATGAGTTATTTCATAATATGTCAGAAACAGTACGTATACGTTATAATCATATGATCTAATATAAGCACCTAAGCAAGACTCCATTTGATGATTAGACGCACAACATACCCTACATATCAGCACGACCTGCCGGACGCTAAATCGTAACAACCATAGACGCTTTTATGCGGTTTATTTCGCAATACATTACCAGTCACCCTTTACAAGACTATTACAATCATGTGCTGCTATAAACCTTGCCTATTAACGGGGGATGAACAAACACACAATACATCTATTGTCTTAACTATATTTTAATGAAAATTTCAGGACATATCCAAATTAATTATTACTTTATCTTTATCCACGCACCATTTTATAGTGTCAATAAAAATAATTTTACGATAATTGCTAAGGCAATAAACACTAAGTACACGAAGTGTATTTCTTGTAATAAATCTGATTAAAAAATATATAATATAAAAATAGTAACCAAAAGTTCATATAATGACTATAAAAAAGAAGGTATTTGGGATAGAGTATTTTTCCATTAATTCTTTAAGTTATCTTTGCATCTCCTAGTTGCGACAAACACAACTTTCTAAATAATATAACTCATGTTAGAAACTTTATCACAAAATTGGTTTAGCGATTTGTTACCAACTCAATATTCAATGATATCCCGAATAATCCTTAAGTTCAACCGCCTTACAATAAGACATTACAAAGCCAAATTTTAAAAATTCACATTAATTTCGCATAGGTTTCGAAAATAAGCGATAAAATTTCAGAACATTTATGAATATTTTTTTCACGTATTACTACCAATCCGTAGAGCTTTTGGGAGCTTAACACTTTTTCAGTAATGGCATCAATAAATTAAAATTCATGACACATTACTTATGGCATAGCGTATACTGAAAACTGATGAAATAAAGCCTGATTACCAATATTATTATGTAATTCCTGTTTCACACTTAACTATATTACATTAAATAATATTATCTCTACTTATTCTCAACCATTACATGATCGTGCTTGTCCTATGGGATTCTATCAACCCGTCGTCGATGCATATTCCTGATTGTTAATGCTTGTTTTTTGTCTTGCTCTATTGTGCCTCGCCTAATGGTAGTACGAAACACGGTACTGCGTACGTCGGACGAAATCACAAGGGTGATGCTCTCCCTAAGTGATACAAACAACGAACAAAGACATCAAACAAATGGGTAGTGTTTTAGAGTAATTACGGCTTACTTCCGTGTGAAAACGTGAGATGTGCATGTAGCGAGCTTCCCTACCACCGCCGTGTATACTCGGAAAACTAATCGCTTATTATTTTCCCCTTTTTTGTTGCGTGTCGAGCAAAATGATCAACGCCACGGTTAAACTCCGTTTTCACTTTTTTCGTAAACAATGTTTCAGTTACAAAGCAAAGAAACATTGTTTGGATTAACTCTTCACGTTACACACTTTACAGAATATTTAAATTTACGACCAAAGGATATACAATGAAAACGTGACTCGTAAACAAATCCGGCCATTAAAAATTCGCCTTAGCATATCATAAACACATCTAATAGTTATATTTACGTACGCAATAAAGAAGACAGAGGCGTCACGTCAACATGGGCGTTTACGCTACGGGTAGCTAGTCTCGTAAATTTAATATGTCATCTCTTATATTAAAATGGTCGTTAAGCTAATAGCGACTCCGCCTCCCCGCACGAGTGATAGGGTGATGCCGCAATTTACTTCGAATAACAAAAAAATCTTCTATTTGTTGTAAAGTTTTTATAAAATTTACTTAAATGTAGTACGATATAAATAATTACAGAAATATCGCTTTGTTTTTACATTTATCAAAGGAAATTTTACGTAATATTGATAGGTTCCACACAATAGATACAAGTAGCAAGGACTAATTTATATCAATGAAACTGAAAAGTAACGTAAATACTGTAAGTAAACTGTAAGTAAAGTAAATAAAACATTGTCATTTTATATAAATACTTTATAAAGTTGATAGGCATATTTTTGTATGATTGGAACTAAAAATGGTATTTTGAAATTAATACAAAAAAATTCTGAAAAATATCATTGGATTACTTAATAAAATTCATTCATACAGCTTATAAACTTAAATATTAAGAATTTATAGAATTGCCCTATGTATAATCTGAATATTGAATGTAAATTGTAGCATCAATGCAATTATTATATTAATTATACAACATAAATAATTTCAATCATTATTTATTAATAATATAACAACTATTTTAAACAATTGTGGTATACAAAAAATAAAATACATTTATAAAAGTAATTGCTCAATGATTATACAATTTAGACACTACCAAAGAGGCACTCGAGTTGCATTTTAAAACATAAATAAGGACCTCCATTATGACGCTCGCAACAAATTCCCGTCACTCCATTACGTTCTTACACATTACTCCCTTAATTGCTTCCGCTTACCATGAATTTTAACAACAAAGCACCGACGTGCCACAAAATAGGTAAAATATAGTGTAGTTTAGATTTCGCCTCCTAACATCAATTTCTATTTGCCGGATTTAAGCGAGCCTGAGACATGTACACCTGCGTTTCTTTATGGGGTCACACCTGTTAAAATCAGCCTGTTAAGAAAGGTAAAAGTGAAAAACAACTTTAACGCTGTTTGAGTAGTAGTTGAATTCGATTGGACACCTTTTGACTACAAATGTGACATGAAAGATATAGTGAAATGAAATAGTTTTAGAAAATAAATCGAAAACTTCTAATAATTTCAGTATAATCTATTCATAGATAATAATTACATAATAGAAGAGTATAAGTTAGTTCTAATAATGAGAAATGAAAAACTTTAGGTAAATTAATATTTAATGACTTCTAATAAGCTTACTTCTAATATACAATTGGTATGTCCTTATGTGACATTTAACATCCGAGTACACATTTTTATTCTAAAACAACAAACACGCACGCCTAATCGAAGTAACATATTATTTTTGTAGATTGCGGTTGAAGCTGATTAAACAAACATGCTACCAAGACATTTCATTGTTATAAGTCAAAATGTTTTCAAATAAGTAAATTTTATGACTTCACTCTTAGCGAACTTGGTACATTTAATATTTCAAGTTATACATTATTCGACATTAAGCCTAAGTATGTTAAAAGTCAATGACATTGACTATAATTAGATGTAAATTCTGTTCACGAATTTCAATTAACATTACCTATATACTTTTATAAAAGGCAATATAAAAACTTCAAAGTTACGTATGTAAAATGTTTTGAGCAGCACTCACATAAACACTTCTGAAAGACTCGTTGGTATTACAGACATTATTCTCCTCGATCGCGCATGAGGCAAACAAATGGTTTCCGTTTAGGAAATAACACTAAAAGTAGGCACATTTGAAACTGCCACTTAAATCTTGGGATCCTCGATCGCCATTTCTCTTAACGTCTTAACTGGTTGGTAGGCCCAACTGGCGCACCCTTGTCGTTACTGCTACGTCAAAGAATGGCCTATACACCCATGTGTACCGTACAATTGCTCTCGATAAGAAAAGATACCTTTAAAATGCCATTTCGACTCCAAATATATGTGTATAATGTTCATACTTTATACTATTCTTAAACAATATATTGTGAGCAAATAGATAAGATAAATACGTTCCTAGTGACGTATGTAACTTTTGATATTATTTTCACTGACCAAAAATGTTCTATAAATATAAAATTTAACTTACTAACAATTTACAACATTCGAATCCCTACAAATTACAAACTATGTTTCATCTGAACCTCAAATACTTTTACTCCAATTTTGTATTATACAAGATTCAATCCAACTGCCATTGAGATTCAGGGATTTTTAACTTAGTAATTCTAAAAAGCACCTCTCAAAGATTCGTATAGCTTCGTTGTGTCCGCTCATCCCTTCCCCCTACTATGGGCTGCGTCGAACAATCAATCACGTGCTCCTCCACAAGCGTGATTACCATAAACTTCCCGTTTTAGCAGGACCCAGCGCGCTTCTTCTAAGCTTTATCGATTCCTCCGCGGCCATTTTTGTGCCTTCTATATATCAAGCGTTGCGACCGTCCCTTTTCATTGAAACTTGCAATTGGCATGTCGCGTTTCTGAAGATTTCGATGGGCTTTATTCAGACCTTTTTGTTTAAAGTTCTTATCCTTCAATCAATATTTTATCGGGAATGCTTTAACTTATAAACAAAAGTTATTTTTATTGTAATTTACACTGACAATATTGATTAATATTTCGTTTTATTTTATTTTATTAATTATATCTTGATATTACCTGTCATCTGAATCACACAAGACATTAATTTTGATTTATTTATAGTACCTGTTTTAACACTGTTTTTCTACAATTGTATTATATCCGTTACTTTGTATTTTATTATTACATAAGGGGAAGAGAACGGGCACGGTGTCGGAGTGTCATTAATAATACAAGCAGGACCATGGCTTTCCTCGAGTTCTTGGGATGTAATACTTGCTGCTAACGAGGTTTCGGAGCCACCCTACTTAACTATCTCTACAGAAACCTCCATAATAATACGTAGTTTACTACTTCAAGTTGAATTAACCCAAGTCTACCTTAGACAATACACTATATATTATAATGAACGTGTTTATGTTAAAACTATTTATAGAAATATTTAATATTGAAAATTTACTATATGTAAAAAAATATAATTTCGATTACAATCTAGGCAATGGCTATTTGAACAACTACCTAATTTCCTATGTACGTATACAATATAAATTTAATGGTTATAAGCCCTACGGCACGCAACTTTCAAATGACGCAACTAACTAAGTCGAATGCAAAGACGTAAATTATGGCTCAACAGGCCTTTCCGGCCGTTAACGATTTCTGCTCTAAGTTAAATTCGAAGCGTGAAAGAAAATTAATTAATCACACGTGGTGCACGATAGGGCATCGTACACATGAACTTGATTATTGAGATATTCTGTATGTACATAGACCTTATTTGAATAATCATATATTATATTATCTACTATTTATGTATAAATAATATATCTAAAGACCTTTTTTTTATTTCTCTCAAAGGAATATATTTATAATATTATTTAGACAAAAATGAAACAGAATAAAAATTACATGCAATTAAATGCAGATCAATCACATTTTTTAAAATAAGAAGTCAGCTTTGTCACAGCTATTATTATACAAACTAAAATGAGTAAACACTAAATGATTGAAAACCTGTGATATCACTCATATGACTCTCAAAATAGCAATTATTTAACAAATATACCTATAGATAAATTAAATATTTTCAATTTACAGATTTATTGTATTATCGATTGTATTAGTACAGGTGGACGCTATTTCTATTACTCAACGCATAAACATTGTCATCAAGAACAACAGTCAAATGTGATATCCGTGATATTGTTACGGAACAAAAAAGCCTACAATTTAACTTTTTTTTCTTAACCAACTATTTTTATTTTGTACATTGTTAAGAGATTGTTTCCTTATCAATAATATACAAATAATGTCTCGTAATTCAATGTTTATGACACGTTCAATTCCATTCCATTTATCAATCCATTGCATATATGATCACAGAATTTAATTATTAAATACAGCTCCATGTAATGCTTCTACTTGATTTAATTTTTAATCAACTCAACATAAGTATGAAAGTCTATAGAAGACGTAGAGAAATGATTCAACTGCCATAAAGTATTGTAAGAAGGCTTGCTTAATTGAAACGGTGTCGGTGCGTAGGGAGACAATAAAGTAGTGACAGTCTTGATGGTGCGGGTATCATCAATAAAGGCCATACGTTAGGGCAGGCCAGTTCATTACTGCGCTCGGCGCGGCGTCTCCACATTCCCATTACGGGGGAGTTAGGAGACGCGAGCGGCGATAAATAGCGGCCGAGAAGCCCTGCTTTATTTCTTGCGCACAATTTCATTTACATTAGAGGTGCTGAGCCGAAACTCCTCCTGAGAGTCGTATGGAAGTCGCGTACAGATTCATGCAAAACAAGTTACGAGCGTCGGGAGAACGGGACCACGTGCCGCAGACCTTAATCTAGTAGTCGGTACTGCCATATGGCATTGCCGCTGGCGACCGTCGCCGGTGCTCCTACCTACTTAATTACTACTAATTGTTCCAGCTTAAGTACGTCCTAAACTTTCCCATGGTATTATTAATTTGGAATACCTACGGTAATATTTTCGGCCTTTTAATTTGATTTAATTTCCAGCTATTGAATCTTTATATATAACTATCATAGGTAGAAATGCAATAATTAAAATACTACTATACTACTACTATTTTAATATTAAATAGTTTATATTTCAAAGAATCCGTTGTATTTACTTTATAAATCTCTCACAGAATTAAATTGATCTCGTAGGTATTATAGTATATTAATACACGTCTATGTATTCAAGTGAAGTATAATAAAATGATCAGAAATATTTTATTTGCTGCTCTAATACATACAGTGTTGAGTTAGAAACCACTTACAATAAACAAAACAAACAGTGCGGATAATTTTACTGTCAAATCAAATACATATTTATCAGTCCAAAACAGAATATAAATTCAATATTCTCCTCAGACGAATGCCCCACCAAGCGCTAGACGTAACATCGTAACGTTTAACATTTGAAATTCTCAATAGTTTGACTTTCATGTGGAATCTGATTAAGATATTCAATGCATTTACCAAGAACCAATGCTTGATAGGTACTTGATGGAAATATCAAACTTTAAAATCGAATCTTAATACAATGTCTCATTTCAAACCATTAATTTAAGATTCTGATTCACAGCTCCATTTTTTTATTAATCAATTCACTTAGTATAATACATTCCAGACCATGGCTTCAATTCCAGCTAATATACAGAATTTTATTATATAATATGTTCCAATTGGCTAAACTACGCGGTCGCCATTCACGATGGTCATTCTCCTCTATTATACCCACTCTAACACTCCAGAGCCCCCTTACGCGTGATAAGAATTAGTTAAGCAACGCATTCGCGAAAATTGTGTTCACTTACAATTGCAAACGGCCTTAATACGGCTGACTTCAAATGGACGATTTCAATGGGAATTTGCAGTAGTCGTCCATTACTATACAACCGGATTGCATTGTACACATGCTAAGATTAAATCTTAATTAATGCCACGACGCCATCGAAGTGCCACAGTAGGTTTTACATGGAATAGTAGTCTGTAATTTAATATGACTAATTACTAAGTTGAAAACTAAACTTTGTTAAATTACTCGACAAAGCTAGTGTTCAGAGCTCGTTTAAGTTGAAGCGGAAAAGGTATTAATTCAACATTCTATGCCATACATTTTGATATTACTGAGCAAATAGGTCATTATGATAAAGAGTCCCTTTACACATTTAGTTAAATAATAACTATGTATTACAATATTTTGAACTACGATATAAAATATAATTTGGCAGCATATTTTTCGAATTCTGTTACTACCGTAATATACATATATTAGGTACAAATGTCTTAATACTTTCGCATAACCAAACCACAGTTTCATCGAACCCCAATCGATTTTCCAGAAATAACCTTCGGTATTAGACAGGCTTCGCTATGAATGTTGCAAGCCGCGCAGCGCAGTACTTCACTTAATATTTAATATCTAACTAACATTTCTATGATGGCGAGTGTACCACTGTAATATAAAATTCATCGCGAATGTGACAGGAGCTGCTATTTTCTATGTCTGCGGAGTGTCGTACGTTTTACAAATAATATATATGTTTATTAGCTACAGCTTTGTAATATTATACAAATGTTTGCTTACTCTAATGCAACCTATGATTGTTTTCAATTGATGTGTTTTATTAGTATTTTATTGATGATATTTTATAAGAAGGGACTTGATGTCAAAAACAATATTTTATGTATTGTTATAATTTATGTGTTAATTTTATAATATAGCTTTAGTGTGTATTTATTTATTATTCAATTACGCATATACATATTTCTATCTAGGTAGGTACGTACTTGAATCTACAAGACGTGAAAGCTCACGAAAACTGCACATTACGGCGTTCAAATCTATTTCCAACGTTCCTATATAAAATATCTTCTATCTTCCAATAGCTAGACGGTTATCTGTAGAGTGTAGGTAGGGTTATAACACATTTAATTTATAACATATATTAGGGCAAGCATTAAGCCAATCTCAAATACCTTTGAAAGGCTTTTCAAGATGTTGTCACGTTATAACTCTTTCTGCAATTAAAAATATTCAGTAACGTTATTATGTACTTAATTGAATACAATAAAATTAGAAATTAAATTAATTGATCTATAAGACATTTTATTTATTGTATGCTACTTTTTATATACGGTACTTTCATTTTGATAGGCGTCAACCCTAGTGGCAGGTAACGTTACTGCGTCGCTTATCGACGACGAGCGACGAGTCGATCGTTTATATCTGATTTGAATTTCGCACATTACGGCCCATCGTACTTCGGTCGCCCCTCACCGCGCTGTATAAACACTCCAACACTTTAAGTAACTGCTGAAATTCGACGGAAAACGTCGACTTGCGCTTATCTTATTTCTTCGAACAACAGTTACGTAAATATGGAAAGAGCTCCCGGGGCGCGGCGGAGTATTTCATTATCCGTGACCTGTTGAGCGCAAGATTTGTGACTCGATCTTCCTTACGCAACATCATATGTTCGTAATTTATGTTTTTATTTCGCTTATCAATTTATTTACTAAGTGAAGATCTTTACTTTTAATGTTTATTAAACAATATATGAGAAATATCCGTATCACATATGCATAGTACAAGTATTATAAGAATTAAATTAGTTATTTTTGAAACTATTTTCTTTGCAAATCCGCAGCATTTTCCCAAATGTTGCGGATTTGCAAAGAAAATATCGAAGTTACCTCCCAACCCGTGATTTTTTATCATAGTATTTCTGGAGCACTTACTAGCCTCCGGTTCCCACGCCCCGACTTCCGTTTAACGGCAATCAGGCCCAGGCTTGCGACGCTCTGTCAATACGCAGGCGAGAGGTTTCCCTGATAAACTTATCTGACTCACTCCCTACCCCCTAACCCTTCCCCCTGTCGTCTGCGTTTATCTCTCACGTATGTTCGTACGCTACGCTCGCACCGCGTTACTTTCTTACAAAGTTGCCTGACTTGTGCTTTCGTAACGGTTTATATGGATGCCTTGAATTTCTGATAACAAAAGAGTAATTTTGATAATTTTGAATCCATTTTTCTTATATACTTGTATGTTTATCACGTTACTAAAAACAGACACAGCAATATTGTGCAGTAATACACTACACTGCAAGACAAGCAACATAATCGTAGTTAAATAACTATTTATCACAAATTCTTAAAATCAAGTATTATTCGGAAAATAATACTTTAACCTTTTAATCAACTCGATTATATTTATTATAGGAAATTATTCAACATGACGGTAATATATCCCCTGTCCATTTAATACAGTATAGTACAGTTCTATGCCGGTCATATATTATTTATTTTTATTCACGTCAAATAAAATATTGTACAGCAGTCGTCTGTAAAATTTTGTAATATACATATAAATACGTTGTGGTACTGTATTCGTTTAAAATAAAATTGAATGCTTTATCCTTTATAAAGTTGTCTATTTGGCCGTCTGCCCGTAGTTCAGCAAAAATCTCAAAGGAAACAGAAATTTCAGTACTAGGAAACAGATACAAAATCTTATAAAATGCAGTTAACGTCAACACACATGCGAGCCGCTCCAGTGAACTCGTTCACAAACTTGCTTCATTTTCTTATACTGTATTGAGCTTGGACATGGTCGATAACATTCTCTAATTCGAACTTTGTCTACTCTAAAAGTAATACGTCCTAGTCAACAGCACAAGCCATAAAACTGACAACTTCATTCGCTTAAATTACCGTTGTCAAGATTTTAATTAAGAGTTTTTATTTTATAAGTCCCTACGACTGTGCTCACCAAGAACTCATCACAAGTATAGTATTATACGTAGCGATGTATATACTACGCGAATTAATAAAATTCGAACCCCGCCCGGATTTACTTAAACGCATCGGCTTTGTTCGTAATACTCCTGAGTATTTTATTCTGCCTTTTTTATTTCCACACTTTTTTATGTTCGCTTGAAGGTTCGTAAAGGTGGATTAAAAAAACATCAACCGGTGCCCAATTGCTTCCGTTAGTGTCGACAGGGAATAATTGTGAAATTCCCAGTAAGTAAAATAATGTAAACTACACATTTTCACCTGAAGATGTTTTGTATTTTTTTATAATTTAATATGCTTAATATGTATTCCGACCAAATGGTTATAAAATCAATGTTCTTAAAAGGTAAGCACAATTCTACACCTTCGACGATATTGACATTACTGTTTTACCTTAAAAGGTTTTCACTCAAAATCAATCGAGCGAAAATTTAATGACTGCTTTCAGATTCATATTAATTCACCTTTACGTACGAATGTTCAACGAAGTGGTGAAGCATAGGACGTAGTGTTTTCTCACGAAACAATTAAATTCCTCATACATCGATGAGATTAGAAGCAGCGTTATATCGAGTGGAGGCGTATTGGAGCAAATCTTAAGTCCGCTCGGTTGAGTTAAGCCGAGCTCTGGTGTCGAATACTACTAGGTACTATTCCAGTGAGATCAATATATCGGCCGGAGGGCGCGCCTACCTAGCTGGGGCTAAATACAATTTACCTTTGTTATTTTTCGTGTCATTAAACTGCGTCGCGATCTCGAACGCTTGATCGGGATTGCGAACTCCAATGCGAATTGTTTGTGACCTTTTGTTTCCCACTCCGCTCGCCAACGACGCGACATCAATTAACGTCGGATCCCCTGACTGAATTTTCTTCATAGCCGTTCGTATTATTGTACGTAGATTTAAAATGGAACAATTTTCCACTGTTGAATAAGGTTTAGAACCAGATTTTGTTTGTATATTTTGAACTGAGTTTTTAATTTAATTTTAGCAGCAGTGACAAAGAGGAATAAGACTTTTAACAAATTTCGTTGTCATATTATCTTAGCTAAAAGTGGGCAGGCATTTATTCTGGTATGTCCCCCCGGTTGCGTGTTACCGAACAAATGGAGGGTGCCACGGCAGCAGTGACTGCCTCTGGCGTAGGCGCCGGTTCATTTGTAAAGCTTTATCGGACCTAACAAATGGCGACACTCACTATTTTTATGTTGTGGACGATCGAAGAATACTTAGATAGAAGATGTAATATACTTTATGTACATGTATACAGTAACGAAAGGACGTAGAAAATAGATTTAAGTACATGTATAATAATAAGGCGACATTAGGGAATAGGATTTCATTATTGAACAGGTAGGTAATATGCAAAAAGGAGAAAATAAAATAATGACGAACATACAATGAAAGAAAGAAATATGTTAATTGTAATAAGAAATTGAAACCTATCTAAATCATGTTTATTTTATCTAAACTTATACTTTATATAGTTATAAAAACGACTTGCCTAAATATTAAAGTAGGGAACATAAAATAAACTAAATTGTATAGATTAAACTGACATACAAATATTCAAATATTTCAGAATGTTTTTTACTTATAGTTCATTTTATCAAATAACTTAGTCGATTTTCGTAATATAAAGTTTACATATCATATCCTTATATATATTTACACCTCCATATATGTTATGTTACATACATACCTTAGTATGTTCGTATCGTAACTTTTTATTATGTTTTAAAGATGAAAACTTCCATATAACTTATGTGAAGCCGAGTCCCTCAACTTATTTTACATGTTGATTATTCAGCCTTATCTAGGCATAAAACTTGGAGGAAAGACACTCAACGCGGTAAAGCCCGCGTACTCACTTCGTCGCGTTAATGCAAAAGCACGTAGTTCCATGTCGGCGCAGAAAGTTGTGCAAAGTGCACAAAGTGCGCTAACGCCTAGCAAAGCCTTCATTTGTCGGCTTGTGACGTCCGCGTGACAAATGTGGACGCGACTTTATATACCTCCGTATTCTCAACGAAGATAGGTTGTGATTATGCAGCTCTATGAAAAATGTAACTGCAAACTTTAATATTCGTATATTTTAGAATATGTCGTTCTATATTATACGCAACTCTAACTTTTGAAAAAATAAAAAAGCCTCAACAGGATTTCGGAGGAAATTTAAGGCTATCTATCCCGTGACTTTAATTTAAGCCTACGTACTTTTCTGTAACGATGCTACTTGGTAACGAAAATCCTATTGCTAGAGGTTTGGGTTAGCGTAGATTGGGTAATTTATACTTGCCTCCTGCCCTCCCTTCAGGGGCGGGTAGGAATATACAAGTACCAAACAGAGCTACTCTTTGTTTAAATTACTCAATCAATCGATTAAAGTGGATTTCAAAATTGTTAAAATATTATATATTTTAGTAAATTACTTCCAGGGACAGACTAAAATCATTTAATTCTTATACTTTAAATATTGTGTATAATTGTTACCATTGTATATTATTTCAATAAAACTATGATATTAGAGATATTATTGGAAGGTATCGTATCCAAATAATTATATAATTTAAAACTCGTAAAATTTGCCTTGTTTTATATAATAAGTATTCAATGATAAGCTCCTTGACTTGGTAAAGCAAATTAAAATTCAATTTGTGATTCGAACCGTGAAGCATAACGGATTGTCGACCGATTTCGTCACCCCCTTTCTTCCATAATTTCTCGGCTCGTTCGATCCCTGGAAAGTATGAGTATTCGAAGTGTCTTGCTGAAATTAGTAAAATAAATGATTAATAAAAATTTACTAGAAATAAGTCGTAGTCCACCAGAGTAACTCTTGTTCAAGAGATTCTACGAGCTTAGGTCATATTTTTTATGAAGATAAAACTGCTTAAATATACAGATTCTTAAATATGCATACAGATTTTCTTAAAAATTTAATTTTGTTTCAGGTGGAATGCAAAAAAGCCCAACCAAAAGAAGTAATGCTCCCAGCAAACTTGGCAAAGACGAGAGCCGCCGGACGCGGCGCGTACGGTGAGTTGTTAGGTACCGCCGTAGCGGCTGGCGTGACAGGCGGCGTCCGATATACCCCTTATCCAGTCCATGCACCAGCGCAGCTTCTTGTTGCGGGCGCGGGGTCTGGTACCGCTGGTGCCGCACATGCAGCTGCTTACCGTCGTGCTCTAGCCGCTCTTCGCCCAGCACCAAGGCCCCCACGACCTGCCCTTGCTCCTCTCGCTATTCCTCCACTTGCGTATTCCGTTTCTGAACTTTTGGGTGCTCATGCACTTGATATTCCATCTCTGTACTCTCCCCTGACTCATGCTACTTTGCCGACTCCTTTGCCTCTCTGATCCGCAATTCTTTTCCAACAGCATCCGCATCACCCATTCTAATTGACGTGCATGACAGACAACTCAATATAGTCATATTTATTTAACTTGTAGTGCATCTTCAATGCATTCCTCTATACGCTGCGCTGGCAATCTTATCCTATTCATTCCTGATATCTTTTACATTCCTACTCTCCCCTGCCTTGCCAAAAATACGAATATTACAATGTACATTAAGGAAACTGATAATATCCAAAGTGTCTTATTTTTAGTAATTTCCATTAGTAAGTCAGTTAGATAGCAGATTTTCGAAATGTATATCAAAATAAATTAGTCATACCATAGACTCAGCTATTTTACATTATAATAATTTACATAAATATATATTTGTTAATAATTAGTAGAAGAAAACTGGAACAATTTTATGTAGGGATGATAGAGATGAATATTTTTCTACCAGGTAGTAGGTGCTTACTTCAGTTTGATTTACAAATAGATAGAAATATAGTTCAGAGCCTGGTATTTAACCTTATTTTTAAGTAGATTTTTAAAATGGATATACAATAAGAGCCTTGCGGTTCTGCTGATTCTTGCCAATTTTGCTACATATCCATCCATAATATAAATAAACAGTTTAGTGAAATAATTTTTAGTTACATCATTGATTGCAAATAAACAATTGGTGAAATTAATATATAATCTATTTTCGTAAGTGATATTTATTCTTTAGCTTTTTACGACGAATAGTTTTACAGTTTGATGTCGGCTTTTCAAAAAATGTTATCAGTGGATGAAAGAGGTACCTATTATCTTTGGATGTTATATATGAGTTTGTGAGATCTTTAGAAAAATGTTTTATTTATATTTATTTAATATTGTTGTAAGATTAATGATTATACTAGTCTAGGTGTACTTAATTAATGTCTTTAATATTTTGTGTGTTTATAGTAATCAATTTATTTTATTTGAATCTTTACTCCTTACATATTATTTATATTGTGCAATGCCAAACTAGGACCAAATATTATGTTCACTATTAGTTTTATTTAGTTGTAATTATTTCAATACATCATTATTAACTGTTACTGTTCCTTGGACAGTAAGTTCATAATACACTCAAAAATATTTGTATTAAAAGTAGCTCTCGTAAACTAATAGAATTAATTGTATTAACTTATTATGTAGGTTCAGTAGTATGACATTAATAAATTCATTTCTAAAATATTTAAAGACGTTTTTTGTTTAACATGTTTAGCTTTAGACTAACCATGTGTAGAATAGATTAACATGTAAAGTAAATGTTGGACATTGTTGTCTACAATGATGAAAAGCACTAACATACCCCATTATTATAATGCCAATATAGAAAATGTTTGATGGTAGAATATTAGTAATATTGAATGCTCTTATATAAATATAAATTAAGTATATATCTGACCATATACTCACTATTTGTATAAAAAAACTTCGCCAAGCAAAATAGTGTCTCACGGCACATCACTAGTTCAGATAATATAATATAATATAAAAAATAAACACACACAATAAATGTAAGATATAAGGATAGATCGATTTATGTAAATGTTTTTACATTTCTAGATTTCATGTGGTCATTGGGTGCTCTTCCTGATGGTAAGTTATATCACGTTTTTTTTTTTATTTACAAGTCACTCCATTCGTAAGCCATTCCTGCATCTGTCAGGTCATTATTAACAATATTATATTAATAGGCCTAATTGTGCTAACTGATCATGAGCATTATCAATTACGTAGTTAATTTACTTAAAGTGTTAGGTGTCGGTGCATTTAATTAAGGGATAATACGTGTCGTAGGTATGTCCGTCTGGTGCATGATGGATGATATGGGCTAACAGATACACTATTTTGATTGGCAATAATGTGATAAACGATCCGTCCGGTCTGCTGTAGTAACAGTGTCTGCCGATGCCTGTTGTTGGATCATCATTCATTTTATATTTTAACGAACCTCATGTTATTAAAGGAACTAATAGTACAATATACATATGTTTTAAGTTCATCAAGTATTATGACTTCAACAAACCCGATTACTTTATAGATATTTTTGTGTATCGTTAATATAAAAAAACCTTTATGAGAACTGTACCAAAAATTGTCAGGCTAGTTGTTTGTTTGTATTGACAAGAATATCTTGTTTCAAATGATGTCATCTATCTAAGTGTTATCATGGCCTAGTGGTTTACTATCTAGACTTATAGTTTCAGAACATTGTACGTTCGAATTTGATTGACGTCAAAGAATCTTTATTCCTGACTAACTCCTCTTGCGATGGAAGCTGCTAAGAAAGCTCTAAGAAATATAGACATGAAATTTGGGCTTACAGTGGAGATTACCTTAACGTTTAACTTTTTATTAGTTATGTTTTTTTTATGTTCGGACTTGTATTTTATGGTTTACTCGCAATTCAGTCCGTCTTATTTATAATTTTAAATTAATAATATCTTCAATTTTCATACTTTTCATAAATCATTGGTAGAGTTATGCAAAATGCGGCGCTATCATAACAATTGATATCACTTTAATTATTTTTGACATCAAATAACATGCGTAACATCTATAATACGGTAGTCGGGTAACAGAAGTGACGTATAGTGTACTATTTGTTTCAATGTAGTTAATAATATTGTGCTTTAGTTTTGGGTTCAACAAATTTATTTCATTATTAACAAAATAAGACGCAGTATCACAATTTGTTTCTTAATGAAATAAATATGTTAATGAATACAGTAGGTATCTCTTACTGCTGTTCAAAGCCATCGTTAGTTCACATAGACTGCGCTACATTCAACGATGTTTACAAAATATCATCCGCTGGACATTGTCCAAAGCGGTGTCGTACCAATCGAGTACGATACACTTTCCTACCTTCTATGTGACGGCTCTATTTTAGAACGAGGCCAGAGGGACATGTGTTACATACCAAATGTTTATGTCGACCAATGAATCAGTATCAGAATGTGACATTAAACTAATATAAAATACAAAAGCATGCGACTTGATTACTAACTTCTATTATATTTGCTACTGTGTACTTCTAATAATATTTGACTGTTTGTTGTACAGGTTTTCCCGCAGCATATGCCGCGTATGCGGCAGGACGTAGCTATTCGGGCTATCCTAGCTTCGGGCTACCATATCCTGCAGGTAATCCCCTGGCGAGCTTGCACCACCAACTGTCCGGCAATCACTATCACCACCTGGCGACACTCCTGCCATACCACCCGCTCGAGCTCAGCGGGGTTTACAATGTACATGCCATGCATCTGTGAACTCGCGCCGCGACAATGCATTCCACTAACTGCTAACGTACTAGACACAAATTCGCTTAATAACATACCGCTCATATGCAGGAATAACAATGCATACGCTGAATCGCCTTTACTAAGGTGACTATATCCTAACTTCCCATTTCAACTAACTTCTCCTATGACAAAAGTTCGAGTGAACTCACACTAACAACTTTACTAACAAGTTAACACCTCTAACAATGACTGAACCATCTAGATAAACGGCTCGCCGTCAATTACAAAACGTCCATGTTTTGAGAAGTGCTGCTTATTGTTTATCTTCAGCATTTTGTCGAGACAATCCGGCCAATTGCGAGCGCCTCGCTCTATGTTTACAAATGATTCGCCCTAACGATTCTCAAATGCTACGCGTCGGGCAAACACTCTAGCGCAAATACCGCGTTCGCTTCGATTCTCCGCCCGCCGTGCCTCGCCTCGTATCTCAGTTCTCCCCTCGCCCTTTCTTGCCCTCGTCTAGTATCGCACCATCACCCACTCCTCATTAACAGAGAAAGCTTTTAAAAGAGATTTAAACAGATTCAAACAAAAGTACTGAAAAAGTGACGTCCTTTTTGTGGTGACTTCTATGTAAATCGCGAGGCGTACGAAAAAGAATTTTCACTAATTAAAAGTAGTCCACCAGAGGCTTCTAGTCGATCCCGTGAATGAGACTAGAATGTTAATTTTTGTGGTAATTTCGGCATTTCAAAGTTCGTTGCATCGTACTTAAGCCTAATATACAAGAATACGAGTAAATTTTCAAAGTGTGGGCGGGAGCGGAGTTAGGTAAGAGGTGCGGCGAGCACAGCTGCACAAATACTCTTCTCGTTATTTGTCCACGCTCTGTGTTTGAGCTGCCTTCGCTCAACCATAATTACGCCACTAAGCTTTGGCTTTCCCATTTTTCGTGGCGAATATACAAACCGTATATTTTTTCGATTGAACTTAAATTAAACCGGAAATGCAAACTATTGGAAATTTTTAATTGAGCGAGTTGAATGTGAGTAAAATGCAGTAGGATATATAAAAAATAAATAGTCGTACAATCGGAGAGTGGTCAAGAT
Organism: Achroia grisella; assembly: GCF_030625045.1. NCBI lineage: Eukaryota > Metazoa > Arthropoda > Insecta > Lepidoptera > Pyralidae > Achroia > Achroia grisella. The sequence goes on from NW_026712938.1 coordinate 3,490,119, forward strand.
TTTCCCTCGTATTAGTCGTATAAATTGTTTCAAGTAATTACTTTCGAGCGTTCGTTTTACGACACGCGAGACAAACATTTCTAGCGCTAACAAAAAAGTTTACCATTTGTAGATAGCAGTTCAAATATAAAAAGTAACAATTGGGCAGCTTTTTAATTACTTTTATTGAAATAAACGAATCAACGAATGAGAACAGCCTTAAACCAAAGAATCTTAAAACCGTGTTGAGCAAAATGGTATTAAGAAACTATGTAGGCATGCATAAAACTCTCCTACACATTTCTCGACGTAACGTTTCGTAGGCCATTTACAGAAAATACAGACCTATTGTTTAATTTTTAACACAGACCACGTCTGAAATTCAGCATGTGAATTTACCGCACACGAAAATCCGGTTCCTTGCCGGTGGCTGGTTATATGACCGCAACGTGCGTACACTGTGCGCCGGCGCGCGACCCCGCCACAATTAATGTGCGCCCATTTGCCCATTAGCATTCCTCAGCCGACGCCGCTTCCAGCTTATTGGTAACATCATCTACATCACCAATATTTAGACCACCATAAATTATACCCCGATGTATCCGGTCGCAAATGGTTAATTAAATATCATGGTTTGAATATTAATATCTCAGTGTGCGGTAGATGAAGCCGCATGGACTATTCGTTTTTGTATTGCCATGTTGTGACTATATTGATGCGTATATAAGAATTCGTAGTATATAATGATACTATAATAAAGGGTATTATGAAATGACGTTTCGGCTGACAATGGAATGAAAGAAGGTCTTTTGCTATCCTTTAACAAAGAATAATGTCTTCCACTAGTGAAATGACTGCACATACTGTAGTGGTTAGATGGAAGACAGTTTTCTTATCACGAATATACAAACAACTTTATTACGTTTTAACAAAACATAATTAATATAATAACTATTTTTTTCTATTCTTTTGCATCCATCGACTTTTTATGTCGCATGGCATTGAAGTCCAACTTTTCACAAATGTAGGCCATTTCAGGCTTGTTAATACTAGTATGGTTCGATAAGAAAATAAAATCAAGTGTTCTAATATGTATTTAATATTAATATTAATCTTATAATCAAGATTTATAGAAGTATAATAAATCTTGTATAATCTTAAACATTAATGGTAATAGACCAAAGCAAGTTTTTGTAGTTCTGCGGTAGTATAATGATATATGTAGGATAGATTTTAGAACATTTTATCTCTTTCGCTCTCTTTATCTTTAGCCGTTAACAATAAAAGCGGCATAATAATAGGCTAGCAGAACATTTATAGCATATATAATACTTAGATGTCCTCTATATAGAATGGTGTAGTGAATAGTGTTTGGATTTCAATAGGGCATAGGTAAACTGAACACAACGTCATGATTTATAATGTTTGTAGTGTAATATATAGTAACTAGTTTAAGTGTCTGTGACATGTACAATCAACATTATTAATTCAAAAGATACCTACTTGAAACATGTAATTATGGTGAAGATATTTTAGATAGTACGTGGGTGTAATATAATATAGAACAAGCATTAAATTTTTATTTATTATTTAGACACTGTCGAATTTAGAAGATATAAAAGTTAGTTTATTGTTTATGTATTAAAGTTAAACGGCTCCAACTAAAACATAGTTGCATTAGGTCCTAGAATCATATATTGGATAAACTAGCAGAATATAGACAACATGAAAAAAATAGTTAATGTTTATACAAGCCATGGCTAAGCCTTTAACTTTTTATATTTTTCTCTTAGAAACTATTCCTTGAATATTAATTACTTTTCATTAGAACATATAATATATAATATTTTCTCTACATACTCTGTTTCAACTTTTTTTGCCAGAAAGCAAATTTATTTGTAATGGTACCTAATTCCTTGAACACTCAAAAAGTTCGAGGATATGTTGTGATTCATATCCATGTCTATAGTCTATAAAAAACTAGAGATACCTCTTCTTATAAGATAGCATGATTACCATTCCAGTAGTCTCAAAAACCTGTCCATAAAAGAGGTACTGTTAAATCTGTGTATGTAATATTCTAGTCTAATACTGTAGACCAACAAATTAATCAAGTGTAATTTATCCTTGTCTATATTAACCAACGGTAAATAGAAGTAGATTCACCTGTAACGGCATCATGTATAAATAATTAATATCGCCCTTACGTGTCAACATGAGTGACGCATTCCATTCAACGTACGTTATAACCTCGTTAAAATATTCACACAAACATGTTCGTTCGTTGTAGCAATTATTTTATTTAGGAACATCCCCCGATTAGTAATATGAGTGTTTAAAAAATATCACACTAATCTGACTAAATATATATTTTACTCACGCTAAATATATATTTTTTAAGAAACTTGACTAAACGACTGGCTAAATATTTTTAACACTTAAGTTTTTTTACGAAATCTGTAACTGTTTATTACATTGAACAAAAATTACCTACATTATTTGAAATCATACTTTGTGTTCAGTTAGTAATACAGTACTTTTAAATGTAAGAATATATAAATAGATATCAATTAGGTAGGTAAGAACAGTAGATGGTCAGATAGGTATTAATTTCATAAATTACTAAGTTTAGAGGATGAGTATTAACCAACGATTAGATCTTCATTTGCGTAGTTTATCATTAAACATAGCATTAGTTTAGATTCTTATTTAATTATTTATTAATTGTGATTGTAAAAAATATGAACTCTACATCGAGCTTGAAAAAATATTATTTTAATATCTTATTTAATATATTTGCTGTAATTATAAAATATGTATGTAATTTTAATTTAATAGTTAATTCTCAATTATATTTTAATTAATATTTACACTGCGTAAATAATAATGTTATTGATAAATTTATTGTTGTTGTTACATATTTTTGGATACATCTATATTATGCTATCTTCTTCGTGTTATTGTTATCGTAATGCGATTCAGTGTAATTTTAAACGTTATGGCAAACGTTGCCAAATAACCGATCCCAAATATTTAAACACGGGACAATCAACGTCAAGATATAATTATCTGCTGCTTCATTAAAACACCTCGCAATAATTATTTGTCAAAATTAAGATAAACAGAATTATTACGTACATATAAGTTAACATTCGATCATTAATCGCTATGTGTGCGACCGTCCTTATCGCCATCCTCTAAACTAGTTATACATGTAAGCTATAATATTATATTGCGTAATGTAAGTTTACATTATACATGTCAAATGACACACGTCATTATTCGATCCCATTTGTCATATAAACTCATGATAAAACTTTACAGTCCGTTTAAATTATAAACATTAATCGCTATAATATGGACATAATTAAAGGTCGGGCAATCAAATTGACGTTTTCCATGTTACGTGATCTATTGCGTGTTAAGATATACTAATACCGTATGAATTATTCAGTAAATAACACCATGTTCCTGATACAATTTTGATGATCGATTCAATACTCAGAATAACACGTAATGACCCCCGTTCCCTGCATCGTGACTGTGCGTGATATATAAATAGGGTTAAGTTTAATTCGAAAACATAGCAAAACTAGTCCATCATTCCGTGTATATGCGTGCAAACAATTTTAAATAGCCCGAAAACAGTAAACAGGAAACTATCAATTCCAAGTTTCCCCATAAAGATTCGATGAGTGGAGCTTCAGGCGTTGTTCTTCTTTTTTTCTACTATTCCTCGGCGTAATGATATTTTTTATAACTTTTGTTTTTCCTTTCATGTTAATTTTGACTGAGTATTTTGACAGGGTTCCGTTTGTATCGTTCCTTTTTTCGAGACACTTTCCGAGTGTTTATTTATATAAGCGCGGTTTTGTTGGCGGAACCCTCCGAAGCCGGCTTTGTAGCTTTTTTTATTTTGTTGCCGCAGGTTTAGTGGGAGTATTACCACCGGAAAGTCGTCTCTTGGTCGGTGCTGAATATGTAAGCCCGGGGCCAGGGATGCTCGGGCAGAGCTCATAAGGCCCTCGCGCCTCGGCACCGCCACACCAACGCAACCACGACGCCCACGCCAACGTTATACCACTCTTTTACCCGGAATACCCGTTAACGGCTCCCGGAATTTCTTACGAACATAAATAAATCTTTTCTAAAGCGAATAGATCTTTGGTATTACGCCCTAAGACTCCCCTCTCGAATCCCAAACAAGGAATGCAATGTCACAAAGCGAGTTAGCTACAAGTTGCACGAATTCACAGATGCGTGTTGCTAAATGCCCGACTAGGTTTGCCCATATAGCCCGAAATTACTATAATTTTCAATTAATATATAAAATCAGAAATATTATATTGCGGTACCACTCAGGAAGTAATTCCAATAACATTAGTTAAGCTTAGGATATATGCTCAGATCTCTTCATTAAAATAATTATGTAACCCATATGTCAAATTCATAATGTATAAGTTTTTTTCTAATTATAAGGTTTATATTGTTCTTATTACTGTTCCGACATATCGTCTTATATCATTAATAATAAATAAGTTTATGATATTGTGAAGCTGCTATATTTTAAAATAAAGGAAATTGCCGTTGTATAAGCAGAACGTTTTATCGTTTATTGTCCAATTGATCGTTTAGAAATCGAGGTCGATCAGTACCTCGCTTATTTTCCATTCGTTCGCATATCGATTGCGACCAAAATAAACTGGAAGAGATAGTGTGTTAGCGTGGAGTTGGCTAGCGTGCGGTGAAGTTTGATTATTTCATATCCGAAGCCTTCCTTCGCGTTTCTAATGTATTTTAACGGTGGCTTTTCGTTTTCTGACTCATCCAACGGGGCACATGCAGCATGGTGTCCGCGGCGCGCCCCTGCGCAGCCAGCCGGTAAGCCCGTGCATGTTCGGAGTTGGGGTGGCACCTACTTAATTTTTTATTGCAACGGCAGCAATGCTAAGCGATGGTGTTCTCCCCGGTGAAGGCACGTGAGACCGCGGCCCGCCCGCCGCCGCATGTCCAACATTCCTAACATTCAACACGCCCGCCCTCAGAATGCAGCCCGCGACCCAGACGGCTACACAACTATTTTGCATAGTTCTAAGTCGCTCACTTGCACTTTTATCTACATTATTACGCTCCACGAAACGATTTATTTCTTAAAATATAGAATCTACTAGTCCATTGTACAATTTCCACACGAAACATAAAATAAGGAAAGTACTTTACGACAAATTACAGCTCTGAAACGAAATCCGTTAAAGGATCGTACGACCGTCGGTTTGAGTCCAAATAATTAGCTGGCGAAGCGGCGAGCGGCCGTGTGTCGCGAACAGTGCCAACTCCATTTGTAATTTAAGATATTTGACCGTTAATTGTTTTAGTAACTGTTACGTTTAGTGCTTGTTGCTTAGGTCGGAGCTCGGTGCGACCTCGTTCCGTGCTAATCTCCAGCACTTTCTAGATAATCATGTAAATATTAGCTAATATAGTTTTCTCTATAGCATTCGATGATCCATCGCCGATTAGACGAGTGCTGTTTGGATGGGTCAGAACTTTTATTTGTTTTTATTATTTAATTTAGTTAGTGTTCTAGTTTATAGATTTTCTCTATAAAACGCTAGTCTAGCGAGCTCCATCGACCGTAAACTTTTATTGTAGAATTTCGCCGAATGCGAGTGTGTCGGTGAAACCATAATGGACACTATTAGCATACTAATCTCTTCTAGTTAGTGCCTAATTGAGTGCACAATCCCGCGCAGTGCATCTGAACTGCGCATAGTAAGTCCTTTTCCCTCTGCATGCCGTCGAGTTAGTTATTCGACGACAATCATCCTCATTCCTTTATCCCTACAGTCGATTATTGATCGCCAAATGTTCGATATACTCGAACCGGGGACGAGGGATTTATTTATAATAACAGCACTATTTGTAAATAGCATACTTTACATACTGTGCCAAAAGTTTCTGATGACAAGAACGACAGTTTCGTGGATGGAGTGTGCTGTCCGCTTCAATAATAGGGCGAGTAATTTCTATTTTTGAACATAATATACAGTTTATATATACCGTAATATTTTTTGAACAATTAGAATAGTGTAGGTAACAATGTGTGCAAAATTGTTGTAAAGATTTTTATTTAAGTAACACTCAGAAATTGGTAGAATTTAAATAGTGATATCAGAATTAAGATGTAAATTAGTAAAATGTAGCAAAATTTTAATAGATATTAGAATAGACAGATAATCTAGAGAGGTATGAAAAGAAAGATTAGGCTGGTTTTGTAGAGTTTATCTCTCGATGTCAATATTTGAATTAGAGGTCTTTCCGAATAGACTAGTCAATAGTAATTTAAAATTATTTCGGGCGACATTGGTCTTAATGTGTAATAGAAAAGCTTCGAGATTAGTAAACATTAAATATTGTATTAATAAGAGTTGAAATCAAATTGATGTAGGACTATGAAATGCTTCGTCTTTATGACTGTAGGTATTGTAAGCGTATTGAATAGTTTAAATTTGTGGTAATATTATATTATAATTGGTGGTGCAAACTCTTTTATAGTATGTTTAGTTTTAAGATTTTACTTATAGAATAGTTTTTTTTATAATTGTTATTTATATATCTCGTGCCTTAGATAAATTAAATATAACATAGAATTGTATTAAAATGTTAAAAATTATACAAATTGGCAATTAGTACGAGTACGTAGATGAAAGAAAAAGGTTATATAGATTAGAAAAATAAGATAATTCGAACTGTAGTTATTGATGTAGTTGTAAGCGGACATAATCCGCAAGTACATTTATAATTTGACTACATGGGTAGTACTATGGTTTATCAACATAAGACATTTTAATTGTCAGTAGAAATGTTTTAAATTTTTCTATTCAATGTCCTTCGGATATTTGTATTTTCTCAGTTTTCGTTTTGCTTTTATTAATATCGCTTTACGTGTTTCCGATTAATGTTCTCATCTATGACTGAACCACGTTGTGATTACAACGAAACAGCGAATCATAATGAAAGTTACCTACTAAAAGTACTATTTGAGTAAAACAACCGCTCCGCTCCTTCTTTGAATTACAAATGGGCAAGGCGTGTGCGTGTCGGTCGGCAAGAACTAGCATAGAAATTCGATTAATTTGCAATTGAGATAAGTCCCAGCTAAACGATCGAAAACCACCAAAAACGTATCATCTTCGCGGCGAGTTATTGATGGCACCTATTAAATATACGTTTTGGGCGGCGCGAGACGTGTGCGGTAGCAGGGATATCCAGTAAACGCCCAAATAAAACATTTCAATCGTGCCAAGTGGGAAATGAAGTATTAGGATCTCGTAGGTGAGAGATGGGAACACCCAACTTTTATATACGGGACCATTTCCCTACTGAACTTCGTTAATGGGTGCTCGTAACCTATCTCGCAGTGTATATTTTTTGCTCAAACTTCAACTTTGTACATCCATTTTTTCATTTTTATGCCCTTAAATTTTTCATAACGCGAATTTGTGTCACGGCCTAATGTCATTACTTTATATTATAATAAACTTTTAATTAAGTAACTATTAATAATTTTATAGAAGATATTGTCAAAGTTTTTGCAATATAATTTATTAATTTTGTTTAATAAACGGTTTATTTTATTATTTATTGTATATTAGGCAACAAAACTTAATTTTTGCAAGTTTCTTGATCAGTTATTTCCATGTATGTCTACGAACATTATACACTATAGGTTTTATGTAGATATATCATAATTTTGTATCAAAATAAAAGTAAAAACGATATTATCTTCTCAGAGCACAATTTTAGTGGTTCATTGTACAAAGTTGAGTTTGAACATGTTATAAAAAGTCTGACGTAATACAGTAGCCTCAAGGGCGGGTCTTACGTGAGTACGCCCCGTGAATATTTCGTCGGGGCATCATCCTACTTCTGAAGAAGAATTATTAAGTTTCCCCGAACTTCGCAATTATAAAAGTTCGAATAGCTCTAGAAAGACGGTCTCTGAATTCATAGATGAATGTGTGCTCTCCAGCAAGGTGAGACGCACTTGGGATATGAATTATTCCAATCCATTTGTTTCTGTAGATAAATACACATAGGTAATATATTGGATGGAAAAGTCCATAGAAGAAAATAAGGTCACACATAAAGTCTAATATATATCGCTAAATCTACTTCTATATAATAGGGTTATTTACGTTTACATTAATAAAGTCAATAATATATGTAAATTCAAGTTACGTACATAACTTTACGGGCACAATTTTCATTCCACTTAAGCAACTCCATTTTAACCACTTGACTGCTCAAAGCTTCAAACTTAAACTATTACACGCACAAATTACATTTGGAGCATGTGTTAACATGACGATGCAGTTTACTGTTGAAAGTTACCGTCCGATACAGATAGATATCTATGTATGACCATTGTAGATAGATACTATAGTCTAAGCTTACGCCATTCGCTTGTAAATAGTTTAAGTCGTAAATTATTTGAGGTCAGGCACACGCCTCGCATAACTTAGTTGGACCTGGTTGTGACTGTGTGTTATGAAACCGTACGTACATTATGATTGAGACGATACCTAGTTTATAACCACTTTTTACCGACTTTTTAGGTAACCATAGCGTTTCCCTTACATTATGAACGACTTTACGATCCGTAAAGATGAATAAACATGTATACATTCATAAAACTTTGTTGTGTAATAAAAGAAGTTAATGTATACGTCATAATATTGCTTTTAAAGTAGCTCGCTTCTGGCAAACGAAGCACCAGTGTTCGTGTACTGATTGAAAAATCTAAATATACGATTCGTATTACGATGACGGTATCAGTGACGTGGGCGGGTTTAAATAGCATCTTGCAATTCGATAATATTGGGTTCACATACAAACTGTAAATATCAGTTTGTATAGTTCCAGGCCTTTTCTATGTGAAATATGATTAAATTATACAGTTTAATTATCTGTATCACATCCATGCTCTCTTTGCATAGAACCAGATGACGCTGTCCACAGCTATACATATATGTGATTTATTTTAAGGCTTCATGTTATTAACATATATTGGTACAATTTCGTGTAACTGTAACTGCTATAAATCGTCTATTTTTAATAATTATAATAGATAACAATAACTAATTATAAAATCAAAAACAACTAATAATACCTTTATATTATCGATTAGTAAAAATAGACGAATTGGGAACCTTGATAATGAGGAAAGAATGAAGTTTGTCTGTTCGATACATTAACGACGGCAAGACGTCCGCGCCACCACTAAAATTCTTATTTATTACTCCGTGACCCTCAAATAAATAACCTCTTACATCGCAAAGTAATGTTATTAAATTGTGTCAGCATTTTAGTGTGGTACACAAGTAGCGTAGCGGGCGCAGGCGTGGCGGGCGGGAGCGAGAGCGGTCGCGGGCGCGGGATCGACTACCCGCCACGCCATCTATCATTCATCCTCCATTACTTATATTGTACTTTTTTTGCAAAGTCACTCGCAGGCCGGTAATCACCTGGTGCGACCTCGGACCTCCATTTTTCACACTAAATCATAACTCGCGCATCTGACAAAAATAAAATTTGTCGTACAAGCCAATAGGGGTAATGGTGACACTATGAGCAAGCATAAAAAATAGAATGTATTTTGATCTGTTTAGTGTTGAGATATAAAACTATTTAGAGTAAAGATTTCGTCTTGATAAAACCGAGTTACTTGTCGAAAAATCTTTATGGGGTTGCCGAGCACAGTTTTATGCTGAAAAGACTTTCGATCCTTATTATGTGAGAAAATTCTACGCGATATTAAAAAGCTATCAAAATATCTGCGTTCGATTTGCATCGTTGTGCGGAATGCGTAAAACGTAGTTTGGCACTGGTTGTGCGCGGACTGAGGCCACAAGCCATGAGCGGAGCGTTGCCGTGTCGGCGTCTTGGAGAATGGCGTTAAGATGCTACGACGTGAGCCGTATGCTAATGCGCCTCCCTATTCAATAAGCAGACCGCCGCGTGCCAGCGAGAACTCACGTCGGATAATTTACTGGATATTTTGTAAAAGTTTTTTCGCCCTCTGTGATTTATACCCGCGAAACTTGGAGCTCTCTTTTTCATTTGAATGCACGTGACATACGTGTTATTTTTTTGTTCCGACATAATCTGAGCCCGGGAGTCTTAAGATATCCTTATTCCTCAGCACAGCATCTGTCTCTTACGGCTAAATTATTCATGCATTTACGCGCTTCAACTTTATCCGCGCTGTAGAACTTTAATATTGAGTTGGGATTACATCGATAGTCACTTTACCGTTCAGTATGTTATATTAATGCGGAGAAGATGAGGTGTTGTAAGAAAGAAGGGAGAAAGCGGATAATAATTGTCGAATTAAAAATTAAACGATGGTTCAGTCATGGATTTGTGTGCGTGCTATCACTAACAAGTGTGTGCGTCACACGTGTATGTGGAGCGACTGCGAACCGTGTGTATGTTTGCAGTTGACCTGACCAACGGCCAACTCACACCGAACAACAACACACCGCTGCTCGCGCAGGCGCTCTCAGGTGAGGACGCCCTTCATTCTCTACTCCTGTCCAAATCCTCTAACATACTTATCATCATACATTACATGGGATGTTATGTCATACACCTCACCTACCTATTCATTATTTCAACACAACACGCATCAAGACAAGCTGCCACACTGATTTGTCGCTTTCTATGTTCCATGTTCAAACTACATTTATTAATGAAAACAAATTAGTCTATTCCCAATTTTTTCAAAGAAAACCAAATCTATATTTAAATATAACAAACAACTATCTACACATTAAAAAACAAAATATATATAATTTAACAAATATTAATTATATTATAATTATTATAAATATTACGTAAATTAAATAGACTTTTGATGACTTCGTAAATACTAATTTACAACATTGCCGGATCCACAGTGATGAACAACTACCAAGCAGCAGCAGCTGGCTTCGGACCACCTGCATCGCCCCACGCAGCTGGTGGCAGGGCCGGCTTCCCGGCGGCTAGCTCGCCTGGGCCCGCGCTCGATGTGTATGGTTCTGCAGCCGATAGTGTGGGATATGTGCAAGCGGCCAGCCCTCAGCCATCTGGCTTCCCGGCGATTGCAGTCAGCCGTGCACCCCTCAATTACACCCCAGTGAGTACACATCTTTATTGTTCCAGGTTTAACTTCAAGGTGTATAATGCACCTTTTATACTCTATAAATCTCATTGTTTCTACATATATATGTATATGCATTTTCCAACATATCAAGGTACAATTTATTTACTGTGGCTATAAAAAAAGTAGTCCATTCATGTCATGCATATATCTGCAACATTATTGAGCAAACCAGTACGGAATGATACAAGATTATAATATTGTGTATAAAATGACTATAAGATAAATTTCGTAGGTACTTTATTTTATTTCGTGATGAATGGGATAAAGTTATTAACTTTTGATTCTAACTTTTTTCATTTATTACGTCATGTTCCAAATGCCTATTTCAGTAGGACCCAAATGAAGGCAATTCTCAAAATTGTCCTTGTTCGAGAAGTTTCAACTGTCACGGAATTCAAATTAATGTTTGTTCTGTTTTGTTTTTCTTCGGTGTCTTTGATTCGAGATTTGAGATGTTGAAATATATTTTTTTCTCTCGTCTTTAACCCTAAAATTTTATAGCGACAGTCTTTCCTTTCCTAGCGCAGGCTGCAAGTAGCAACCAGATAGTTCAGCTTAAACGAATAAATTCAAAGATCTCTTCCGAGCTGGTTAAAAATTTAATTAACAGTTAGTCATAAAAGAATAAGGTATTAAGTGCAAAGGGAGTAAGCGCTGACTCGATAGCCGTCGGAAAGTGGTGCGAACACCGCAGACGCAATTAGCAGTCTACGACACTAAAATTTTAGACGAGACGGTCCAATCTCATTATGGAACCGATCTTCCTTGTCGCTCTTAAAGCGTAATCACCATAAGTTAGCAAGCGAGTGAAGCGTGAGAGATGCGATTATAAAGTGTTCCGAAATATGATCGCGGCGGCGGCGGTGGTGGCGGCGGCGGGCGGCAATCTACGCGGTGCAGTGCCGCGGGTAATGGCTTTTTAAAACTGCGACCGTGCTCCATAACTGCTTTCCTGAGACGCCATCAGTCTTCATTGCTTGTCGACGCCTCTAGAACCGCCGCCGCCGCTGAGATCTTAACTCCTCACGTCCTCGTATCTCAAGAACATTTTTCAAACCACTCTCAAAAGATTCTTTAATTTTTATAGTACCGAACCTCTCATCGCTCAATATTAGGCGCTAGCTATACTTAAATCAAGTACGTATAATAAACAAGTCATTATCTAACTGCATCGAAATAATTGTAAGAAATAATGTTTTATAGAGTCAGTGGAGCTTATAGTGAACCACTTCTGTTTTAGTCGCGTCATATATCAGATGGGATATTAACTCAATCGTCCGTAATCGCTTGGGTAAAACAAATACGTCGCTAATGAGAGAATGAACGGTCCAGCCGTCGGCCGGTCTGGCACATGTGGTTCCCGGGTGTAAAACGGTCTTATTAGGTAACGGGAATGCCCTACGGGCAATAACCGTAAATCAAGGAGAACAAGCGGTGTAATTACCGTAGCGTAGCGGTCGCGCATTGCTCTAACTCATCCACTCACTGTTTTTATTTTGTCGGCCACCGACATCGCTACCGCTCTATCGACTGCGAATACCAAACTTACTACCTTTAAATCTGCCCCTGGAGAGGTTAATGTTCCACTGAACGCTTTATACTCTCATTCAATTATGACTCGGTAACTGGATAAACTCATTCAATTTCCAATATAATTTATAACTTTTATTTGGTTCCATTGAGCTTCACTTGAGATAGGTTAACGCTACTGATAAATAATTAATCAAATTATTTCCTCATATTTCAGGGACCCCTGATTCCTGCGGCTTTTACCAACGGTTATCATTGAAAGCGTTATAGCACAAATATTTTACGTAAGTATAATTTTTAGTATACATTAGTTACCTTGTAGTATTATGATAGTCTAAATGAGAGTAAATAGGTAGGAATGTATGAACTAATATCAAGAATTCATACACAAATGTATATTGCTGATTATTGTATTATATTGTCACTGGCAGGTGGCGAGCGGTGTGGCGGCGCGTAGCGTCCCCCCGAGCGCAGCCCGGCCGCCGCAAGATCCACCCTCCTCCAGCGCCCCGCCACCCGCCCGTGGTCACGCGCAGCGCTCTCTAGCCAATGTGACAGCGCCCATCGCTGCCAGCGTAAGAGTGCGCCAGCGCATGGCGCGACAACACACCAGCGCGTGCCACAGCGGCAACGGTCGTCTTATCCGTCCGGCCATGCGGACTGATCCGTCGACCGCGGCAACTTATTCTCGCACCGTACCCCACCTCCCAAATTCCTATCCCCCCCCCCCCTCTCCTCATCCACACAACACCCTCCTCACCGTCCCCTCTATTGTAAATAACAATAATATACTTTTTGTCGTGTGAACGAAAGATAGTAAAGTATATCGATTGAACAGGTATTTTTTCAAATTTTTCTCGCTTCGACTGTACCGTAGATGTGTTGTCAGAATAATAAAACAATTTAAACTACAAAAAAAAATACATTTCATATTAATAATAATGTGCATCTAGACGATTTTATTGCAGGGAGGTATGTCTTTAAAATATTTTATTCATAGAAAAATTACAGTTTAAGGTGTAATACTTATCCTTACCGTGCGCGGAAATGGAATTACGATAAATAAATATATAATATAATACTGAGAGTAAGAATTGTAGTAAAAACCGTTCGCGTCTACATAATACATTTTCAATCGCATGCTTAATAATTTAAAACCCATAACTTAATACCCATTATAGAAGTATCGAAATGTGATCACATTCGCAATAAGCTTGGCCCTTCCGTATTCCATGTGTACAAAGTTAAGTTGGTCGGTAGCGGCATAGATAGTTAAGCTGGTTGGGCCGTGTCGCGCGCGATGGCGACTGGCGACTGGCGACTGGCGACAGGCGACAGGCGACAAGCGACGGCTGGAGACCGGAGACAATAACGCGGTGCGCGACAGTGCGTCCGCGCGCCTCCTCGCTCGTCCACCAACACATATTTTATTCTATCTATTTTTAATATTAATGTCAAATATTAACATAATTATTATACTACTATATATTATGCATATTTTACCTATGAATGTAATTATTTTCGCCTAATTCGAATTGTATAAAATCACCTCTTTGAACGGCTGTTCTGTTTCAGTAGCGAACAAGTTTCTCGATTACTTCCGTATAAGACTACGTTAGTTACGCGTATACATACTTTCTAATATTATGTATTATGATATAAAATTTTATCCTAAGGATAATATGATCGTATTTATGATTCATAGGGACGTTTGGAAAGATAGGTCGGAACATTTCACAATATCTCTCATCGCGTTAAGATAATAATTCGTTTCTATCTTGTACCTTTGAAAGTAGGTATTGTAATTATATAATTAATAATAAATAAATAACTTTTGTGCATTACGTAATAAATATTTCATTGTTTCTTACGATTGTATTTACCGTAATATAAGACCACTGTTGAAAAATTTCAAGCCTCCTCTTTATACGAGGAGCAACACCATACTTAGTCGTATTTTAAATTTTAATCAAAATATTAATACTAACAGTAAACTTACGTACAGGCAGTATAGTAGTTATCTACACGTCACAAACATTTCAATAAAATAAAGACAGGGATATAAAAATATATAGAAATGGCGCAGGTTCGAGGTAATAGTATAAAATATGAAGTCAATTCATTAATCATATTCGTTAGGTACTGGAGACATTTTATCGACCACTTTGTCTAGTTTGCAGCGAACACGGAATAGTATCGGTTAGTTGCGTATCACCGCCGTAGAGCGTGTTACGCACATCTACGCAGCGCTACACGGCGTAGACGTAGCGTAGCGGACATTACCGCGGCACCTACGCTAACACTACCGACGCTAACCGCTGGCAACCGCTATACACTTGCACTCGGTTGCATTCATTCGTTATTTACTATTATTATTACTCATTACCTACATCAATTAAACATTAATATTATAAATCTAGGTATTAAATTTTAGGTAATAATAATAAACAATCTTTTAAATGCTATTATTATATAAATACGTTATAAATATAAATGTTTCCTGTTACAAAAAAAAATATTGAAAATGATACGAAGTAAATCAATATTCTTTTTAAAGGTAATTTATTACTTATGAGTATGTAGTTAATTGAATAATGGAGTGTTAGATGGAGTGCGCTCGTCGCCGGGCGGCGCGCTCGCTTCGCGTTTTTTGTTCGTTCGTGCCGAATTCGTTCGCTGAAATGGTCAGGTGCGGCTGGCAACCCGCCGAGCGCCGAGCGCCGAGCGCCAACCGCCGAGCCGCACACGCCGCTGGAGATGCGACCGCGATTATGTTGTTAAAAACATTAGCTAGGAAATTGATAATGAAATCGAAAGGTGTGAAGTCAATAGGACGATCGGAATATCGATATCATACCTAACAAATTAACGTAATTATTTGTTTTATATTTACGGTGTTATAGGTATTTAAGACATTTTTTCTTAGAATATTTAATTATTACGATGAGATGTTATAATTGTTAGGTCCGGGCCGGCGGCGGAGCGGCGCGCGCGCACCTCGTCGCCGTCGGCCGTCTCATTCACTGTCACATCCTCACTATAATTATATTTTCTTACCGACCTTTTTAATGTAGGAAAAGCGCACACGGCCGCTTGTCCCCGTGCGAGTACGAGTACAAACAAACAGACATAGTGAGTGACGTTCGTTTCGCCGCGTTCGTGAGAAGCCATCGGTTCGCCGCGATTGCATCGAGACGATACATAACGACAATTATTGTATATACATAGATAACCGCATGTGTAAAAAGACGTTTAGGTAAGCGCCACACTGGCGCGTAACGCGCGACCGATTTTGCCGTCCGTCTGACACCGTCAATTATCGTGACGTATAACCGATCTAGAGGCACATGTATGCTAACTTTTTAATGACCTAGTTCTGTCCTTGGACATCGTGAATGTATTCTTGCATGTAAAAAAAAACAAGTAAATTGTGGTTTTTTTTTTCAAGAAGATTCTTAAAACATTTTAATTTTTTACGCGAAATTCAACAGAAAATAGTCTAAATTAAAAAACTACATGAAATAGCCGTAATCGTCAATAAATAAGAAACTTGTGAACAATAAGTATTTCAGACTAGGTCATTAAAAAGCATCGTGTAATCGGTCATTGTATGGCGCTACGCTTAGTCGATACCATCTGATCGATATTAGATTCATTCGAACTGCAATCAGGATTAGTTAGACGAAAGATTAGTTTCATTGTTGTTGTTATGGTTTGTTGATACGAGTTTGTGAGGTTATTTCGTTAGTATCACCCTTAGGGCACCTAGCACGGGCTATATTGTGAGGTTATCTCTCACGTAAAATCACACTCGCATTCAAATATACCATCTTATTTTTATATGTATATATGCATATAATACATTATTTAACTTCAAAATTATAGCAATAAATTTCAAATGTATACATAATTATATAAATTAGTTTTCATACTGTAGTATTGTTTTTTTATTAATAATTTGTATATATTGTATTTACCGCCAAGTAATATGTCCCGTGTTTTAGTAGCCACACCATCGCGAGGTGGTTTCCGCACGATTACCGCACAGTCGCCGACGCACAGTGCGGTCGTCGCGGTAACCACGTCGCCTCTCTCGCTTGATCGTATACGCGTTAGTTGATTTACTTCAGTCACCATATTAGAAATGTGTTCTATATCAGAATAAAGACTACGTAATGATAAGCGAGATCTCAAATTTATTTTAAAAATTCGTTAATTGTGATCCTAATAATGCGACTTATATATAATAAAAATATAAAAGATAATTTATTATATTTTGTATAATGACATTCTACGTTATTTTACACTCGATCTACTTTATATTGTTATTAAAGATAATAATTAATTTTAATCTAATAACGTGACAGACTGGTAAAGTTCGTAGTGTCGCTGTGGCGGCCATAGATCAGTAGCTTTGCATATTCGGCGATGGCCAACTTAATGTTTCAAGGACCAAAGGTATACTTATTCGCGTAGAACCGGACGCGCATTGGCTCCGCACGAACCGACCCCAGCCGATCGGTTGTTTTATTGCAGCATCAGAGCGTGTCTATGAGTAGAGCTATGAGAATTTATTACGGCGGGCTGTAGCGGGCGCGACTTCCTCGTCTGCTGCTCGGAGTGGTGCGGTCAGCCGGATGGCCGGCACGCACGCTCCGCCACGGTAGCGCACTCGTTGGTCGCGGACGGCGGAAGGCCGCGGCCGCTGGCGCTCGCAACCCCTCCCCCGCCCCCGGCACCCTGTCCCGCCCCGCGCAACGCCGCCCGCTTGGTTTCGTTCTCGCGGTTACTTCTCGATTGCGTGCTTCGCGTGCTGACTGATTTTCTATAGCAATAAAAAATCAATTACCTAAGATTTTACATTAAAATAAATTTGGATTTATATACGTTCGAATTTGGTGTCATGTACATTTAAAATATTAGAGAAAGGAGATAACGATAGGCGAACGGCCCGCGACCCTCCGTCGCGGTATCGGCGCATTATTTTCGTCATTTCTTCGTGTATAATATGTTACATGAATCTGTATACAATATGGATATAAATCGTAATGATGAATAAATTAGTTTTTACGGCATCTCTTTATTAAAGTAATGATAATATCAAAATGTTTTGTAAAAAGCGGTGGGTATGTCCGCCGCCCCGATTCCGTGCACCAGTGCACTTTCTTATTGGAATATTACATTATATAACGTACATAATACTATGAGATATATAATCATACAGCCTCTCGGGGCGCGCGTGTATGGCGATGTATGTATACACATTGTGCAATGTACATATACCTATTATAATACAATGATTTAAGACAAGGTTCACATCGTGCCGTGTGTATGTGGTAATAAATATAATATGGACATTGTTCAAACAATAACCAGTTGTTTTATTTATTTCATCCTGTTATGTTTCAAACCTTATTTAATAAAAAAATCACCTGAATACGGTGATGTATTGTATTGAATGTACGCAGATAACATAAATAAAAACATAATATTTCAGGCATCTCATGACTGGTACCATCATAAGATGCTTGAAATTGATGTCATTGTGGTTGATTCTCTGATAGCTAATTAATATTAGAAGACTAGCAGAAAAACACAACTAAGCAGTTTCTATGAGGATTACTTAGTAAGTATTCGTAAGTATAATTTACCTAAATTTAAAAGATGAAGCCAAATCGCTGGTATTCGATAAGAAAAATAATATTAAACTTATAAACTGTAGTACTCAGTCTTTGCTGTAAACAAAGAAATTGCTTTTCATTATTATTATCTTTTCATTGTTCACGATTAAATGAAAAACTGCCAAAATTATTGTCGCTGCTTATTTTAAATGTTTCTACATACATTCCTTAACAGACTGATGAAAGAAATTAAAAAGCTTGTAGTAAACGATCTGTCTGAATTGTTTACAAAAAGTGACAACAAATCTGATAAGTGGAAAACAACAAGTATAATGGGGTACTTAATAATAACATTAAAGAAACAATATTTTAATCATAATAGACAGAACTGTAGTAGTATTTAGCTGTGTACAAAAAATACAACAGGTACCAAGTACACGTACATTGCCAAACAAAGCATCAATGCCCTTTGTGCTCTGCTAATGCACAAGTTAGACGCAGAAAAATCTGTACCTTAGAATAGAAATTTAGCTTACGAACATGTGTTCCACTAGGCAATTTCATTCGTACAACCTGCTGGCCTTTATTTGAGGCCGCCTATTAGAAACTCGCCTTTACCTTTAATACAGAACCTCCTTATACGTTACGTGACTCTATTTAGAGAGGAACGGGAGCAATTTACCTCTTTTCGACCTAACTGGTCCAATCTGTTAAAGCATTATTATATCGTTGGCATGCGATTGGCAAAAACGTTCAATGGGTCTTAAGGAAATGTCGAATGAACGTATTTTTATAACGAATAGCACAAGTTACATAGCATAGTATTTAAACCAACTTACCATATACTAAAATATTGACAACTAGTAGTGCCCGTAGTTTCACCTACGTTAAATTTCAATAAAAAATATGTTATTCTGATGTATAAGCTATATTACTGTAAAGTTTCATCAAAATCCTTTCCATAGTTGTTGTTTATAATATTATTAAAATTATATTTATTATATCGTAGAATAAAGAAAAAGTATAGTCAAATTTATAACATTCTTCTATTAGATTTAGAAAAGAACTCTAAATTACATTAGAGTGAACAAGTTTATCTTATCTAATATGTGAGATCACATAAAACCATGTATATGTATCTACTTTTTATATTTTTTTACAACTTTAAAATATCTTGTAACATATATGTTACTCGATGCTACCCGTTACCATTCTGGAAAACTAAGATTTTATGCATGTAATGTTATATCATCCTTAAATTGAAAAACAAGCTTACAAATCCAGCTGCTTGGCCGCTGAAATAGATGATACCTTCATAGACGACTTTTTACAAAGTCTAACTCGGTCACCTGCCTATTTATGTAAATAACAAATATTAGATTTCCTCACCGCTTACTTAAAAATATCCGTATAACAGAAATAATAGAATTATACAAATTGAAAATTAATAGCACCTTACGAATTTAGTAATACCTACTCTGCTTTAAAAGATAAAAAATATTATTAAAAAGTTTACGGCTGCAACTAGACGTCGGTCGGTCGTAAATATCCTTTATTGTTACTCGTAGTTTTATATTGGAGGGAGCTGAGTAGCTGAACGACACTGGCATATCTTGATCTATAGAAATATATTAATAGTGTGCCTGTGACATCTTCCGGGTCGTCCGTGTGATCGCGACACATTGGTAGTCCAGAATAAAAAGTAAGCTATAATATATTTAAGCTATCTATGTCACAAATATACATACGACTATATAGCGTATTCTAAATTACATATTATAATGTGGTAGTAATTACTACACCTCAGAAGAGGTAGTAAGAGGCATTGTCAACTTTTGAAGTCGTGGTGTACTCCATAATTCGCGGGGTATACCTATTTTGAATTTAACTTTTTAAAGAGCGAGCCGACCGCTTTTCTAGTAGGATTAATTTTGCTTGTTATTGGTGTTTGCATCACTGGAGAGTTAGTCAGAAACATAATTAACGTAATTTTTTTGTGGCGGTCAGATTAGAACTAACGCGAATGTAAATATTGATTGGTAACGCTTAGCTTGTCATGTCGAAATAACTACGATAGTTACCAAAAAGGACTTTAAATTGAGATCAACCTGTTGGAGCACATTGCTGTAAAAAAAAGCCAGTATCCCTTTTAATAACAATGTCAACAATGTCAACCGCAGCGCGATTATACCTGTTCACTTGACCGCTGTTGTGTATACAAAAATAAAATCAGAAAAGATATTTATTAATTTAACGGTAAAAGTCACTTATGATTACATTTATTTAAAAACTAAATTAAATCAAACAGACCACTAGAAGTAGTAACAGAATACAAATATTAATATCATAATAATAATTTATGTAAAGTGAGTGAACCAACGACCGTCGAAAGGTAGAGAATTAGAGGTACGTAACATTATAAATGAGAAAGTGTGTCTGTCTTTCAACACAATGTAATTTGACATGAAAATACATTGTATCACTATGACGTATATAGACAATCTTTTATCTTAAATATACCAGGAAAAGGATTGAAATAGGGGCTGAAAGTTTGTTCAGTCGGTAAACAGTAACATTATAAAGGCAAAGGTGTATCTGCCTATTTGTTTTTCACTTTTTCACTAATTAACAACTGAAAGGTTCTTATTTTAAATCATGTGAAGATACGTATATTACTAAAACGGATACAGGCTTCTTATGTAAAGAAAAATAGACGAAATGACAGCCATTACCTAGCTTCAAATTAAGATATAAGTATTCCAGTAAGGACAGTTATAAAGTAATTTACATATTTCAAATTACTTTTAGAATAAAATTTAGAAACAGTTGAGTACGTACGACTGGGTACTTAATTATGCTATTATCCCCTAGTTTCAGAACATTCGCAATTGTTATATTATTACTGCTATGCATAAATGTATGATATCGCACGCTTCTATGCATACATACCATCAGTTTGAGTTTGGAATGAGCATACGAATCAAATCTGACGTTTTCGTATCCATTACATTGTGGACTTCTGCATAATAATTGTCTGGCACAAAATATGATAGTAGCTTAATTTCACGACCTCTGTGGTTTAGCACACCACCATATTTACGATGGTCGCAAGTTCAATTTCTCGCACGGTACAAATATTTGTGGTCATGAGTGATGATGATATGATAATGATCATGATTATTTGTATCGGTCTGGGTGTTTTCTATACATATGTATGTATTTACAAAAAAATGTATTTATATCAGTTGTCTAGTAACCCATAACACAAGCTCTGCTTAGATTGGGACAATGTGTGTGAATTGTCCTGAAATATTATTATTATTATTAAATGAAAATAATATAACTCTACATCTATACTATATATTAAATACATATAGAGCGCGAGCGTGATTTTGTTATGTAAAGTAAAATCTGGAACCATACACCGATTTTAGTAATTTTGTCACTGCTTGAATGGTAAAAATTCATGTAAAATATTAAAATAAGACACTACATGCATATAAATACAGAATTTAAATGCATGTTTGATCGTATGTAAAGATGTTAGGATAATTTATGTAATTGAAATAGGAAAGAAGTTCTATCTGGTGACAAGTACTAATTATAACCAACCGAAATGAAGCTTATAACCAATCTACTTTGCGACTAACTGAAACGGTGAAATAATCCACGCAGACGATTTTATGTAAAATTAGCTTTTGCTACTTGATCACATATACTAAATAGCTGCAAGAATTTCAATAAAATATATGTTAAATATACTTACATCGTAATCCACGCGGACAAACCTGCGGGATGCTGTTAGTAACGAATGTACAAACTTTACAATCTAGCCGTAAATAAATAGCACCCGCGAGACGGGAAATCCTACCACCACAGACAAAACCACGGATAAAAGCTATTTATCTAACAAAGATGACATTACAATATTACTATCCACAAGTAGCACTAAGTAACGGAGATGAATTCCGTTGTAAAATTTTATAATAGTCTGTTAACTGCTGGCTTGAGAGCTTGTCACATTTTATATTAGCCGAATACTTGTTATGATGTAATGGTACCTCAAGGATTCCCAGGCTATCTTTTAACAGTTTGTTACATTTTTTACTATTATACCTATTACGGGCGCAATAAAATGAAAATGTAACTTTAGCTCTTATACACTGCTGCGAAAGGCACTTTTTAGATAGACTCTATGGCCTGGTTTTAAATTGGATCATTATTTATTTTTATTCGCATCTATGAGTACATACGAGTACATTGTACTTAATGAAAAGACATCTGTCAGGATAATTCTCTATTCCTTTACATCTTGAGAATATCCTTTTTAACCGGTAATTGGTTAAAAATTTACATTGTCAAAATGTAATATAGGAATAGATATAAATGTAATAGACGAAATTAACATTACCTAAGGTACCTAAGGTTTAATTTCTAAATTAAATAGTTATAATCTGAATCTAAAACTGTTTAGAATGTAGTAGTTTAAAGTTTTCTACATTGCACAGCATATTTTGATCCCTTTACATGTGTTATGGCTTAAAATTGTATTAAAAGGGTACATTTCTTATATGATCTGAATGTCAAACAAATTGATGACCCATCTCATAACAAGCAGTTAATGTCGCATATATACATATCAATAGTACTACGAGCATCATATTATCAAGTAAGACAATGGTCATAATGCCACATACATTGCCATTTCAGAGGATCAATATGCCATGCCACTTATCCTGTAATTTCACTGTTTAATCACACCTTACAACCAAAGTACAACTTGCAAAATAAGCTGCTTAAGAAATAGATGAGATTGAGGTGCCCACGCAAACAACATTTTGCAATACACTACATATTTACATGTGTACATTCTATGTCATACAGCTTGGTAAAAGATAGGTAAGGTAAGAGATATTGTGAGAATCGCAACTGCCACAAAGTATTTCCATTTCAGCATATTATTCTTCTAATAGTTACCACTAATCTAACTGTGGATAAAATAACTCTTATAAAAATCACAAATCTTTAGAAATAAAAACACTTGTCAACATTTGGTACAAATGTACTTTATCTTCTTTTTGAGACATTGTAACAGAATGTTTCAATATTCTACATTTAACTCGATGGTAAAATCTAAAAATGTTAAAATTCTGAAATTGTAAACATCAACTACTAAAACAATTCCTTTGTAATTTATTGACACATTCGCTAATAGAAAGCGAGTTGCGCGTGAATATCTAAAATATAATGTTTATCATACGGTTAGCTCCATGGCAGCAGGACCATTCGAACGAGAATAAATTGCACCATCCGCACCGCAGACGATTTTATCAATTTCATTCATGATCTGCTCGCATTCAATAAAGTAATCTGATTTCGCGGATCGCATTGTCGGTCCATGCGAGGCTCGCCTATATTGAACGAACGAATCTCTGCATTTGGCAGTCGAAATAATCTTCACACCCGAATGAACGGACTGGATAATTAAAGCGATTGGTTGGCAGACATAAGTTGGCAATTACTGTACAATATGCCTATGTGATAGTCGGCTTAAGGTATCGACTTGATACGAAACTCATGTCGTACATTCCCTTACTATTATAGGCGCTGTGGATGACAGGTTATTTTGAAGTTACCAGTTAATTACATGTAGCGGGTACGAAGTAGATATATCAGAATATGTACATGATAGAGGTTTATATTGTTTGCGTAATGATAGATCACACGTACTTATATGTATATACAGTATATATACATGTAGTTAGTTACCAAAATTAGTGTTAATCATGTAAATTGTTACGTCATTATCTTTATGATCGATCGAATTATGATTGTCCCATTTAGTTTTATTATAATCGTTATAACTGTATATTATTATCTTTTAAGAAAATTATTGCAATAATTTCATACTTACATACAATTATAGTACCAACTATATTATGAAAATTGTCTAGTATAATTCGTAATATGAAATGTGTCTTTACACTAATTTGATTATTTCTAAAACCAAAATACTTACTAACGATGGTTTTTCACACAATCATATCTTTTATAAGGGATATTTGAATTTTTAATATATATATACAGTATAATTGTCTACTGTCCTGCTTTATTGGAGAAATTGTAAAATGAAATTCTTCAATAATAGCGTAGATCTTTAAAATTTATGACAAATTACAAAGCCGGTGCTTACTTCTAGACAATTGCAGTGAAAATCGTCGTCGAGTCGTCCTAAATTATAACATTCATGTATAATAAGCATACATGGATGGACTTTCCAATAATAATGGTCCATTACTATAATACTAAGAATTACAAAAGAAATTATCTGGAGAATTCCCACGAGTGAATTACAGAGCTAATGTCGAGCATTTTTAAAATACTTTTTTAACAGTTACTTTATTTTTGTATAATTTTCCTGCGGTACAAAATTATATAAAATACCAATCATATATTCGCCGCCAAACAAATCAGTAGTAGACAGAAGGCAAGCATAGTTTAGTAAAAAGAAAAATACTCACACCGAATCAATTTGACCTATTGGTTAATTGCATTTAAGTTGAAATTGATTTTATGTGTGATTGAATATTCTGATATTATAACATTATTAATTAATTGACCTGTAGGAAAAAATGGGTTTTGTTGCTTTTGAACGGCATAACAGCTTTTTTTTCCAAAATAGTACAATTGAATTATAAATAATACCTTTAGTAATAAAGAAAAATAAAAACGAAAAAGACACATGCAAAGAAAAAAGTTGTTCCAAATCGCTGCCCGAGGGCAGTGCGCCACTTTTAATGGAAATACTTATTCGTTGTACGAAAAATACTGGTTTTCTAAAAACTATTATACATTTTATTTTTAACTCTCCTCTGTTAATACCGCCAAATCTTTTTTTTATATAAATGTTGTTATTATTGATGTTTCTTGCTACATTACGTATATTAAAATAAATTGGAGATTATGAAATTTCATATAGAAATATGAAAATGGATTTTAACAACTTATAAGTCCAAATCTTTTTCTTTACAGATAGAAAATTTGTGTACAATAATGAGTAAACTAGAACAGATGTATTTTCTAATTTTACATGGCACAGCTCATGCGTTGCAATTCCAGATGCCTAAGATGTCATGCCACTTAACTTATAATTTCACTGCCTTCATATGCCTTATATGACCCTTCAACTGGATTCAAAAGCAAGTTGAGATAAGTATACAGAGGTACTCGTGCATTCGACTTGTTACAAAGTCGATAAAGGTAAAGTAATATAAATATATGACGAGATTTGTAGTAAATCCCTACTTTATTAAATTTATTAAGTAACAGAGAAAATATAATCAAATAAATGCTCTGAATTGTGATTACGCGATAATATGGGATGATCGTGTATTATCTGTTTATTATTCAAATAAGATTTCATTGTTGTCCAGTTGCGAGACATAAGCTCATCGTATCGAAACCATAACCGCAGTAAACGGCAATTGGCATAATCAACTCATTCCTAGCAAATAATAAAAAATAATAATGTTACGATACAAATAACATAAGTATATCATTTTAGTTGTGTATTTAATGTATAGGACATTATTTAATGATTAGATAGAAATTAAAATACATAAAATAATATGTTATTTATGTTGTGATTGTATTACGAGAATTATTTTTTAATCTATTTGAAAATATGTTGAATTTCGCAAATGTGAAACATAATTTCTTTGTCTATGTGTTTATGTAATAATTATTAATAATTTTATCATTGTGAATCAATGTTCCATCATTGTCAAATATATATTATATAAATTGTTTTTTTCAGTTTAGATGTAATTAAATAGAATAGAACTGGCATTGGCGTGCCTTTTGCGTCAGTTAATACTTGGTGTTTGTTAAGCATAATATAAATATTTCGTTGATATACATAGGTACATATCAGGGTATTGTAGATTAAAATAAATATCGTCCTATATACAGAAATAGTTATCATTCAATACAACCTAGTAATGATGTCAACTATTGATAGCAATATCGTCATATAATAGTTATTCAATTGTTAATTACCAATTCATATTATTTCGTAAATATGTATATTCGTAAAATATTGAACAAGCCTAAACCCAAATGATCATGAACATTTTAAAGTAGTACGACTAAATATCCAAACAATTTCAATAATCATTTTAAGCAAATAACAATAATGTAGCCTGAATAATCCTGCCAAGCCTATTACGTTCTGGAATTCAATATTATACGCGCAGTACGACATATTTGTGGACTGGTACTTGTGGATATATGCCCATGGTGAGAATTTCCGATTTCATACATGAATAACTCATTTACCTAGTGGTTTCAGGTTCGTTTCTGAATTGGGTAAAAAATATTCAAATATTTAAACGACTCTAATGACTGTCTATTGTCAATTTTTGCAATAGTTTCTAAGACTACAAATTGTATATTAGTTATAACAATAATGGATTTTTTCACAAAAACAACATTTTAATAAATTTAATATAAATAAGCGCCCTTAAATAATATTTGTTTTTTATTAACGAACTTTTCCATTGATCTTTTAAACAAATGTTATACAAATCTATATTTTGATACGTTTACGTGAATACCATACCAAATAGCACATATTAACAGGAATTGAAGTTTTAATATATCTATAATTAATAACTTAACATAAGTTAATATGTAAATACAAATACATTTTTAGTTCTGTTAATGTATAAGTTAATCCATTTAGATATCATATATTGTACCTGTAGTAGAGGCAAATCCAAGATAATCTTCTTTTCTAACGTGTATTGTCAAGTTCCGGTATTATATGGCTAAAACAAGATATTTGCAGTAATATCTTAACTGCTTGTTGGTACTTACTAATGTGCTTTAATGTTTTGTTGTTGTAGAGATTAGCAGTTTTAATTGCACCAACCTGCTTCTACATTTATTTATGGCCTGGATTTAGAAACGATTATTAGAAGGACTGTTGTTTATTATCGACTTAACTGTCTGCGTAGCATAACACCAACTTACGTACTATCTAATTTATGTCAGCGTTGATCACACATAAGATAGTTAGATTCACTAATATTAAAGAACAATGTTTTTCACAGTGTGAAAAATAAAAGGTCAAGTTTTATTGTAATTTTGTTTATAATTATTATCCGAGCAAATCGGCCTGTTTTAGAACTTTGTGGGGTCCCATTAAATACTGTCCGCCGCGGCCTCATTCATTGTGAATTACTTTTAATTATTAATTAGGATTTAGTAATTTACGAATTAATAAAATTTACTTTAATGTTAATGAAAAATTACTTATGAATATCATCATCGCAATTTCATCTTTTGTTTTACTTATTATATTAAACATGTACAAATGTATTAATTAATGGCTGTTTTCTTCTAACCAAAAAGAGTGAAACGAATGGTTAGTAATGGTTTAATTTAAATGTTCATATTAAATATATTTAGTTTTATATACATGTGAGAATTAAAATACATATATATTAAAATCAAAAGGTCAGCACGAGGTCCTAAACCAACAGCCGAAGGCTCCAAAACCACTACCGCGTGCCGCGGTGCACGGAAGTCAAAAAGTTTACCTGACTGTGGACAGTGCCGACTGCATACTGTTTACGCTCAGGTTTATGTTACAGAGCTCTACTCCATAATAAACTGTATGCAAAGAACAACACAATTAATTACATTCTATTTAAAACTTAGTATCATATAAATAATATTAATTTAAATAATTATAACTAAATAAATATATACAGGAATTTCATGAAGTTACTACGTCAAAAAGTTTCCTTTCAGAACAATTGTTTAAACTTTATTTGTGTTCGTCACTCCATCTTGGTCGCACATAAAATGTAGATAGTTGTATTAAATTAAAGGAGAAAATAGTGAGCTAATGAAAATAATTATTGTTCACTAAAACAGGGTTTTAGTAACAGAACATAACTATTACATTTATGTTTATAATATCGTAATTACATGAATAAATAATAAGTACTTGTGTAACAGAAATTCGATTTAGAAATTATCAACAATCATCGTTTTTTATAAAGACATAATGACCTCTTAAATTAAATAAACAAGGCTAATACATTTCTGCCTATTTTTATAATCTTTTTATATTTGGAATTGAATTATCCTCACTAACCTCATGATATTCGAGATGTATGTTTAACAATGTCCATACACTAATGTATAAACAGTGCAAAGTTGTATATATTTGCAATATTCTGCACCAAATTTTATGAAGCCCTGTAATAAACACATTTTTTAAAGAATCGATGTTATACGTATATTGGTAATATACATATTACTATGTGCACGGAATAAGTTGAGACTATCGGATATGCAAGTATACGAATACAGTCATAAACATAATATTAACAATATATTCAATAGAGACTAACAGTAATTTATTGCAACAATAATAACCTGACCCAAGTCAAGTAATTTCACGCAGTTAGTTATAATTTATAACCTAACCAACACGAAATACCAGGACCACATAACACACTCAATAGTCAAATTATAGTCCAAGGGGTATATATACATATATCCTTAAATCTGGTGAGGTATTTTAATTTCACTAGGTGTCTGTGATTTACGACGTCCATATGAAAGAGCCGTGCGTATCACCAGTTATTAGAGACCTTCGCAATCTTGACTTATACGTTCTATATTAGAAAATAGCTGGCCTCAAAGGAGTTCAAAGATAATTGGCTGCATAACTCTGCTATAAGTAATATTAGTTTGACTATTCATTACGAAATATTATCATAAGTTACTTTCGCTGTCTCAAACAAATAATAATGTCACATAAATCACTCGAGTATTACGGTAAAACTATTCCATGTACCAACTTAGTGTGAACTGTCCAAAGTTTTATGAATCTTGAATAATTATAACTAGAAGGAAATTATGTGACTTAGCCTTTAGTTCAGATTCTATTTCAGTTTTAATCGATATTTCTTCTTTCTTTAATAATGCAAGAAGCTTTAGTACAGAAGCCGGCTCTTTTAAGATATATATCTTAAAAGAGATATAGATGTGTATATCTGTATATTATAAGTTACTAACATAGTTTTATAAGTTTTTTACTAACACAATATGGATGTAATCCGAATTAAAATTAAAATAAATAAATATACATAACTACTTCGGTGGTTTAGTGGTTCAGCATACCGCGGTTTCTATACCTGGTTCAATATAAACTTTTGTATTCGTCGATTGTTTGTATTGTTATGATTATTTTTATGTATTTACGGAAAAATATTTATTTCTCCCACATGTTTCGTACCTCTAACACAAGCTCTGCTTAGCTCCAGACTAGACTATTATAATATTTCATATTCTTTTTTTCCCCTTTAATTAACTTTCTTTGTGTTCTAATTATGTAGCTACCTATTATTGTTTCTGAAGTAAAAAGTACCTTTTAAAAAATATTTTGTATGCTTAAGTTATTAAAAGTTATTCCAGTACAGAGTAGGATGTTTCTCAATTAAATCTTATTATGGAATTAGTATACAACTAGTTAACTTAATACTTTCTACAACGTTGTTATTATTATATACGTGTATGCATTCAACTAAAACTACAAGTATTTACTTACTTCTATCGAATCAAATCAAACGAAAAGTCTCATCTAAAACTAGTTGCGGAGCAGTAGACTATGCATTCAGTTGGATTAACAAACTTCCTTGCAATCTTCCCGCAAAGAACTTAAAATTCTGACATCAGTTTCAGGAATTAAGGGATTCCTCCATAAATTTATAAGGCAGCTTATTCCGACTTAATCTTGTTTGTTTATTCGTAGCTCTATTAGCGGTAAAATCGAATAACTTATTCCCTTTTGTTGGTCTTCACTGATTAACGTTGGATCGCGAGATGGACATGTAATTGCGTAATCTGAAGAATACGGAATTATTTCTAGTTTGTAATTTTTCTGTATAATAGAGAAGGAAATTAGTAAATTATATTAAAAGAAACATTTAACTTTGAATAATATATATTAACCTTCTTATTTATGTATTATATAAAGAACTGTTGTAAAAGATTCCCATTACAAGTGCCCGAGTGCCGCGCAGCGAAGGACCGATCGTGGTGGAGATCTTTGAGGGAAGCCTTTATTTAGCAGTTGACGTCCTCCAATCTGCTCATCATAATCAGATAAATCTATTATCCAGTAAGAAAGGATGTTATGTGGAGAGTGACAGAATCTCTCGTTTCGGCTAGTTACATATTTGTACACTTCCAGATGAATCAAGAATAACCTGGCATTTTCTCTGCCCACTCCATATTACAACTCGACATGTAATTAATGTGCTATGCATAAATATATAAATGATACATTGCTGGACAAAATATTGTATTATTCACTGAACGAATGGAACGTGATCCTTCTTTAATAACTGTACGCGCGAAGAATCCAAGTAAACGGATACCCAACTAGATACATTCTAACCAAATGAAGTTGTAAGACTAGGTACGAAACGCGTGCCCTTATCCGTTTTAATTCTAGACCTATTTTCATATTTTTCGCCAATCTACTTTGATAATTGCCAATTGTTCAAAATAGAGATATATGTACATATTCTAGTAAAAAAACTATATTGAAAAAGAAAGTATCCATCTGACCAAAATAATAAAATAAAATATTTTTAATTGCAAAGAATTTCAAAATCTATTATAGAAACCACTAATATGCTGGAAGCGCGTAAACTGGGGTTAAATATAAGCCCATAAGGTCTCTGTACATCATGCGAGCGCTGCGCTCTGACACGCGGCTTTGCGTTATGATAAAGCACCTGTTCACATAATATATTTTATACACACACTCGCTTACAATATTATTATATTTTATTAATCTCAAATATTTATTCGCTACATATTTTTTTATACTACTCTAGTAACACAATACTAGTGATGCCCGAGACTTCACTAATTATGAATGTACTATTAATTAATAAAACTGTATCTACCTCTATGTATACTTGCCAACTCATTTGAGCTTTATTCATTATATTTAACATATTTTATAAAATTTTTCCACCAGTCATGTGAAATATTAACACACAAACAAACATCATCACGGTTTTTACAATTTTATTATATGTAAATATATATACAATGAAAATAATAATAAAATAAATTATTTAATATATGCATTTTAATAAGAGAAGTCGGCGCCGTTGTATTATATATTTTATTATTTTCCGGCCATAACTTTAATCAATTTTGTGTACAAGTAATTATAACTTTTGATTAAAATGTTTATTAAATATATCATTTCTATCATGATGCTTATGCTTGGCAGATTAAAGCAAAATAATCATTTTTATTCTTATGTTACTTACATTTCTTCTTTGCCTTAAATTTGCTTTAATTCTGTCAACACTGACGAAGTTATGCCAATGAAATACGTCCACCGCTATTTATTAAATAAATATTTTGAGTAAATGTTATATGTGAAGAATCTTTGATCATAATTTAAAATGACCATAATTTAAAATAATGGAATATGAAAACGCAATAATGTGAGTCATTGCGAACTCTAATTTGTAACGTGCCCGTGAACGTTCCATTTTAATATTTTATACAAAATACAGAAACACCTGTGAGCTAAATCCCCGAGTTTCATGCCATCGCGTCGCGAGATAAAATCCCGCTATTTCTGTTCCTAGCTCGCCCTACCTGATCACATCGGCTATTTTCATATTTTAAAAAGTAAAATACTTTTGTTACACAATAGACCGCATAGTACAACTATGACAATGCAATTCCTGGAACTGCATTACTTTTACTCTATTTAATATATTCATAAATAGACGATTTTAAATTAAAGCAGTAAATAAAATGTATTTATTAAAAATCGACAGTGGTATTAAATCATACGACGTAGTTGTTAAGAAATTGCATTATGTAAAAGCCGGGAAGCAACCTTAAACATTGTGTAGTGTCGTTTTCTTCTATACTGTAATGATAATATATAATGATTTACTGCTATTATTACCTATTTTGAAAAATAACCTGTTTGAACGCACCCGAATACCATCAACCAATACCCCTTAACTATTTAACAACTTCAATAAGCAATCAACATCACACCGCTTTCCTACGCGTAATGAATAGCCCCAACTAATTCTACGCTGCCGACCTGAAAAGGCGGCGTCGTCAGCACCACTCTAAGTTGACCTACCCTGCCCTTGTTGGAATATCTTAATAATGATAACGCGGGGGTTTTCGTATTAACTTGCAGGTCATATTTAAAAAGTCGTACGCACTGGTCGCTCTTTCATATGGACATCGTAAATCAGCGGCGCCTACCGAAATTAAAACCATAGTACCAGGGTAGCAGAGGCGTGTACAGGTATTAATTTGCAGCGGTGCAAGTGAACGCAGACCGGGCGCCCGACAGCGACAGATTTGGTGGTATTATAGAGCCTCGAAATTGAGACGCAGATGGTAACACCTGGACGTCGCTATTTCTCTGGTCTTTGTTGCTTTAAAATGGATTTTGCTTAACGTTATTAATATTCAGGACTGGTCCGAAATTGTTGAAAACTTTTCACTGCGCCGTTGTTGATATAATGTTTTACTCATCGTCAAATATAATTACTTTTTTTTATTAAAATATAAGAATTTATGATATCTCGGAAATATAAACGTGGTCATTAAATTATTACTACGTACGAGTATATGTAAATATTTTATATCTCCCACAGTGTCTTATTAAATTCTATCCACCAGAATTAGATTACATAACCTAACAAAAATAGGTAGTAGACAAATATCCATTAACTCTAGAAATATTATAATTACGTACTTATTTTCGTATTTTATCTATAATGTAAAATAAAATAAAAAAGCATTGAAATAATAGAACATGATAGAAGAATGGTCACTAATTGTATCTACGACGAAAGTCACAATATATTTTGTGATGACAAAGTGCTAGATAAATTTATATGTAACAGTTATTTTTAATCAGGTAGCTTGTTCACTTGTTGGCTAGTCTATTCAGAATAATAAACTAACCTAACCTACTGTTTTTATAAGACCTTTCCTGGTCCAGAATCTTTAAGAATAGTGGTTGAAAAGTACTAATTACATATTCATTCTTTTTTATATATTCATAATATACCAAATTCCACAATACTAAGTCCAAAAGTGACAATCCTCCCACGTAAATTTTAATGGCCTTTGTAGCTATATTAATCACATATTCATAACTTTAACAAAGGCTATTTGATGTCACTCCCAGTTTCGTCTTCTATTTTTAGACTGTGTATCCAAATTCCAAAAATCGCTATTTGTTGTAATATAAGAATATATCGGTATATAATAAGCAATATTATATTTTACATCATAAAGTTTCTTTCAACATTCACTGTGTGCTTTTTTATTAGTTTTGGAATTTCCTACGTTGATCAATCTGTCAATCATACAATAGCACTTCTCGTTATTGTATAGACATTTAATCGAATAGTGGACAGACAAATAGACATACTTTTGCATTTATAACAAAATATACATTGTAATGGAATATAAATTATACTTTTGTTATATCATTTGATTTTGATAGATTATGGAATAATCTTTTGAACGCTTAATTGTTGAATTTCTAATTTCAATAATCTTAGTATCAATAAATGTACTAAATAAAACATTCTTAAGGAATATAAAAATTTATTGCTATTGCTTCAAGCACTCATACAGACAAAACCTTGAAACTTATAACACCCTACTTCTGTGTTGCAAGTTAAAAGTCTCTTTCACCCCCACTCCACCAAGGGTGGGTGGGGGAATCGAACCCCGGTATCTCGTGTGATTGCTAGGTATATTTCCGAGAATGGTACGCTCCTTATATTACTGATCAAACTACGCTTAGTGATTGCTTCCTTAAAACTGAAAAACATAAGATAAAAATGTTTTTTTAAAAAAACATTTGTTAAACAAACTTACTCTTTAATGTGTAATTTACACAGGTACGATTAAGATATGTATATATAGTTATTAAAAATTGTCTTAATTCTACTTTTATTAAAACTATATAAACATCGATAAATCAATTTGAAATGAACTTCCTTATGATAATATGTATTTATCATAAGGAAAACTTTTTTTAATTGAAATAAATAAAAGATTATAAATAAATAACTAATGTACAACTGTACTGTAGTATTATTTTGGGTAGTATTATATTATTTTGTACTTAATACTACCCAAAATAATATAATGCATCCCACGCTTACGGCCAACGGAGAGAAAGTAGCTACTATAAATAATATACATTGTTAGCTGCGAATGAAAGCTTTAATTTTTAAAAGCCAGTCATTTTGTCTTAATTTCTTTTAATTTTTTATAACACTTATGTGTTGAAAAGTATACCTTCACGGTTGTAATCCTAGATAGCGTCCTCAGAGGCATTGTCAATTACAGATATCATGTCGAACTTGATAAATTGACATTTCACTGAAAAGATTCTAGTCTAAAATAGCATAGGGCGATCTTATCACAGTGTCTTGGATTAATTAAGTTTATTACCGGCGATTCCATTATCGGAAAGTAAGTTGGTAATATAAATCGAAATACAATGTTTTTTGTATCAATTATAATCGAACTCATAACCTTTGTTATAAGTCGGGATGGTAAACTATTGATCCACGACTCTTTCGACGTTTGCCCATTTAGTAAATATATGCAATACCTATGATACAACATAATAGCAGAATTAGGTACAGAGATACATTCAAGTAATCAGAATTCATTATCTTAGACGTCTATTTACTTTACTTGTGCAAGTAGAAATGAACGTTGTTCCTGAAACAAGGCACTCCACATAAGATCTGCTTTCATTCGTCAAATGGACGGCTTTATTCCCACAGTCCACAGGTGCCCGATAAGGCGTCGAGATCACTGCGCCCGGCATATTCTCCTCCTGATGGAATTACAGACTTGAATGCATTTCATAATGCTCTAACAATATGGAGTTATATTTATCGCAATTCAGATACTTCATTAACTAAATAAATCCTTTTTGATATCGCAGTGAGATTCATTTTATCTTATTAAGTTTGTGTTTATAAAATTAATCAGATTGATTGTCATAAACTAATTGGTCTAGCCTCCTTGATAAATGACGATTTTGCATTTCAGTTGCATATATAATATACCTTTAGTATATTTTAAATGTTATAAAGCTACATATTATAACAGATGTAATTAACAAATTTAGATAATTGATTTTCTGTAATGATAATATTGTAAAATATATGTAACTATTATATATCAATTTTATTCAGATCAGACTGAATATCTGATCATTTTTACGTATATCCCATCACTTCTATATTGAATATTCATACCATATCCACAAGCAAAGTGAAAGTGCTGAATTCATAATATCTGTCAGATTTACCGTCACAATGCATTCTACGTGCATTTTGTGATAGCGAGTTCAAGTGTATATTATAAAAGAGTATAGGTATATATAAACTCAACCAATTTAGCTAGAATCGCAGTTCATTTTTTTAAATGAAATAGTCAAGATATTAGAATTTACATCGACATGAATATTTGCATTTTACAGAAATGCTTTATTAAATTTTATTAAACAATATACTATTATACTTTATTTTTTTATAATCGATGATTATAGTAAATATACGCTACGTTAACGGTATACGCTGGTGGGCACCAGTGAGAGATGATGATCTTGATTCTTAGAAGTCAGGTCAGCAGGTAGCGCATTGTGTCACGTTCGCCATGATAGTTTCCCATTACTAAGAAATTGTTCCCCCAAAATATCGTTTTGTTAATAAAGAAAAAAATGGAAAATTTAAACTAGGACGTAATAATAACATAATATTCTTCAGACCAAATGAACGGTGTGAAATTTTAGATCGTAAATATGAATATACTTTTAGTGGAAACTTGGGTGAAGTATTGTATATTGGCCTGATAGCTCGCCTATATTTTGGTCAGAAAAATTGCTTATTTCCACAATTCCTAGCATTCGGTAAATATCACAATCAATCAAACAGTATCAATGCGGTCAGTCACGTATTGCCAGTATTTTTTTTCGTAATGTATGCTACTGCTGTTAGCCTACACCGCTACGCCTTTATATCGTTACCGTTTATTGTATAGCGTAAATCAAATATCAGTTTAGATTAGAAAATATATAAAAGAAAAACTTGAATAATATGAAAACTAGGAGATAAAAGCTACGCTACGTTCAGTAATAGATAAATTGGTAAATAAAGATGATGACATGTAAATGTAAAAATGGATTTCGAGGTACGCAGAATCGTGACACGAGACAAGAGCTGCTAATATAATAACGAATAACGTTCTGCTTCATATGTAATTTTATGAATTTAAATATTTTTGATCACAAAACTCTTTATACAACAAAAGACTTTATATAGTGCCCAAATGCGCCATATATTACGATCTGATAACATGATTTAATATTTCCTAGTATTCAATTATCAGCGTTGGTCGCATACCCCAAAAGATGCGTTTAGAACACGCATTCTATGTTGTTTTTTCCTACCTTACCTTAAACGTCGAGACAGGTAAATACAATATTTGCCATAAAATTATTCATGTTAAGACCCGGTTGATACTATAAATAATGTATAAAAAATATTCTAGTATCTTTTTATTATACCTGTTCTGTTAACATTCAGTGCAAGTTTTTAAAAAAATAAAGAAACACTCATATTACCATTTACTGATAGAAAAAGAAATCCAAATATTTGTAGTCAGTTAACGTATATGGCCAGCAAATGTATTTATTTTCTCCCTTCTAATAGAGCCGGCCGATCGCTTGAAGCCACATAAATTGCGTTCTAATTCCGACCATAATGGAACAACTCAAATTTCAACATTTATCATCAGCAAAGTGATCTGTACACCAATTTAGGTACCTATTTAACGTTAATTTCCGTCAACAAATTAATAGCAATAGTTAGACGGTAAATTGGAAATATGTACATGTACTATAAACACATATATCTTGGGCTGTACTTGATATACAAACTTTAATAATAGTAAATATAGAACTCAATATGTAACATTTATAAGAGTATTTCTACAAAATTGTCTTCTTGTGTTTCAAGTTTTGTAAGATTTTACATGAAAAATATTTTTAAAGTTATATACACAGGTATCTATGACAATTAGTCATTTACTTTTTTAGCTAGATTGGAAACGAACAATAAATACTTTTAATTATTTAATTATATATACAAAATACAGTATTTTAATGTTAGTACTAGTATTAAGTTTGGTACCCTGTACTGTCCCACAGTTATAACTGAAATAATTCTCGTGAATTCTACTAATTGTACAATATCAGAATCTGAGAATTGTGCTACCCACTTATTAGTCAGAATATCGAATCGATATATATCCACGTGTACTTACCTTAATTAGTTAATATCATTAGCTGATAATAAGTCGAGCGCACGATCTACCCTGTTAATTAAATCACGCCTATGAAATCAATATTACAATAATTTTGTCTCCCCTTGAATTTCTAGCCAAGATGTCGATCGTAGGGGAATGTAAATGTGCTTTGAAATGTCACTTAAATATAATTTTTATATTAATTTTAATTTGATATAACTATACTAAGATGTATATAAAAAAAAGAATTATGCAGAAAATAAATTATATATCTCATAATTCATTTAACTTTTTAATTAAATCAGTTATGTATGAAATAACAAATATATACAATACATATTACGAAAAAGAAACTTTTAAAGATCTCAATATCGTAATAATTGAGAATTTATGAAAGTATACTTTCATAAATTCTCAATTATATAAAATATGAAAAATATTTGAGTTATTTATTATTCAAACATGTTAGTTAAAAGTATGGAAGTTATATAGGTTTTTTTCTGTATACAATATTCAACAGAAAAAATATCATTCCTTCCCATTTGTTTGTATGAAATTGTTTTGCGTCTGGACGAGTGGAGAAATCGGCCGAAATACATGAACGTTTTTGCAAACGACAGGAACGATTTACTTCGTCCAAAATAAAGAATTTAACTAAAAGCGACCTACAGGGCAAAAATAAAAACGAAGGTATTTTCTATAGTAATCACAGAGAAAATAATAAATTAATACATTATTTTTAGTACATGTAAATAAAATGTACGGATATATCTTCTTATAGCAAATGAAAACAACGTGTTCTATAATCATACATTTAATACAGGCTTTGTACTAGTCTAAATAGTTATTTTTAAACTGTCGTGTGTAAGATACATTAATACTTAATACATATTAATACGTAAATAATATACGGTTAATTATATAAACAGTCTATATAGAAGAAAGAAATATAAAAAGTATATTTTAAATGTCCACATAAAACTGAAATATAAGGTTAAGGTCGGACAGAAACACGAATTTTAGTTTTAGCGATAATTAATTAGCTTATAGAAGTACATATAGCATAAGTCGAATATTTGTGTCGTCCTGACATAAGTATCTTAAACTCATAAAGTCGACGCAAGAATAACATTCAATTTTGCCATTGCTTTGTTAAAGACACATTAGTAGTGTATTCGTAACCTATTAGGAGAACTTTGGCTAATCGTATTTATGTCAGAGACATTTACTATGTCTATATAAAACGATCTGTTCAGATTACATAAGCGTAGGCTGTGTTTGTATCGTGGAGTTTAATTTAATCGAACGGCCATATAGGTAGAGTGAACACGCTTTAGAGCTATAAAAAATGTACTTACGTACCGTAATTCAATATAAATAATATTCACCGTATTTTATTACAAATAAGAACTATCTCTTAGATACAATCATTTTTCTCTCTTCATCAAATATTCAGAATACTGCGGCTAAAATCTTCACTATGAACAATAAACTTATTAGTAATCACATTTATTTACTTTTATCATTCTCGTAATCTAGATGGGAAGTTCTATTTAAATTTTTGCTTCCCTACTACCTCAATCATTTATTTTCTCCTGGTACGAGTGAAATTCGTGTTTTTTTTTTCAGGAATTTTCTGTTCTATTCTATTCTACAGCTCTGTATACAGGGTGTGGGACAGCAAAGAGAAGGACGCGATTACAGCTGACATGGCAATTAATAAGGGCAGATGGCGATTGAGCACGAGTCACCCGCTCGACCGGTATTAATCATAGCCATGTGACGATATTACGTGTCAAATAAACGGTTGCTATTTATATTTAAAAAATAATATGTGATATAGGCAGGGTGACTACAGATTTTATCTTGATATTATTATGAATAGCAACAGTCGAAGTTTAAAGTAAACATCATGAATTCAAATCTGGCTAATACCAAAAAAACTTTGTAAATCAATATTTCTAAATCTCTCACAAATACAAAAGTGAATCAGCAAAACAGTAGTCGACTCCTTGCCGATATCTAGTGTTGCATTTATAATGACGTCTATAAATAACAATGCCTCTGATCATCCCATTCGGGATAAAGGCTGTGTGGTAATACCATATATAAATAACGGATTTCTTCACTTAAAAGAACAGCAAGAAAAATTATATATAGTGATTTAAATATAGGTATATTTAAAATTTATTATGTATTTCTCGAATAATATAAAAATGATGTATTTGTATCTCTTAAAATATTTCCATTCTTGCCACTACAAAACGTTATAAAACTGACTGTACTATGAGACCTGTCTTAATTTTAACTATTTCTATTTAGTGTCACCATTATATGTTTTGAGTGTTCATTACTTAATTCATTACATAACTTAGCAATAGAAACTGTTTATGTAATTGATGTTCGCCACCTGCTGGTTATCAGTCAATCTCCGCAATGTAATAAATAATAACATTATACTCGCGCAATTGTTGTTGTCATAATATCTAAATAGAAAACTTAGTACGACATCAAAAATTATCTGTACTGTCTAAGTTTCATATACAAGTATATAAAATTATTCACGAAGAGTTCAAATGACTAATTTTACAAAAAATACAATATTGTTATCAGGAAAGTAGATTCTTCTCTGACAACTAAACATTAGTTGCCTAACTATAAATGTTTATCATTAACTGTAACTCATGTCTTAATTTCTCTGTACAATGTAAAATTCTGTCGCTTCATGTATCATATGAGAAGTCTAGTGTGAATAATTCATACAATACATTCATAGATGACATATCTATATATGTATAATTCATCTATAAATTATTTTTTAATTTGAATAAGAGTCAATTGATGTGTTAGTCTTGTTAATTACAATTATAATTCGGCAAAAACATTTCGCTTCTTGAGTAAACAGCAATCATAAATTAATTTGGCACAAAATTTGGCTACTATTACGAGTTATATGACTACACACACTATACCAACATATCCCAATACTGTACCACTAATTAAAACCAAATATTTATGTTGTAATATATTATTAAAACTTGGAATTGCTAAAACAAAGTTAACAGTTAAAACTGTAAGATATAGTTCGTCTTAAAGTGAAAAGTTACTAGAATTATAAAACACCTACAATCTGTGATTCAAATCAACTTTATCATCCGAGAAGGCAACAAACCGTGTGTAGGAGCGTCTCACCAAGTTTCCTGCTCGCAGCACCTGCTACGTTCCCACAAATTGTACCCAGTTCCAACTTCAAGTCGCCAACTTGCCCTTCTTCAGTTCATAATTAATTCTTCATTCCAAACAACTTGTGCCTGGACAGGAACGGGCCGCATAAGCATTTAAATAGTCCAAATTGTGAGGACGCGCCCATTTTTAATTACTTCAAGAGCTTTTTAATTGTTAATGACCGTTCAACTTCTGCAGTTGTCAAATGAATAAGTTGCGAAAATTTAATTGGGACACGACCCTAGTTTCTTTTTAATAACTTCATATCGAGTTATATAACCTAATCTTATTGAATATTACCTAAATTTAAATAATAAAATAACGTATATTTCGTTCAATTTTATTGTACTATGTGTTTAAAAGGGTAACAAATGAAAGTATATTATTATTACTTATTTCATAGTTAATAAGAAAAAGTATAGCTAGTGAATAATGATCAGGTCTACCTATATCTTAGCTTCACACTGTATCTATTGTCAGACAGTAGGTATAGGGATAGAATTCCCTAGGGATCTGGCATAAATATACTAGCAACTTAATGAATAGGGAAATATAGATAGCTGGCTTTGTTTATTATTTAATGAATGAACGACATTTAATTGTATTTGGTAAGTTCTTCAATTTAAGGTACCTACTCGAAATTATGTCAAGGTAAATCGTTTACAAATACCTTTGCAGACATTGCAGAAATACTCTTCGTATTGCTCTCTCGCAACGTGAGATGAAGTCTCGAAAAATGTTAACTTTCATGGTTCTGCAATTTGTTTGTGAAATAATTCTGGAACCATTTCAATTACTTTTTGTATTAAATTTTAAGTACGTAATTTCAGTAGTAATGATTTCGTACATTATTGATTGACATAATTGCCAGTTTCTAAGAAAGAAAGAACTATTACAGACTGATCGTTTATTGTTTTAATTGCAAATTTTATTTCTTACAAATGAGTTTTTGCTTGGATTCTAAGATATTTGTATATGATATGCCTAATAAAATTTATATCTTTTATAATTCGGATTAACTTGAAAATTCCTAAATATGTCAGAATTTTAATTCATTATTGACATTGCTACATAAATTACATGTATATGATTTCTAGTACGAATTATTTTAAAAACAATTAACCATCTCAATTTGACAGAAAACAGTTTCGTCTCTTTCGTCTCTTTTAGTTTCAAAATGAATAATTAACATCCTGTGGATATATTATTATTACTATTATAAAGTTAATTCCAGCTAACCTACACTTATTATTCACTATGAGAAGACTACTTACTTTGCCTGATATCTCTAAAAGTTTCAAGTAAATTTACAGCAAATACGGGAATCAACTTTATTTAGGAATCACCTGAACTAGGTCACGGAAACATTTAAAACTAAAAATATTTCTCATTTTTAAACGTAAAAAGGTTATAAATTCATTTATTATTATTAAGCAAAACCCAGCAACGGCATGACTTGATTCTTTAGACATTGACAGGTTAAAGGATAAAATTGTATCGTCTTTGAATAAACAAACACCATAAATCTTATTTTACTAAAGTTAATAGATTTACCGACATATTCACTGCCAGAAAATGAAATTGTTTAATGCTTTTTAGTAGCTATGGATGTATTGAAAAAATATAAAATCATTCAGGATTTTATATTTTTTATGTCTTTCTATCTAAAAGAAATAATTGCTTTTACAGTTTAGTTCCATTTAAACAGCTTTATAAAAATTAACATACAAAAAATATACTTGTGAACGAAGGACTGTATATATATGGGGCTGGTAAATATAATTATGCAAACACGGGTTTTAGGAAGCAATACTATAATATTATGTACAAAAGTATAATAATTAACAGAACAAGAATGACAATGTCATATACATTTTTCTATATAAAATAATAGACAAAATACATAAATAATATACAAAGAGGTGCGTCGTGCACATAGTCTAAAGATCAAAAGAACAAGAGTCTTCAATTTAGTGAACTAAACTAAACAGCTTTCATACTAGAACAATGACAAAACAATAATACTAAAAGAAAAGTAAATGAATCATTATACATAAAGAAAAATTATATGAAGTACGAACTATGACATCACTGTCGGCACTAACTTATTTAAAGAACGTTTTAGTGTTTCTTCAACTGCTTGAACATCCTTGTTTGAACATCAGCCAATTCTTCAGGGAAAAAGTAACCACACGTCACCGGGGCCATCTACCTCGGGGAAAGCTTCCATCGGCTATTATAAGAATGTCTCCAATAGTGGTAGTTCAATCTGAGTTTGAGTTTGAATGACGAGATAATAGTCTTGGGAAGCACTCTCTCACCCATCAACTCCAAAGCTTAAGCATACTGTAATCCTCCAGTTATCGTGTGAAATGAAATCGCAATCTCTGTCGGACTGACAAGAAACTCCTTCAAAAATGTAAGTGCATGGACAAAAATCTGTTGATAAGGCTGTCCACCTCCGCTAATGTTGTAATGATCACTACCTTTGGAGTTCCTTATCGCTCTCTTGCCTTCATAACTCAGAGAACCATCTGTATGTATCTACTAATATGTTCTCTATCTAAAACAAGAGGAAACTTGACTTCGTCGCTGACATCTAAGACAAATACCATACGAGCAGTGTAGTTTGTCAGGACCATTCTGTGGAGATAATACAGTTAACTTTGAGGTTTATGAAGCCAGTGGTCAGCAACACAAGCAATCTTATCACTAAAGGCATCTTCTTGAATATTGAATATGACGTATATCTCAGATATATTGAAATCTTCAACCATCAGGGTATTTCAAATATAAGACGTTAACGCGCGAAGTTAGTGCCGTTACATTAATAAAAATATCTATAAACGACAGAAAATACAATAATTTAATTTAATTAATTTAGATGTATCAAGTATTTTAAAAGTATAAATTGTAAACATAAACTACGCAGTCGCAATATAAAAAAATCAATTTATACGCAATTGCGGTTATAATTAATGTTGTAAACTATCAACTAAAATGTTCTGGCACAGATGAGTGACAAATGTAAATGTGAAAAATTGATGAACGTTGGCATTAATGCAGCTATGTACTTTAATTTTAGTTCAAATAGTTCTATTAAAGTAATGAAGATAAGTATTGTCAGTCAATAAACTCGTCCCTGGGAGTCATAATAAACCAAGTGCATGTACTGGTGCGCTAACTACTTCTACATGAAACTCATCTAATGATTGATTAAAGCACAAATACTTTGATATCAGTGACAGCACGCTTGGTTCATCAAATATCTCAAAATTAACCTCCCAATATGTATGAATAACAGCTAGTAATCGAGTAAATCTCTTAACAGACTCTATACCTACTCGTAATGTAGTTGTCTATATAATGATCATGAAAGATGACGTGTGTGACTCTAGGAAACTTATAACGAGATTTATTATTAATTAACAAATCCGTGAACGGACTCGATGCAGCGCCATATATCATTGAAGACATAAGATATGTTTTCAATGGTTCTTTAGAACTGTCTCTCCAAGTAAAACGTTGCGCATCACAATATACGTTGTGGATTTTAACCTGAGGATATATTGCTTTAATGTCATCGTTAATTATGACACTCTCCTCGTAAAAACGATTTACAATATTAAGAAAAGATTTCAAGAAATCTGGTTCACGCAAAGGTAACTTATTTGAACTAACTCCTAATTTGGCGACTGCATTATTGACAACTCGTAACTTGTCACTACCTAAATCGTAATCACATACATTATTTACAAAATGAACAGCATTTGTTCTATTCGCTACAAACCCGAAAAGAACCCACCCTAGTACCGTAAGAATGGCAACAGGTTGAGAACTAGTTCCCTGTCTTACTGCCATGGGAACAGACAAATTCCAATTATCTATACCGATTATAATGGTAGGTTTGGCATTATAACATAATTCGTCAGCTATATCTAACAAATATGGAAATGCAAGAACATCACTCTTATTGACATTTCGATTCGCCAGTCCGAGGTT
The DNA here is from genome assembly GCF_030625045.1 of Achroia grisella. NCBI lineage: Eukaryota > Metazoa > Arthropoda > Insecta > Lepidoptera > Pyralidae > Achroia > Achroia grisella. The sequence continues at coordinate 3,535,116 of NW_026712938.1, forward strand.
ACTAATAGATCTAGCTTGTTTGATGACAAAGGAATCAGCAGATCTCTTTCCTTTTATTTGAAAGTCAACATACTCGACTTGCGACTGTTTTGATAAGCCACCAACACACTGCAGTTCAATTTGTTCTACTGTACCCGTTACTCCAATCTGAGAGGTAATTTCTGAGTCAATGAAGGTAGCCGTGGACCCGTCATCCAGTAACGCGAAAGTATCAACAGAACCCGCGGGACCAGATACTGTGACAGCGACAACCTTTAGTAATGGCCTACAAGAAGTAGTGGTACTAACAGAAGACGTCTGTGTTACCAATTCCGACGGAGACTGCTCTGCATTACCATTACCTGCATGTGACATTGGCCGACTTGACTCTTCAGATACCTGTATATTAGCTGCTGAATTAATAAAATTTGGATTATGAAGTAACTTGTGATGTTTATGTGTGCAACCGGCTTTATTGCAAAGTCCTTTAGTACGACAAGTATTATAATTATGTGAACCTCTTTTTAAACATTTCTGGCATAATTTATTTTCTTTAACGAAATGCCATTTATTATGAACTGTCAATGCCAAAAACTTATTACAATTGACTAATGCGTGAAATCCTTTACAATATGTACAAATTTGTTTTGATGAATTTTTTAATGAATTTTCAGCCGTTGTAAAAGATGTTTCAATACAGGAACCCGTCTCGGATGTTTGTGATGACTGCTCCAGCAAATCATATATTTCTGCGGCATTTACATGTTCCGGTTTTTTATGCCTGTCAATATTGGAAGTTGTGTTAAAACTAAAGTAATCCGTGACACCAAATTTAGCCTGAATCTCAACCTCACGACATAAAAATTCAGCGAGCATTTCTAGCTTGTTTTGACCACTATATTCATGAGAAATAGCAAAATCATACCATCTACTTTTTAACACAATAGGTAGTTTTAATAATAATGTATTAAACAATTCAGGTGATTTTATATAGCCACCGCCATCTAATAAGCGTAGAGTCTCTACACAATTACGAACTTTACTAGCAAATGTTGATAGATCTTTATCGTTACCTAACCTCGGCAACGATCTCACTGAATAAAGTTCTTGTAATAT